>NW_028258364.1:441987-754631 GCF_053883595.1 Heterocephalus glaber
GAGTGGAAAACAATACTCCATGTGACAGGAACCCGAAAAAAAAGCAGGAGTAGCTATCCTCTTTGCAGATTGAGTGGATTTCAAACCAACATTGATTAAGAGAGACAAAGAAGATCACCACATCCTTGTAAAGGGAAAAATCCAAGAGGAATAAATGGCAATCATAAATATATATACAATCACAAATACTAGTGCACCCAACTATATAAAACAAATACTAATAGACATGAAACATCAAATAAGAACTAATACAAGAGTAGTGGGGGACCTCAATACCCCACTGTCACAAACAGAAAGATCATCTAGACATAAAAAAACAAAATACTAGAACTCTATCAAACTCTTGAACAAATGGACTTAACAGATATTTACAGAGGGTTTTACTCACAAAATCAGAATACACATTCTTTTCAGCTGCACACATGTCGTTCTCCAACATGACCCACATACTTGTTCATAAAACATGTTTCAATGAGTGAAAAGGAATTGAAATTATCCCCTGTATATTATCAGACCATGGTGTGATAAAATTGGATATCAATAGCAAAAGAAACTGCAAAAATTACATAAATATATGGAAATTGAACAACACACTTCTGAATAACCAATGGGTCACAGAGGAAATTAAAGAAGAAATCAGACATTTTCTACAATTAAATGACAATGTCAATATGACATATTGGATTCTATGGCACACAATGAAAGCAGTCTTATGACGGAAATTCATAGCAGTGAATACTCATATCAGGAAACCAGAGTGAGCTCAATTAAAAAACCTGATGCTGAAAGTCAAGTGTATAGCAAAAGAAGAGCAGGACAAGCCCAGAGCTCATACAAGGGAGGAAATTATAAAGATTAGAGCAGAAATTAATACAAAGGAGACTAAGAGAATGACATAAAAAAAGTCAATGAAGCCAAGAGTTGGTTCTTTGAACGAATAAACAAAATCGACAAGGCCTTAGCCAACCTTATCAAAAAAAGGAAAGAAAAGACCCAAATCCATGCAATTAGGAATGAAAAAGATGAAATTACAATGGACCCAGCAGAAATCTAGAGGATGATCAATACCTACATTGAGAACCTATATGCCAATAAAATGGCAAACAGAGAAGAAATGGACAGATTCCTAGATACATATGAATTACCAAAGTTGAATGAAGAAGACCTAAAAATTCTAAACAACCTAATATCAATCAATGAAACTGAAATACTTAAAAACTTAGCTACTAAGAAAAGCCTACGTCCTGAAGGCTTCATTGCTGAATTCTACAAGACATTTAAAGAAGAACTCTTGCCACCACTGTTTAAACTCTTCAATGAAATTGAAAGGGAAGCAATACTCCCAAATTCATTCCTGAAAGCAAGCATCACCTTGACCCCAAAGTAGAGAATGACCCAACTGAAAAAGAGAACTATAGGTCAATCTCACTAATGAACATAGATGCAAAAATCCTTAATAAGATTTTGGCAAATAGAATGCAGAAGATCATCAAGAAGATCATACACCCTGACCAAGAGGGATTCATCCCAGAGATGCAGGGATAGTTTAACATACACAAATCAATCAATGTAATACACTACAGCAATAAAGCCAAGGACAAAAATCACATGATCATCTCAATAGATGCAGAAAAAGCATTTGACAAAATCCAACATGCATTTATGATTAAAAAAAACCCTACAAAAAATCAGAATAGACGGTCTCTACCTCAATCTGATAAAAGCCATCTATGAAAAACCAACAGCCAATATCATACTAAATGGTCAAAAAATGAAATTGTTCATACCAAAATCAGGAACAAGACAAGGATGTCCACTAGCACCACTCCTGTTCAATATAGTTTTGGAAACATTAGCCATATCATTTAGACAAGGGAAAGAAACAAAAGGAATAAAGATAAGAAATGAAGAAGTCAAATTGTCATTATTTGCAGACAACATAATACTCTAGAAGACCCCAAGAACGCCACCAAAAGTCTTCTGGACGTAATGACCAAATTCAGTAGAGTAGCTGGATACAAGGTCAATACACAAAAATCAACAACTTTCCTGTACACAAACAACAGACTCACTGAGAGAGGAACTGGAGAAACAACCTTCAAAATATCATCCAAAAAATGAAATACCCAGGAATCAATCTAACAACAGAAATCAAATACCTCTACTCTGAAAACTATAACATCCTCAAAAAAGAGATTGAAGTGGATATCAGAAAATAAAGACATCCCTTGCTATTGGTAGGAAGAACCAATATAGTGAAATTGGCCATGCTTCCAAAACTGCTACATAGATTCAGTGCAATAACAATTGAAATTCCAGTAGCCTATTTCACGGACCTTGAGAAAATAATCCAAACATAGATTTGGAATAAGAAGAGACCTAGAATAGCAAAAGGAATTCTAGGCAACAAAGATAAGGTAGGGGATATTACGATCCCCAACTCGAAACTCTACTACAAAGTTAATGTGATAAAACAGCAAGGTACTGGCAAAAAAACTGACATGAGGACCAGGGAAACCAATTAGAAGATGCCGAAACAACTCGAGACATACTGAGCCACCTTATCTTTGATAAAGGAGCCAAACACCCTCACTGAAGGAAAGATAGCCTCTTTAATTAATAGTGCTGGTAAATTGGGTTTCAACTTGCCAAAGATTAAAACTAGATATATATATCTCATCATGGACTGCACTAAAATCAAAATGGATTCAAGATCTAAATATTGAAACAGAAATGCTAAACCAGCTCATGTGAGGTTAGGTAGAACTCTTGAAGACACTGGTTGGAAAAGACGTTATGAACAAAACCTCAGTTACCCGTGAACTAGCACAAAGAATCAACAAGTAGGATCTCTTACTAAAAAGCTTCTGCACACCAAGAGAAACCACACCAACAGTGTGAAGAGACAACCCACAATGTAGGAAAAAAATTTTATCAGCTGTTCCTCAGACCAAGGTCTGCTATCTAGAACATATAAAGAACTTCAAAAACTCAGACCTCCCAAACTTAAAGATCCATTCCAAAAATGGGCATCTGAAATGAACTGACATTTCTCAGACAAAGAAGTAGAAATAGCAAGTAAACATATGAAAAAATGTTCAACATCACTGGTCATTTGAGAGATGCAAATGAAAACAATGCTGAGATTCCATCTCATCCCAGAAAGAATGGCTGCTATCATGAAATCAACCAATAAGAAATGCTGGCAGGGCTGTGGGGAAAGAGAAACCCTCCTCCCCTGTTGGTGGGAGTGTAGACTGGTGCAACCACTGTGGAAGTCAATATGGGGATACCTCAAAGAGCTAGGGTTTTACTCAGCTACTCCTCTACGGGGTATTTTCCCAAAAGAATTGAAAGACTCATACCACTCTGATATATGTGCACCCACGTTCATAGTGCCATAGTTTGTAATAACTAAAACTTGGAAACAGCCCAATTGCCCATCAACTGGAGACTGGATAAAGAAATTGTGGGTTTTTCTTTTAATAAAATGGAGTACTATTTACCCATAAAGAATGCGAAATTAGAGACATCTATAGTTAAATGGATGCACATTGAGGCAATACTCAAGTGAAATAAATAGGACACACATGTGTAAACACCAAATAGTCTCTGGTGTGAGAAACTGAAAGTTTTAAATAAAGATCAAAATGTAAAATAGATAATGTGAAATAGGAAGAAAAGGTGCAAAGGGGAAGGGGAAGTGGGAGGGACTGAGGAAAGGAAAAAAGGGAATAGAATTAATATGAGAAAATGAAGAAATGGAAACAAAGTCTTTGTAAATAAGGAGGGCTGGAGGGGTTGAAGCGAGGGCAGGGGAATGGGGAAAAAAATAAGAATCAAGATATATTGTGTAAAGGTACAAAGTTCCAGTGATGAATGTCATTATAGTATATACCTAAAATGTACTAATAAAATTAATTTTTAAAAAATGCTTTGCTTGCTCCTAAGGAATAGCAAAGAAGCCTCTCTTTGCCTTAGGAACATAGAAATAAAACAAGATTGCCTTTCAGAGGTAAATTTTTAATTGATTTATGTTGTATCAGAGCATATATATTTTATATATATATGAGGATACTTACTGAGCATTGCTTTTATATACATACTCCCCAGTTCAAGGCTTAACCATAACTGCACTGAAAGATTTAACACACTGAAGAAAAGAATCTCATGCAGAAGAGGGGTTAGCTGTCTTTTAGGAAAGGAAAGTGCAGAGGTAAATGTTCATGGGGAGTTCCTATCATAAACAAAAATTGCTTGCTTGGCCACTAAATATTATTGTGTTGCTTCTGCTACATGCCTAGTGGCACAGCTTTATAACTGTGGCCATCAAGAATAAGCAATTACCTTTCTTTGCTTATTTAAGTAGTGTTTTCGGTATATTTTGTCTTCTTGGGTATATTCACATATAGAAAGAAAATGTTTAATCACTGAGCGTAATTATGAAGGTTTATATAGATTTCCTTCATAATTGTATTATTCTCTTGTTCTTTTTTTTTTTTAAAAAGAACACTTGCCTTTGCCCTTGGTTACCAGATTCAACTCTGCAGCATTTGATTCCTTCTGGGTGTGGTACTAGTTCAAATTTCAAACCTCCGACCCTGAAGTGGAGTGAGATGCCAGATGCAGACTGCTCCTGAGCGTGAGCATGTGAGGCAGCCAGCAAATCTTTCCCAAAAGACACTCGGCCCTGCTGCTTTATGTTCCGTTCACATTGCAATGCTGATACCTCACGCTTAGGGTTTGCTGAATCATCTTGTGTTTGATCACTGCATGAGTATAAATCAGTAGCTTTTCCTTTACCTTCTTTTATAGATTCAGCAACAAATGCACGGAACCCCTGCTGCACTGTTGGGCATAGCAGAGTATTTCAAAATAAAATAAGAATTTTCAGACTTTCAAACAGTTGAAGTGTAGAAATGATTAAAAAGGTATGCAATAGGACAAGATAATTCTAAGGACTCTACAGGAACTATAGAAAATGGCTCTGGTGCCCAAAGGGGATAGAAATTGCCTCTCTTTGTGGGGAAAGTCCTAATGGTGTCAAGCAACTCTAAAGAACTGTGGGCGCTAGAATGATATAAATATGTTTTTAAAAATCACTTTCTTCTCCTCAGCACAAGTGCTTAAATCCCGTTGGTGGCTTCCAACTCGAATGTCTGACATGCCTGTCTCTAACTTGGTCTTGTCCTGTACTTCTTTCTGCTGTCTGCTCTCTGGCTGTGCTGGCCTTTTCTCAGCTCTTAGCCGCAAGTTCTGCCTGCCATAATGGCTTTAAACCTGGAACTCCTCTGCCCAAAAACTGTTCCATTCACCATCTCATTCGTATTTCCTGGTGTGCACAAACACTTCCTCTTGATTTCAGTTGAAAATGTATTTCACCAGACAAAACTCATGTGTTACATTGAACATAAAATGAGTTTGTTAAACACTCTCAGTGTGCCACTTAGAGTTTATTTTGTTAAGTGGTTTTGTTGTGCTCTTTTGTGGCTTTAATTCAACATGTGCCTGTGTGCTTAAGTGGTGACAGTCTGAACCCAAATACTCCAGATTGTAAATTTAAAGAGGGGTAGGGCTGTGTCTGCTTTTTCTTTTTTTTTTAAGCAATAGACACTTGGCACTTTGCATAGTGTCATTCATTACTTTACACACAGTACATATACAATACACACTTGTGGGATACATGAGGAGCACATGAAAAAAAAGGCGATTTCACATTGATGCCACAGCTCTAAACAAAGCAGAGTTAAAAGAACTGCTTGAGCTCAAGTACAGAGGAAATTATATTTTAATGGCAGGTGATATATTATTGAGCTACAGGATAGATGCATAAGAAGGAATGGTTGCCTTACACAAGGGACCAATGCCTCATTACAATCATCCCCATTCCCACAGACCAGATTCTCAACAGAAAGAATTATTTATTGCTCACCAACTAGTATAAAAATGTGGCCACAGTTTAATATTATAGAGAATTTAGTAATGTTTCAAAACCTTGTAAGTGATTGCATGGAAAATGATTAAGATTAGATACCAATGAAAAACCAAGAATCTTGAGAAAAACGAACAAAGAAATGAGTGTGCAATGACATCATTAGTTTTTCTGAAAGAATTGTGGTCTTACAGCAAAGCACAGAGATATATATTTTTCTTTTTGGAACTTTTTATGGATGTGAAATTTACATACAGTGAAATGCACAGATCCTATGAATATAGTTTGAAGAGTTTGACAAATTCATATGACTTCAACCCATGCCCTTTTCAAGATGTAGAATTTTGTCTTTCATAGAAGAAAGTTCCTTCTTGTCCCTTCCCAGCCAACATTTTTCTCCATAAGAAGTGACTGTTCTGAAGTTAAACATCACAGAGTAGTTTTACCTGTCCTTCATCTTCACATTGAAGAAATTATGCAGTAAGTACCATGTTGTATCTGATTTCTCTTGCTCAGTTTAATGCTTTAGGAACTCATTCATGTTGTTATTTCTATCAGTGAGTCATTTTATTATGTTGCTTAGTAGTATTACGTGGCAGAATCTACCAGAATGTCTTTATTCATTTTTCTTCTGATATATATTTCAGTTCTTTCCATTTGGGACCTATTATAATCAATTATAAATTTAATTTAGAGAAGTTTATGAATAAAGTTGCTGTGACCATTGGGGTAAAAATGTTTGTGAACATATGTTTTCTTGAATCTTGGGTATATTCTGAGAGAATTGATGGGATGTAGGCAAGCATTAGTATAAATTCATGTAATTCTGCATAACTATTTTTAAGGGCAGTAATATGTTACCCTCAAAAATGTGAGAATTTAGATGTCTACATTCCCACTGATACTTGTTATTGTCATTGTTTTTAGTTTTAGCCATTCTAGTAGATGTGTAGTGATATTTTCCTGTGGTTTTAATCATACTTTCTTAGATAACTAATGATATTAAACATTTTTCTTGTCCTATTTGCTATTTATATTTCTCTTGTAAAATACCTATTCAATCTTACCCCATTTTAAAAATTGGGTTCTTATTATCAGTAACTGTTGGAGTTTTTATTTATTCTATGCACAAGTATTTTATTTGATATAAATTTTGGAAATATTTTCTTCTGGCTTGTGATTTGTTATTGCTCATTAATTTTTAATGGCACTTTTGGTCAGCTGAAGTTAATTTTAAATAAGTCCAGTTCATCATTTTCTGTGCTGAGAACTGTTTGCCTAACTTAAGTTAGCATAGAAATTCTTATTTAATTCTCTAGATGTATATATATTTCACTTTTAGGTTTCTAATCTAATAAATTTTTGTTTAAAATTTATGTTAATTTTTTCATGTCAATATCTAGTTTTCCAGCACCACTTATTGAACAGAAAGACTCCCTTTCCTTACTGAATAGTTTCAATGACTTCATAAAAAAATTAATTTTATGTATGGCTGTATTTCTAGAATTTCTAAGCATTTCTTTGATCAATTTGTCATCCTTATGCCAATATTGTATTAATGTGGTTACTGTTTAAGTTTATGCTGTATCTTGAAATTAAGTAGTGGAACTTCTCCAATTTGTTCTCCTCTTTAATGATTTTTTCTTTTTAGATATTTGCTTCTTCCATATACATTTTCTGAAAACAAGCTTTAAAAAATCCTGCTAAGATGGTGACCAGGTTGTGTTGAATCTGCAGATCAATTCTGGTAAAAATTAGCATTTTAATAATATTGAGTTTTCTGTTTCATAAATACGGTATATCCATTAGGTCACCTGGGGTTTTCTTGTTTTTGGGTTTTTTTGGTACTGGGGATCAAACTTGCACTTGAGAGGCAGGTGGTGGATCCACTGAGCTAAATCCCTGGCCCTCATATGTTATTATTATTTTGTCAGCGCTAGAAATCCAACCCAGGGCCCCACATGTGCTAGGCAAGTGCTCTACCATGGAGCTACATCCCTGGCTCAGGAGCTTTAATTTTCTTCTCAGCAATGATTAATAGTTTTCAGTGTGGATGATCTGCATGTGTTTTACTAAATTTCCCCCTAAGAATTTTGTTATTTTAATGATTTTTAATATTATTACCTATGGTTGTTTTAATTGCTAAAAGGTAGGAAAGCAACTGATTTTTAAAAATTTCTGTATTGACATCCTATAGTCTTGCTCAATCTACTTAAAAATTCTAATAGTTTTGTTGATTCATGGGATTTTCTACAAAAACAATGATATTGTGCATAAAACATATATTTTTAATTTTTATTGTCTAATTTTTATGCTTTATATTTTTTTCTTTGTATGAGTGGTGATAGTGGAAATTTTACTTATTCCCAATCTTAAGGAAAATACATTCAGTTTTTTATCATTAAGTATAATTTCAGCTATAGATTTTGTACAAATAATTTATCAGGATTGATTTCTCATTTAAATTTTTAAAATCATGAACAGGTGTTTAATTTCTCCCAAATGCTTTTTCTGCATCTGTTGAGGTGACTATGTACTTTTCTCTTTGTATTATGTTTATATAGTTTATGGTATTAATAGATTTTTCTAATGTAGACAACAAATTTGCCTTCCTGTGCAAAACTTCACATGCACTATATTTTATTTTTTATATGCTGCTATTATTTAAATTGCTAATACTTTGTGGGGACTTTTTGTATCTATGTTCTTGAGAGAAATTGGTTTGTGAAAAAATTTATTTCGTACCATCCTTATGTAGTTTCAGTATCAAGATCATCCTAGTCTCATGAGATGGAAAGTGTTCCCTCTCCCTTCTTCTCCATTTTCTAAAAAGAAAAGTGTGGGCTTAGTATTATGTCTCCCTTAAATGCTTATGGAATTCAACAAAGAATTCTGATTGGCCTGAAATTGTCTTTGAGGGAGTTTTAATATCAAATCAAACAGATAATGGACTATTCAGATTTTTTATCTTCTTATGTCACTTTTGGTAATTTGTTTTTCTCCAAAAGGGATTTTTGCATTTTATTTGTGATGCCTAGTTTTTTAGCATACAGTTTTTCATAATTACCTTATTATATATTTAGTGACTGCAGTTTCCATAGTGACATTATTCATTCTTAATACTAATATTTGTTTTTTCTTTTATTATTTGATGAGTTAGCTTATGAGTTTTTCAATTTTATTAATATTTTCAAAAAATCTGCTTTGGCTTTGCTAATTTCCTCTAATTTTTGCTTAATTGCATTTCACTAGTCACTGCTTTTATATTTATTATCTTATTCTTTTTATTTGTACTTAATTTAGCCTTCATTTTGTAGCTGAAGTTGAAGCTTAGCACTTTTTCTCTTCTAATACGGAGCTGTAAATTTCCCTCTTAAACACGAACTTAGCACACACATTTTGGCCTGTTGTATTTTCACTATTGCTCAGTTCCAAATATTTCATAATTATTCTTATATTTTCTTTTTTAAATGTTGGGTTATTTAGAAATGTATTGCTCAATTTCCAAGTATTTTGAGATCTTCCCAACAGTTTTGTGCTGATTTGAAGCTTTAGTGTAGTATAGTCTGGAAGCATAGGTCATTTCTATTACATTTATTGAGACTTCTTTCTTTCTTCAGTATATTATCTACCTTGATGAATGTTACATGTGTACTTTAAAAGAATGTGCATTCTATAGGTACCGGGTGGAGTATTCCATAAATGTTAATTAGACTGAATTGCTTAATAATGCTATTCAAGGCTTTTATATTCTTCTTGATCTTTGAGTGTATTTATTCTATCAGTTACTGGGAGGGGATATTAAAATATCTGATTATAAATTATAGAATGTCAATACTTTTTTTGAGTCTGTCAGATTTTTCTTCATGTGGCTTGAAACTCTACAAATAAGGGTAAATGAAAGAGGATTACTATGACTTCTTGATGACTTCCTTATGACCTCAAAATGTACACTGCTGTGATTTCATCTATTTGTAATAGCTCTTCAAAAATGTCATTTGCTAACTCCCACATCTGTGCCATCTCTGAATTTTTTCTTTTGTTATTTCTCACAATACATGTCATACTTCCATGTGTCTTCACACGTCTAATAGTTTTTGTAGTCTCTAGGGAGTTTGTGGATGGTACTCTGTTAGGAATGTGAATTTTCTTGTCTTCCCATACAGAACATTGCACTTTGCACTAATGAACAAATAATTTAATGGAGGATCAGCTTGATCCTGTTTGAGGAATGGCTTAAGGCTTTATTTGGTTGTGGCCCAGTGGCATCCTCCTCCTAAAGTATATCCTTTCCAGGCTGTGGACTGGATGTTCAACAACTTCTTCTCATTGTGGATAGCTGGAATTCCAATGTTTTTCAGCACTATATCCTCTGTAGATTTTTTCTTCTTATAGTCACACTCGAGCTCTTCTGTCCTAATCCATGTGAAATCTTGCCTGGGAGACAGAGAATAGTATTTAGCCCAAAATCAAGAGGACCTCAAGAGGAAGATAGCTGGTCGTCTTTCTCTGAACATTTTCTCTGACACCGTCCAGCAAATTCCAGCTGGTCCAGCAGCTTGGACCACTACTCACATGAACCACATACATATATATGTAAACATTTATATGTATATGTAATATGTGTGCATATATATGCATATACATATGTATATATGACATAAAGTTGTACTTACATAGAATTTATGTATTTCACAAATCATCATCTGTCTTTGTCTTTCAGCATTTTTAATTTGTTTATCATCTTCCATCTCTCAATTATTCTCTCAGGGTTTGTTTGGTTTGCTTATGTCCACACTCACTCTGGAACTCTGGCCCTCTAGGAATTTGCATCATTGGATGCCCTTTATCATTCTTTGCAATGTAGCTTGTTTTCAGATTATCCTGGTCTAAATTGTTCCTACAACTTCCAGAGACAAAAAAATGTAGATTTTTCTATTCTTTCCTTCTATTGTTTCATTGTTATGATAGAATTGTTTTAAAACAATGTTCTTAGTTGCCTCTATAGTGTGGATTGAGCTCTACATTCTCATGGAATGAGTCCCTTAAATTTATTCAAAGTGACACACAAATAAAGCACAGATTATTTTTATCAGTAGACTTTTTTCACAAATGTACCAATAGACTGAAGTGGAAATCAGTGTGAAGAGATGCAGAATGCTTGCCAAGTTTTGAGATGATGTGTTATTTCCAGATTGAAGTCTAATGTTGTTATGTGCTCACCAAGTCCATTGTTTTAGAAACTTGCTGGCTTCTACCATCATGTACATCTCAAAAATAAAATCTTCCTATTCATTGTTTTTTCCTCCATACTGACTTTTCCATTAACATTTATGTATCTCATGCATCTGAAACTGAACTGAGACATGATAGCTTTATTTATATGATTGCACACATGTGCACACACACACACACACAGAAGATACATCAGTAAGTTGCTAAAAAGATGATGCCTTTAAGTATTTAATGATTTTTGTTAGCCAATGTGAATGTGAGTTGAGCAGAAAGGACATAAAAAGGAGGAAATAAACCTCTTTTAGCTGTTAGCTGAAGACATACAGAATAGGAAAAATAACACTTGCTGGTTTCTACCTAGTGATTTGATTATGAGTGCAAAATCTGCTTTTCTGATCCTCATTTGCTGTATGCAATAGTAAGTTTTTACATTTTGTCAAAGCAAACGTAAGTGTATGGAAAATTAAATTACTCTTTTATAATATCTTAAAAGAGCGTTAATCTTGGGACATCCTCAAAAGAGTTGAAATCATCATACTACAGGGATACATCATATCCATGTTTATAGCAGCACAATTTGTAGTAGCTAGTTCTTGGGAACAGTGTATGTGTTCATTGACAGATAAATGGATAGAGAAAATGTGGTACTTATACACAGTGTTGTACTATGCTGCCATACAGAAAGATAAACTTGAAGCATTTGTAGGTAAATGGATGCAAATTTAGAACATAATTTTAAGTGAAAGAAGTCAGACACACAATCTCAAGTATTGCATGGTTTCTCCTATACATGAAACAATACCCACTTTCCCTGAAAATAAGACCTAACTGGATAATAATCAGCCTTGAAAACTAGAGATCAAAATTGCCAGCCCTAAACAGTCTATCCTTGCCTTATCTGCCATCATGATTCTCTTGCTTAGTGGCAACTCTGTAAGGCAGGTGATGCATACATATGAAAGATAAATAACAAAGTACGGAGAAGTTCAAATTCTTCCCTAAATTACATATTGTTGTTTCAAAAATATTTCAATAAATATGCTAATTTGTTTCATTTATACTAGTAGTTTATCTTAGTTCATTGAAAAGAAAGTTTGTGTTACCTGTTTCTTTTTTGTAAGAATCTTTTTGGTTTATATGTTGTACTGAGTAACTACTTTAAAGATAATGATACAAAGTGTAATAATTATTGTTGTTCTCTTTTATTGGGTTATGATAATTTGTTTTATAAAAAGACATATCATTACTTTATGTGTCACTATGAAAAAATTTGGTCAGCTCCATCTGGCATGACCAGCCAGCCCAAGTGGGTGAGCCAAGCAGCATGAAGCTCCCTGGCACCCCGGCCTCTGGCCTTCCGGCTCTTCTGCTACCTGGTCCCACACTACAGAGGCACAGGGGATTATAAAGGCCCCTGTCCTGAGTGCCACAAGATAGAGCAGAAGTTAGTAACACAAAGAGGGCTTCTCAGGCTCCTCGATGAAAACTGAAGCTCAGTGGAAAAGTAAAGAGAATCTCTACAAAAAAGACACACCAGACCACCATACTTGGTAAGTTGGAGGGATCATCACTTGGGACCATTACCTCCCATCAAAACCTGCACTATCTTCAGGGGAATGGCAACTGGAACCTGCAGTAGAACTTTGCAGAGTTCAACCCTGAAGGAGGACAGGGAGCTCAACTTGGGACTAGCAGCCAGAAATCTGCCTGAATCTCACAGGTCTGCTGCTGGCTTGCTGAGACTCATTGACTCGTATATGCACATGGATGCCTATGTTGCCTAATGTGACAGAAGAGACATACCCTGAAGGAGGCCCATCATTTTTATTTTTTGCTATTTGCAAAAAAGAAAAAAAATTTTTTTCTGTTATTTTTAATTCTTAATTTTTACTTTTTTCTACTGCTTCCAAATTTTTACTTTTCTTTCTTTTCTTTCTTTTATCTTTTCTTTATCTCTCTCTCTTTCTCTCTCTCTCTCTCTCTCTCTCTCACTCATCCTCTCACTGTCCAACATTGCTCTTCATCTCACCATTTGTTCCTTTCTGCACTGAATTTGGATTTCTCCTTTATCTTTCTTTTCTTCTCTTTTTTCTCCTCTTGATTACCATTAGTTTTAAAGGAAAGTAAATATGGTATCTAGCCTCCCTGTTGCTGTTAGGTGATTCTATTCACATTTTTGTTCTTTCATTCTGCCTTTTCCTCTTGCCTTTAACAATTTCTTAGAGTTTTGTGATCTTCCTGTGTCTTCTGGCCTCAGGGCTAATCTTTCCTGATCTTCCTACCTGTCCCTCCCTCCCCAACTACTTCTAACTCCCCATCCTGAAGGGGAAAGATGCTATATTGAAGAGTTTACTCACTATAAACATATGTTGGGTTGGTCCTCAGTTTTAATTTAATTCACATAGTTAAATGTGACAGATTAATAACTACCACAAATTGTCATTTTCTAAGCTTCACTTGATGCTATGGTATTGCTGATTGTATCATTTGGGGTAACATGTTGTGATTGATCTAATTAGTTTTCCTTCCTGGTATAAGGTAAAAAAAAATAGCCTCAGAGTCATTAGAGTCTCAAAACCTAAACACAAGCTATATCTGGAAGACACCTCTGAAAAGTAATCATTTCACAAGGGTTTTAAACACAAGCAACAAGATACCTACATTAAGCATTTTTGAAATATCAACACAGGAATTAAATCAAGGACAGCACCAAAATCAAAAATAAGAAGACACTTAAGCAAGGCACAAATGCAGACTTCCATGCCACAAAAAGGAAATTCTGGGGGAAATGAGGTGAAAATATCTGATAATCAACCGCCTGGACACCCTGAACTGACAGCACAGGAAGTAACAAAGCAGATGCATGAGGCTCTAGAAAAATTCAAAGCAGAAATAATCTTCCAGATAAATACAGAGATGGTGAGCAGAATAAAAGACATCATTAGAGGCTCTAGAGCAGAAACTGATAAGAAAATAGATGAGATCAGAAACATGCTGGAAGGCATGAATGCCCAGGATAAGAAAGAGATGGAAACCATGATCGCCCAACATAAGAAAGAAATGGAATCCATGAAACAGATTCAAACAGATATTCAGGAGATTAAAAACTCCATTGAAAGCATGCAGAGCAGACTAAGAGAATCTGAAGACAGAATATCAGATATAGAAGATAGGATTGTGGTTAAGGACCATGACAACAGAGACTTCTTAAAGAAAGTGAGGGACCATGAGAAATCAATCCAACAGCTGCTAGATGATGCAAAGGAGAATAACATAAGACTGACAGAAGTCCACAAAAAAAAAACAGGAGAAAGTACAATTGACATAAAAAAACTGTTCACAGAAGTAATAGTAGAAAACTTCCCAGACAGAGGTAGAGAATTGGACATACAGATAAGTGAGGCATATAGAACTCCAACTAGCCATGACCAAAAAAAAATCTACACCTAGACATATAATAGTCAAGATCCCAGAAACCCAACAGAAGAACAAAATTCTACAGGCAGTGAGAGAAAAGAAACAAATCACCTACAAAGGAAAGCCCATCAGAATCACGGCAGACTTCCCAACACAAACCCTCAAATCAAGGAGAGCCTGGAGTAAAGTATTTCAAGCCTAAAAGAAAATAACTTCCAACCTAGACTGTTGTAGCCAGCAAAATTATCTTTCAATATCTATGGGAAAATTAGATACTTTCATGACAAAGAACACCTGAGAAACTTCATGAACACCAAACCCAGCACTACAAGCAATTTTAAGCAATATCCTAGAAAAAGACAATGAAGGTCACAACTCCATGAGGCCCAACAGAGAGAAGACACCACACAAGGTAAGACACTAAAGAGAAAGGGAGGGAAATAAGAAATAAAAGAGCCAACAACAGTAAAACATCATGACAAGGATGAGTCAATATCTCTCAGTTATAACTATGAATGTCAATGGCCTCAATTCACCAATCAAAAGAAACAGACTGACAGAATGGATTAAGAAGCAAAACCCAGCAATATGTTGTATACAAGAAACACACCTAACTCAAAAGGAAATTCATAGACTGAAAGTAAAAGGAAAGAAAACAGTTCTCCATGTGACAGGAGCCCAGAAAAAAGCAGGCGTAGCGATCTTATTTGCAGACAAAGTAGATTTCAAACCAAAACTAATTAAGAGAGAAAAAGATGGTCACTACATCCTTGTGAAGGGAACAATCCAAGAGGAAGAGATGACAATCCTAAATATATATGCACCAAATAAGAATGTCCCCAACTATACAAAACAAATAGTAATAGACATGAAAAACTAAATAAGCACTAATACTATTGTAGTGGGGGACCTCAACACCCCTCTACCACAAGTAGACAGATCATGTAGAAAAAAAATAAACAATGAAATTCTAGAACTGAACCAAGCTATTGAACAAATGGACTTAATAGATATTTATAGACTGTTCTACCCCACAAAATCATAATATCCATTCTTTTCAGCTGCACATGGGTCATTCTCCAAAATAGATCACACACAAGCTCATAGGACATATTTAAGTAAATGTAAAAGAATTGAAGTTATCCCCTGTATATTATCAAACCATAGTGCAATAAAATTGGAGATCAATAACATAAGAAACCACAAAACACCCACAAACACATGGAAATTGAATAACACCCTCCTGAACAACCAATGGGTGACAGAGGAAATTAAAGAAGAAATTAAACAGTTTCTACAAGTAAATGATAATGCCACTACAACATACAGGAATCTGTGGGACACAATTAAAGCAGTTCTATGTGGGAAATTCATAGCAGTGAATGCCCATATTAGGACAACAGAGAAAACTCAGTTAAATAACCTAATGCAGAACCTCAAGCTCCTAGAAAAAGAAGAGCATAACAAACCCAAAGCTCTTACAAGAAAGGAAATTATAAAGATCAGAGCAGAAATCAATGCAATGGAGACTAAGAGAACAATACAAAAAAATCAATGAATCAAAGAGTTGGTTTTTTGAAAGGATAAATGAAATTGATAAACCTTTAGCCAACTTTATCAAAAAAAGGAAAGAAAAGGCTCACATCCATGCAATTAAGAATGAAAAAGGTGAAGTCTCAACAGATTCAGCAGAAATCCAGAGGATCATCAATACCTACTTTGAGAACCTGTACTCTAGTAAAATGGAAAACACAGAAGAAATGGACAGATTCCTAGATACATATGAATTGCCAAAGTCAAATGAAGAAGACATAGAAATTCTAAACACCCCAATTACAATGAGTGAAACTGAAAATGTAATAAAAAATTTACCAACAAAGAAAAGCCCAGGTCCTGATGGTTTCACTGCTGAATTCTATGAGACATTTAAAGAAGAACTAACACCATTACTCTTTAAACTCATCAAGGAAATTGAAAGGGAAGCAAGGCTACCAAATTCATCCCTGGAAGCAAGTGTTACTTTGAGTCCAAAACCAGGGAAAGACCCAACCCAAAAAGAGAACTACAGGCCAATCTCCCTAATGAACATAGATGCAAAAATCCTCAACAAGATACTGGCAAACAGAATACAGAGGGTCATCAAGAAGATCATACACCCTGACCAAGTCAGATTTATCCCAGGGATGCAAGGATGGTTCAACATATGTAAATCAATAAATGTAATACACGATATTAACAGAGCCAAGGACAAAAACCATATGTCATCTCAATAGACACAGAAAAGGCATTTGACAAAATCCAACACCCATTCATGATAAAAACGCAACAGAAAATTGGAATAGAAGGACTTTATCTCAACCTGATTAAGGCTATCTATGAAAAACCAACAGCCAACATTATACTAAATGGTCAAAAACTGAAAACTTTCACACTAAAATCAGGAACAAGACAAGAATGCCCACTATCACCACTCCTCTTCAATATAGTTCTGGAAACATTAGCCACAGCAATTAGAAAAGAGAAAGAAATAAAAGGAATAAGGATAGGAAAGGAAGAAGTGAAACTGTCATTATTTGCTGATGATATGATACTTTACATAGAAGACCCAAAAAACTTGGTCAAAAGTCTTCTAGATCTAATTGACAGATTCAGTAGAGTAGCTGGATACAAAATCAACACTCAAAAAACAATAGCCTTCTTATATGCAAATAGCAGACCCATTGAGAGAGAAATTTGTGAAATAATTTCTTTTACAATAGCATCGAAAATAATGAAATATCTAGGAATCAACCTAACAAAGGAAGCAAAAGACCTCTACACTGAAAACTATAGCACTCTGAAGAAGGAGATTGAAGAGGATATAAGAAAATGGAAAGATATCCCTTGTTCCTGGGTAGGAAGAACCAATACAGTGAAAATGGCCATACTTCCAAAACTACTATATAGATTTAATGCAATGCCAATTGAAATTCCAACAATATACTTCACAGAACTAGAGAAAACAATCCAAAAATTGATTTGGAAGCAGAAGAAACCTAGAATACCAAAAGCAATTTCTGGCAACAGAGACATGGCTGGGGGTATCACAGTCCCCAACTTGAAACTATACTACAAAGCTACTGAGATAAAAACAACATGGTACTTGCAAAGAAACAGACCCGAAGATCAGTGGAATAGATTAGAAGACGCAGAAACAACTCCAGACATACTCAGCCACCTCATCTTTGACAAAGGAGCCAACCACCCTCATTGGAGGAAAGATAGCTTATTTAATAAATGGGGTTGGAAAAACTAGATTTCAACCTGCCAAAGATTAAAACTAGACCCATACCTATCACTGTGCACTAAACTAAGATTGAAGCGGATTAAAGATCTAAATATTAAGTCAGAAACACTAAACTTGCTGGAAGATAAGTTAGGTAGAACTCTTAATGACATTGGGATAGACAAAGACTTTATGAACAAATCTTCAGTAGCACAGGAGCTAGCACAAAGAATCAACAACTGGGATCTCATCATATTTAAAAGCTTCTGCATTACAAGAGAAACCACCAACAGAGCTAAGAGACAACCTACAATGTGGGAAGAAATTTTTAGCAGCTGGACCTCAGACAAAGGACTACTATCTAGAATATATAAAGAATTGAAAAAATCATACCCCCCAAATTCAAAGACCCAATTAAAAAATGGGCATCTGAAATGAACAGGCATTTCTCAGACAAAGAAGTAAAAGCAGCAAATAAATATATGAAAAAATGTTCAACATCACTGGTCATTTGAGAGATGCAGATGAAAACAACACTGAGATTCCACCCCACCCCACAAAGAATGGCTGCTATCAAGAAATCAACCAATAACAAATGTTGGCGGGGGTGTGGAGAGAAAGGAACCCTTCTCCATTGTTTGTGGGAGTGCAGACTGGTGCAACCACTGTGGAAATCAGTATAGAGATACCTCAAAGAACTAGGACTACAGGTCTCATTTGACCCAGCTATTCCCCTACTAGGTATCTTCTCCAAAGAATTAAAAGCATCATACCACAGTGATATATGTGCACCTATGTTTATAGCGGCACAGTTTGTAATAGCTAAAGCTTGGAAACAGCCCAAGTGCCCATCAACTGGAAACTGGATAAAGAAGATGTGGTTTTTTTAATAAAATGGAGTACTACTCAGCCATAAAGAATGAGAAACTAGAGACATTTATAGCTAAATGGATTCATATTGAAGCCATCCTCTTAAGTGAAATAAATAGGACACACATGTGTGAATACCAAATAGTTTCTTTAGTGTGAGAAACTGAGAGTGTAAATAAGGATGAAAATGATTAAAATGGATAACTGATAATTTGATATAGGAAAAGGTCCAAAGGTGTAGGAATGGCAGGAGGGGAAGGAGAAAGGGAAGAAGGGAAAGGAAAAATTATGAGAAAGAAAAAAAACATGGAAACAAAGTCTACGTAAATAGGGAAGGGTGGAGGGGTGAAGGGTGTACAGGTAATGGGGGAAAAAATAAGAACTAAGATACAGCATATTCAGGTACAAGCACCCAATGATAAATGTAAATGTATTGTATACCTAAAATGTACCAATAAAGATATAAATAAAAAAAATTTGGTCAATTAAAGTATGATACTACATAAATTTTTTTTGTTTTGTTTTGGTACTGGAGATTGAACTCAGGACCTTGCGCTTGTGAGGCAGGCAGTGGCACCACTGAGCTGTATCCCCAGCCTGATACTACATCAATTTTTAAATGGATTACAATTTCAGAGACATGATTTTTTTTTAAATAAAAGTGTGTCTTAGAGTTGATGAAGAGATTCATCCTGGACCACTACAGAAATCTTCACTTATATCCAAGGACTCACTGTGAATAATAGTGGTTTTTAAAAAATCCACAAATTTTAATTGAAAATAAAAGTATGCATAACACAAAATTCCAAAAATTGGAAATTTGAATTTGGTAGATATAAGACTGCCAAAGAACATTCAAAAGGCAAAAGTTGTAAAACAAAAGAGATATGAAAAGCAAATTGAGGAATACAGCTTAGCAGTAGAGCTCTTGCATAACATGCATTAGATCCTGGGTTTGATCCCCAGCACCACACATGCAAAAAAAGAACAAGCAAATTGATTAATTAATCAAAACAAATCTCAAGTAAAATATTTCTAGATAGCAACTGAAATCTAAATGAATATTTCCAAATAGAATTCCAATGTAGATATAGTTCCTATTTAAATATTTGATTAATAAAAAATATGACAACACATGTTGAAGATTAAAACAAGAAGATAAGAAAGGGCAAGGCCCAAGCATATCCTGCCTATGCAAAATAAATCTAAAACAGTTTTTACAGAGTTATGATCATTTCCAACACTTATTATCAATATTTTCTCAATCTCTCATCATGGTCAAGACCACAGATGCCATTAGCCCGAAATAGTTAAAGCTAATTTATAAAGCTTCTGAGAGTTATTTCAAAGAATACTGCATACATTAACATTCTTTCATATCTAGCATAACTACATTTTACAGAATTATTCATATTTGCAAACATTCACTTCTACCTGATAGGAACTTAGTAAAGAGCACAGTTTTCTTGACCCAAGTGAGACCTGATAAATTCTAAGATGTCATATTAGCTTGAATCCAGTATTCAGAAGCTGTTTCCTGTCTGTTTTATCCAAACCTCCACTCCAGCAGCAAGAGCATAAAATAATTCAATTACCTACAAATTAAAGGCACAAGGATCCAAAGTACTAACAACAATCTCAAGCTCAGGGTAAAAATTAACCATATGTAAGCTATGTAGTTAAAGAAAAAACATGGGTAGGAAGGCAATAGCAAAAATTTATAAATAGAAGCATTTTTTAGACATAAGCTCTTTAAGAGGAACTATGCTTTGCATATTTTAAATTCCAGGGTCACGAAGCTGGAAAATCTGTACGGGATGTGAGTATTGCCACTTAACACAAGTGCTGGAGACAGATCCTAGTTCTCTGCCTTTGGTTTAGTACTTTCCTCAGAGAGCTAAGCACTCCCTACAGCTTTGTTTAAACAGGGATTTATTGATGTGTCAATCCAAGGATCACCCTACTTGAGAGTTTAAATGGCTCACACTTCACGCTCTTTGTATCCAAAGAAAACTAAACGTACATCAGTATTTCAAAGGAAGCATACTTAGTCTTTATAAACTTCTCATAGCCATTTCCTCACAAAAAAATGAAATAAAAAATTTTAAAGTATTTTCCCAAAACTTGCACACATTTTTTGAAAGAGGAAACCATTCTGTTACTGCACTGTCTTATAGAAGCTGTTGATCAAAATTAAGAAAGATGTACATAAGAAAATTTTTGTCTACTAGGAAAAGAAAAGTATTACAGAAAACCCTGAAGCTGGCTTTACAGTTGAGAATACAGTGTGTGTGTGTGTGTGTGTGTGTGTGTGTGTGTGTGTGTGTGTGTTTGTGTGGCACTGGGGTTCAAACTCAGGGCCTCACCAACCTAGGTAAGTGCCCTACCACCGAGCTATATCCCCAGTCTCTTGAACAAAACATTTTAATGGGTGTGGACAAGTGAGCCTCTAACATACTTTGTTCAGTCCACTTTCAACTCACCATTTGGGCTGACCTTTTAGTTTATATTTTCTATTAGTATTTTAAATTGCTGTGCTTAATTATTTTGCCCCTTTTAAATTTATTTTTCTTATTAGTTATAAGTAACTATTTCTCCAAGTGTAAAAAGATTTGTGTCATTGTTGTTGTGTGTGTTTTTTTTTTTTTTAAGTATGGTATTTTACTCTTCCACAGACAAAAAGATTGATTTTTCTTTTTTTTTTTTTGGTACTGGGGATCGAACTTGGGCCCTTGCGCTTGCCAGGCAGGTGGCAGAACCACTGAGCTAAATCTTCGGCCCAAAAAGATTGATTTTGACTTCCTAGTTACTCTATATTCCAAGCAGGAAGAAAATTACCTGCATATTCTAAGAGCTTCATAGATTAAGTAAAAGTGGTGCTTCCTAACAACTCTTGAGATATAGCAGCTGAGAGGTCCAGGAGTTAAGCTGAGTGAAATTAAAGCACCTATGGGTCATTTGGCACAGTAGGCAACTGTCATGTAGCTTTTCCTTTCTTAGGTAATGGAATTGGCTACATAATGTTTTATATTTCTAAGTGGAGTACTGTTTGGTATTCTGCAATCTAAACTTTCAAGATTGAAGAGAGTGGTGAAAAGCAAATGGTAACTTGGCTGACTCTCAGCTTTTTAGTGTGGAGTATGGTGCTTTGTGATGAGGACACAGTATAAGAAACTTTTATCAAGATTGGCTTTAACTGTCAGTGTAGTCAGAGGACGTGGGATAGAAAGATGAGAGCGCAAACCTCACATTTAATAGGTTCCTTTAGTATAGGTGGGGTCAGGAAGTTCTAGAAAGAGAAAAACAGTGTTTATTTTACTTTCATAATTTATATAAGTCCATTTTCTTTGGCCTCCCATTTTATGAGAAGCCATAAAAAATCAACAATTGCTATTAAATATGATAAAATGAGACTCGAAGAAAAGAGCTGGTTTCTGAGTCAGGAAATCCTTACTGTTATGGCTGTAACAACTAAAATTGAAAACAATGAAGATTAACTTCTTTCAGAGGCTGAGTATCCTTTTGCATGGCCTGTCATTACAATCTAGGAGTGGGGAACATTTTAAAGGATAGTCTTATGCAGTCCTAAATGCCAATCCCCCAAAGCAAGAATTCATTCTGAGTTATGTTCAGTCAATTTCCTAGACTTCTGAATAGAGTGTGGCTCCACATGATCTAAAGGAACTAAATATTTCCTTGAACAGAAGCAGAGAATGGCCTGGAACATATATTACACTATAAAAGTCCATGTAATGATAAATCCAGCAAAATCATTGAGAATGTTTAGTTGTGAAGCTGTAACTTTTTGGAAGGCTCTAACTTTTTGCATCAAATTCATAATAAGATTTTTAGTCTCCAGGAGCATATGTGTCATGTGATTTCCCTCTCCTGTAACAGACATCGCTACTGAATCCCTTTCCTAAAAGCTCTTCATTTACTCCACACCAATAAACTGAGTGCTTTGCAAACTGAATTCTGTTCACCATCTCTGATCAAGTCCTTTGAATTTGATATTGATATTGGATGGCTAGCCCTAGGAAAAACTTAAGAATGTACCGAGTATTTAAATACAAAAATAGTTCATTGGGTAATGGGATCACAATGAAGCACAGGAAATAGTGTGTATTTGGAGGAACTTTTAATTTGAAGGAGAGGCAAAACACTTACTATCATCTTAAGGTGTTAAGGGACAATTGAGAAAAATAGCCATAGGGGTCAGAGGCATTCTCGACAAGAGTAGAGGACTGATGTAAAAGGTTTAAGGAAACAAAGAGCAACAGACAGCTTGGTTAAAGTAGTGAGGAACCAAAAAAGTGAGAAGACAAGATCCAGAGAGAGAAGGTAGAGAAATTGCTTGAAAGGGCTCCAAGGCTAGAGACTGCTGATCCTGACGAGCAGGTATTTGCTCTCCATTCTATTCTATGTCTAGATATCTCCCAGCCCACAGTCACCATCTAAATAAGAAAGCAGAAGTCAGACACTGGAGCCACAGATGTTCTGATGATTCTATAAGGTCTTAAATTAGGGACTCTGTGTTTATGGAAAACCAACAGAAATCAAATCCATTCTTTTCCGTTAAGTTTTACATGATTGAGAAACAGAAAGACATTTTTATAATACTGAGTTATATACCAGACATTAAAAACCTACATAAATGGGCAGGGGATTTAGCTCAGTGGTTCCAGCGCCTGCCTTGCAAGCGCAAGGTCCCAAGTTCAATCCCTGGTACCAAAAAAAAAACAAAAAAAACCCCTACGTAACTGTGTAAAGTGTACTGCATAATTAAATATTTAATGTATGGCTTTTTCTGTTTTTTAATTCACAAATTACACACACTTATTATGTATATATGAGAAAACTAATGGTCTTTTCTATAGTATTTTGCAGAAAATTACTTTTTCAATACAACTCTTCATGAAGTCACCTTTAACTTTTCACTGTACACATTATACTTATTCCAACTCTGTGTTATCAAAGCTCAATTTAATAATGTAACCTAGACAGGCTTATTTTAGTTCTGAAGATTAAATTTATTGAAATAGTGTTAACTTATGTTAATTGTAAAAGAATCAAAGGGTATTAATTGTATGAATCTGTCAAAACCAAATTATCCATTTGTTGGACGTAACTTTTCAGTCTCTGTTTACTGATTGGTATCTTTGATTAATTTCATGTTTTCCCAGATAGGTGCGATGTCATATTGTATGTAACTGGACATAATGTTCAGAAGTGTCTGGACCATTCTCTGTTCAAAAGGAAATTTATCACCAATATATCAAAGGTTTCCTTTGATTTAGATTCAAAATAGTTGGAAACATAAAGCACTGGATGACCTGGGAATACTTTGAACAGATTTTCTGCTGGGAGCTCAGAGCTTAAACATGGTACCAGGATTGCAGATGGTCAGTCTATATGGCAGAGCTTATCAAGTTACTGATTTCTTCTTCAGACAGATGGCAAAGGGGCTTGGCACAATCTCAGTTTTCAAATTGTAGGGGTGTGTGTGTGTGTTCGTGTGTGTGTGTAACTGCTAAAGGACAATGAGACAAAAGTTATTGTATATGTCACCTAGGTCCTATTCATCAGGAGAATACTGAAAATTAACCCGAGTTTTAAAAATATGAACGAAAAGAAGATCTAATCAGAAAGTGATGCTGTTGTGTTGCCTAAACTGTGGTTTAAATTTTCCTGTTCATACCCAAAATAAAACAGTGGGTAGCACCTAAAGTAGCTGAAGGTTGATTTCACTGGTAAGAAATTTTGAAATTTAATATTAATATATGCTCTTTGCAAATAAAAGAATTGTATCTTAGAATTTTAAAAGTACTAACGTATACCTTTCTATTCATAAACATTTAAAATTTTCCTTTTAAAAACTTCTTGTTCTATAGCTATCTTTTTCTTTTTTTGAACCAGGAATCGAACTCAGGACCTTGTGCTTGAGAAGCAGGTAGCAGAACCACTGAGCTAAATCCCTGGCCTGCTATTTTTAAAAACAATATCACTTTTTATTCAACTGAAGCTCATTTGTATTGAGAAATAAATGACTTTCAAGGAGTTGTTAGCTGCAGAGCAGCACTGAAATATTAGGTGCTCCTGTGCTGTTGTAAAGCTTATAGAAAGTCTCCATGACAAAATAACTGGTTTTTCTTTTTTTTAAAAAAAAAAATTATCCTGTCATTTGACAAAGCTCATTCATACATCATAAAAATGGTCACAGAAGCTTTTTTTCCCTCTTCCTTATGTCTCAGAATATTATAAGTAAGCAAGCAAATTTCCAGTCTAATTTCTGGTGGAACCTTTCCCAGGGAACAAGATATTTTGAGAAGAAATGAGTTGGAGCTTGCCTGGGGCTGGATTTGGGCAAACCATCTATCTCCACTGGAGATGCAGGGAATGCTCAGTCAATTGACAGAACAGGCAATTGACAGAGCCGGAAAAGCCATCTGGTGCCTGATTAAGTATCAGGATGATGAACAGAGGTCATAATTAAGTTTGTACTTAACAGCTCATTGCCCTGAGTAATAATAACGATGACTTTGTGAGAGAACACTACCTTCTTCTCTGTCACCAGCGACACAAAGAAATTTAACAATGTCAAAGTTGCACTGGGGAAAATTATCAGCTCTCCCCTCAATTAAAATCTTCCGTCTAGTAATCATGTCAAAAATTTTATGTTCACGATCTTTAAACATCACTGCAATTGCTCTTTGAAGAAAAATCACTATATAAATCCCCACATACAAACAAATAATTCAGACCAATTACATGTTGTAAGGCAATTATTTCACTTATATATTTCCACTCTAAATTAATAAATCTAAAGTAAAGCTCTTAGTTTTCTCTCCTCTCCACAAAAACTCTTGCCCCAAGCCTTTACAGACTCAGAAATAACATCTCCATTTTTCTAGTAGTCCAGATAAAATGCCTCAGTCATCCTTGACCTCTCTCCTTTTCTCCTCCCACACTGAGACAATTAGCAAATCATAGTGGATGTGTGTTAAAAATATGCATTGAAGCTGATCATACCTATCTACTCAGCTACTCCTCTGGATCAGTTCTTCATTATTTCTCACTAGGCTACTAAGCTGTCTCTCTGCTTCTACTCTTGCCTTCCTGAAATCTGTTTTCCACATGCCAGCCAGGGCTATCTTACTTAAGATTTAGAATTCATGTCACATCTCTGCTTAAATCATGCCCAGTATGATCAAAATAGAATCCTAACTTCTTGCTATGGTAAACAGAGCCCTATGTGATCTGGTCTTCACTAACATTTTTTTTTGGTATTTATTTTTTGGTTCTTTGAGACAAGGTCTCACTACGTAGTCCAAGCTGGCCTTGAAAGCACAGCAGTCCTCCTGCCTCAGTCTCCTGAGTGCTAGGATTACAGATGTGCACCACCATGCCCAGTTTGGTTTTCACTAACTCTTATATAAATCTGCTTTTCTCCCAATATAATGAGCTTGTATAATTAACATAATTTGTAAGTACACTTTTACGTGAGAACTCAGGGTTGTCTCTCAATGGCTAAGAGTGTGACTTATTTAGGCCACTAGGACTGAGCCCAGGCCTAGATTTGGAGTAGTGGCCAACAACCTGTATGGAAATGATGTGATATACATTTAATAATACCATGAAAATAGGCATTAACAGATTATGATGACGAAGATATCATTAAATTAAAAAGAGATTCAAGTTTTAATCTCATCATCAGAAATTGGGAGAAGGGTGACCTCAATTACAAATATAAATTTTTTAAAAAACAATGCCAGTGTTCAAACTCTTAAACCACCAGTGATATCATTTCTCTATGGGGAATTTGTTACTGTAAAAGCCATAATACCTAGAAACTTAAATTTTTCTTAAATCCTAGGTACACAAATAGCATCCTAGTATTAAATTGCTTAAGAGGTGGTAACTCAAACATTCAACAAATATTTGTTGAGTGTATCCTAAATACTAGGCCTTCTTTTAGGGCCTTGGGTTTCAGTGAGTATGAAGGAGACACAAATCTCTCAGCTCTTGGAGATCCCCGTCTATGGAAAAAAACAATATACAAAAACATAAAAAGTGAATATACTATACAAAATATTAAGGGGGTAAGTATGATGAAAATAATAAGCCAGGTAAGAAATGAAATGGTTGTGTCTGGGATTCTATTTTGCAGAACAGACCTTACTGAGAAGGCAGCTTTTGAATAGAGATTTGAAGGTGCTGAAGAGGCTGCCACACAGACATAGGGAAAGGACACTCCTGGTACAGAGCACAGTGAGAGGGATGGCTGGGATGGGAGGGTGCTCACCATGTCAAGGAAGGTCAGAGAGGACCAAGGGGGCATGTGATAAAAGATTAGAGTAAGAGAAAAAGAGGGCAGAATGACAGTGGATTATGCTTTTATTATAACCCGTACAGGTCCTTACAGGCCACTCTAAATAAATTGGCTTTTACTTGGAGTTAGATGGGAAGCTATTGAAAAAATTTCATGATCAAAAGGGTCACTCTGGCTACTGCACTGGGGATAGTAGTGAGAGTGGAAGTAGAGAGAATAGGTAGGGTATTGAATTCCTCTAGGTAAGAGATGCTCTGTCCCAGACTATACTTTGTATTGGTGTGTGAGAAGTGGTCAAGTTCTGAATGTCTTTGGAAGATAGTACCAAGATATTACAATAGACTTGATGTAGGGTATGAGAGAAGAGATTAGACAAGAATACCACAAAAGTTTTCATTTGAATAACCAGAAAGATGAAACTGGAATGAAAAAATTGTTGGCTTCTGGGAAATAGAAATCAAGAGACTTTTAAAAATGAGATAAATGCCATTTTCTCATACTAATGATAATTGTATCAATAGAATAGCATGTTAAGGGAATAAATGGTTCTAAAATCTCAGTGGCTCACTACAAAATTGTTTATTTCTTATTTGTGCTGCATATCTATTGCTGACTTAGCTGCATCTCTGTCATATTTGCTTATCTCTGGGGTGCAGTTTGAAAGAGTGGTCTCTGTATGGGGTATTGCTTTCCTCATGAAAAAGGAGAAAAGGAACATGGGGGGAAAAATAATGGGATTTGAGCCTCCAGTCCATGGGGAGAAATTACATAATCCCCCTACTGTGAAGGTGAGAGGCTAGAAAAATGGCACGATGATCCACTAGGAAAGGGAAAGTTCATAATATAAAAAGGAGAGGGAAACAAACCATATAGTGAACACTCAAATTTAGCTCAGTGGCACCTTGTCTGCCTTGAAAGCACAAGGTCCTGAGTTCAATCCCCAGTACCAAGGAAAATAAAGGGAGAATTATTAGAGGGTGGTGCTTCAGAGTATGTCCACAGACTGAATAGTGTCCCCTAGTGAAGAGACTAGATTGATTCTTCATCAGTAGTTTGCAAATGCAGTCTTCATATTCGCAATGCCCCTCATCTGGAAGCTTTTAGGAATACACATTCTTAAACCCTAACCCCAAATCTACTGAATCAGAGACTCTGGGGATAGGTACAATAATTTGTTTTTACTGAGTCCTTCAGTTGTATTAGATCTTTTATATGATTTATTGCATCCTGAATTTGAGAACAAGTGTTGCTTAGAAATAGGTGAGAAGACAGTTCTGGTAGATAGGTAAACAGATGATGAATTTCCAATAAAAATATTTTTCCTCAGTGAAAAAGAAATCAAGGTCATCAGCTAAAAATACAGATCAATGAGAACATTTTAGAGGTGAAATGTTGGAAAATGTGCACAATGTTTAGCCTGGGGGAATAAGTAGACTGTGAACTTTGTAAATGTCTATGGTTCACTCGATGTCTGCAGTCATATATTCATAGTGGAAATGTCAGGACAGTAGTGCATTTTCTCCAGCCATGTGCACATCAACCTGAGTTCATGTAGAGACGAAGGCCTATATTTAATTGTGTAATTTTTTTAAGTTACTACAATAGAACAAAAAAAAAAAGGCCAAGAAAGTTAAGGTGACATGCAAGAAAATGATTGTAATCATTAACTGTATAATTTAAACTTTAGAGGAAAGAAGATATTGAGCAGTGAAGGCAGTTAGCAAGTAGTTGGATCAATTGGTTAGAACCCTCAGAGTTTTGGAGATGAAATTAGAGAAAAATATTCTGGAATACAGGAAGTAGTGATCAGAAAGAGGGAAAAATGAAATTCTGACTATGGCCTGTGAGGCAGTCTTGGATAATGAAAAGGTACAGAGAGTGGCTATGCCTGAGGTAAAGTAGAAGATGAGGTTGAGAAGAGAAGGCTGCAGATTCAAGAAGACAAATTATTGGAAAAAATATATAATGTGTAACAAAATTACCAAAAATTAAATAAGAGTAAGGTTAGAAAGAATAAGAGGTAGGATTATAGAGAAATGATGTGTGATTTGGTGCTCAGTAGATGAAAATAAAAATGAAAGATGAGTAGTGTAATCTGACAACATAAAATTTATATTTTTGGGAGGAGAAGCTATTCTTTCTAAAATGCTGGCATTAGTAATACATTATGAATATGTAAATTAAGATCTGTGGCTAGCTATATTGAAGTCTAGCTACATGAATTAATCAAGGCTATTGTTTTCTTTTAGTATATCTGGCATTTATGATGCCAGGTGTTTTCAAAAACCTAATCAAGGGAAGAAACTAGATTATTCAAAAATCTTATCACATTTTTTCAAAAATAAGAAATATGTCAGACCCAGAAAGCATCCTTTCTTAATCATAATCATTTGCTACTCAAAGTTCTTTTAATCAGAATATACAGGTTTATTCTTTCTACCTTACTCTAAGATCTTAACTCACTACCTGCCTGCCAACAGTGTTTATGTCACCTACTTTGGGAGGCATCTTGGGAAAAGGAGCTTATTTTTTATTCATTTAAACGGAAAAGTTAATCAACCTTTCTCAGTGTCAGATTTCTAACTAAACTATGGGTATAATAATATGCCATTAAATAATCTGTACATTTCTACACAGTACACAATACAGAACACCCATGACTTAAAGGAGGTTTAATTTAGCTAACAGTTTCAGGGGATTCAGTACATGGTTGGCAGGTTCTAAAGCAAAAACATCATGGCAGAAGGATGTGGAGCAAAGCTGCTTAGTTTATGGCAGCTACAATGCAGAGCAGGAAAGCAGTACCAAAGAGGAATGGATGAGGGACCAGATATAGTACCAAAGCCTCCACGACCCATGCCAACACAACCAGAGAGTTTTCCACCAATCCCTTGGGCTGGCCAATTAAGTTGACCCAATCATGCTCAATCATCACAGTTTCCTTTGTCCCTAGAGCATGATACTCTGAATCTCTTTCTGCCTCCAAAATGTGAACCTGGGCATTTCTAGTAAACCATTCTATGCCCAACTATCTCCTGAAAAGGGAATGTTTGTCATTTAATTAATGTATATCATTATGCACTGTGTTAGTGACTGCTTTCAGAAATATGGGCCCTATAAGTTTTGCACTCTACGGTATCTTAGACAACTTGAGTGCAGGCTCTTCAGTGATTTTGGAGAAGTTACCTTGGTAGGTTGTTCAGGCTGTAGTGTTATGCTGGGCCCTAAGTGTTCACATCACCTACACTGTAGCAGTATTTCCTCAATCCACTAGATGGAGTGGGATTCCACCGCACAGTTCTCTTAGCTCCAGATCTTTACTTATCCACTTGCCTTTCCTCTCAATCCTGGCCTCTCTTTAGGTCTACAAACAGAAAGATTCATTCTAGGGCTGGGGATTTAGCTCAGTGGTTCCTCTGCCTGCTTCACAAGCACAAGGTCCCAAGTTCGATGCCTGGTACCAAAAAAAAAATCCAAAACAAAGAAAGATTCATTCTAATTATCATATTCCACAGTAGGGCTCTGTGGTCCATCAGAAAATGCCCACTCTTCTGGAAGAAGAAGGCTTATCTCCTTTTCTGGGTTGGGCTGGGGGGTGCTATCTCCCAGTCCTTCCCAGTGACTCAAGCTCTGAGGATAAATCAGGTACATCTTCAGAGTAGAAGATTCAAAAATTTAAGAAACTGGTTCACCTTTCTTGACTTGTTTTACATCTGTACTACACTCGTAACCTAATCTAACCTAACTCAACTGTTGGGGGCTTTAATTTAAATAAGATAATGTATATAAAGCATAACCTCTCCCAATAGCAATTAGGTACTTGATGCAAGTCAAAGAGTAAATGAAATGGCAGGATGGTCACAAAGAATTGTGGCTCCAGAAACAGAAGAAAAAGAAAGGCTATTTATGTTATTTTATACACCTTTATAAGAGCATGTAGTATTAAAATTTCTTATTTATATTTTCTCCTTAGAGTCCTTTGGTTTGCCATTACCTATTTTGTTATGGGTGACTTTTGTCAAAATGATTCTAGCTGAAGAAATTTCTTATTCCTGTAGAAAATTATATTTTTCAGTAATTATAAAATTAACACTAGAACCATAATTATTTCTTTTTCTTTTTCCAAAAATTTGAGTCTTTCCATTCTAGCCTTTCATTAGCATTTATGGTAAAAAGTTTCATTTCAAAAGCCTTGAATATATTCAGGAAGTGGAATACAGGGCTCTGTTATTTTGGGAATTCTGAACATGAATACCATAGTGATTGATTTTTTTTGTTCCTGGCTTTAAAATGGACTTTATTGCTGGTTATATACACCCAAATACACAAAGTTCTGTATGATAAACATAAACTGAAGCAAACGATGATTTGCATATGTCTCTTTTACAGACATTTTCACATATCCAAAACAGTTGAATTTGGATATACTTAAAATATGGAGAGAAGTTTTTATTAAATATGTTCACAATTATATGACCAAGATTCTAACTCCCTAATCATTTCAATATTAAATTTAGCTCTACTATCCATGTGATGCCTGAACAAGGCCTAAAGTATGTGTTAATTCAATACACATACACCTTTTTTGAAGACAGTATCTTGGTAAGTCATTGAATTGGCCAGGTTAACCTCAAACTTGCGGTCCTCCTCCCTTAGCCTCTAAGAGTGCTAGGATTACAGGAATGTGCCACCACATCCAATAACACATACACCATTTTGAGGGCAATAGCTTAAAGTTTTCTTTCAACAAGATTTCTTCTTGCCTAGATTTCTTTTGTTCTGATATTTCAATACTGGTTGCTTTGTGCCAGAAAAATGTCTGTATAATTATGTTAACTTTAACAGTATGGGAAATATCACAAATTACATAACCATTTCAGTTGGAAAGATGTTTGAGATCACTGTCATATTTTTAAATTCTACACAGTGCTAGGTTCAGTAGGCTGATTCTATGAAATGCATATGTGGGAACATGCACGCACATGTGTAATGCATGTGTTTTTTTTAATGAATAATAGTTCATGTACATGTATTTCCAAACTGTGGTTTTCATTCAGCAAATAGTTTGCTAAGTGCTATTGTATTCTAAGCATCATCCTGACTGTAGGGGTATAGTCCTGTAAAAAATAGATAAAAATCTCTGCCCTAATAGGTTTATATTTTGATAGATAAACAAAAATGATAGCCATTACAGGTATGTTATATAGTATATGAGACGAGGATATATTAGGTTATCTTCTGGATCTGAGAATGGAAATCAGGAATTCCAAGATTTACAATTTTAAATAAAGTGGTCACTGTGGGCCTCATCGAGAGTTTGATGCTTAAACAATGTCTAGAAAAATGAGATTGTTTCCTAATTTTTTTCTCAGTGAGCTCATTATTGGTGTACAGGAATTCTATTGATTTTTGAGGTTGATATTGTATCCTTCTACACTACTGAATTTATTAATTCTAAGAATGTTTCAGTGGAATTCTTTGGGTCTTCTATTTAGAAGATCATATTATCTGCAAATAATGATAATTTTATCTTTTCCTTTGCTGTACATAACCCTTTTCTTTCTTTCTTTCATGTAATTGTTGTGGCTAATATTTTGAAGACTATACTGAGCAGAAACAGTGATGGTGGACACCCTTGTCTTCTTCCTAATTTTACAGGGAAAGTTTTCAGTTTTCTCCCATTTAATATGGTGTTGGTTGTAGGTTTATCATAAATGGACTTTATCAAATTGAAATAAGGTCCTTCTATACCTGTTTCTTCAGGGTATTTTTTTTATTTATCATGAATAGAGGTTGGATTTTGTCAAAGGCTTTTTCTGCATCTATTGAGATAATCATGTGATGTATTACATTTATTGATTTGTGTGTTGAGCCATCCTCGCATTGCCAGGATGAAGACTACTTGGTCATAATGTAGGATCTTTTTGAAGATTTGTTGCATTCTGTTTGCCAGTATCTTGTTGAGGGTTTTTTTTGTTGTTGTTGTTGTTGTTCTGGGGGATCGAACTCAGGACCTTGTGCTTATGAAGCAGGCATGGTGTGACTGAGCTAATTCCCCAGCCCTTGTTGAGGATTTTATATCTAAGTTCATGAAAGAAACATGACTGTAGTTCTCTTGGTTGAATCCTTGTGTGATTTTCATATCAGGGTAATGCCAGCTTCTGGGAAAGACTTTGGGAGTACTCCTCCCCTCTCAATTTCATTAAAGAGCTTGAGGAGTAGTGGCATTAGATCTTGTCTGAAGTTCTTGTAAAGTTCAGCAGTGAACCCATGGAGGCCTGGGCTTTTCTTGCTAGATTTTAATTATTGTTTCAATTTCATTGCATCTTATTATTAGATGATCTGGGGCTTTTAAATCTTCTTGGTTCAGTTTGATCATTAGTATGTATATAGAAATTTATCCATTTCTTCTGAATTCTTCAATTTATTGGCATATAGCTTTGCAGAGGAGTTGCGTGGTGTTGTGATTTTGCATTTTACATTTCTAAATGAATTGATCTGGGTCTTTTCTTTTCAATTTTTTTTTTGCTAGATTGACTAAGGGTTGTCTGTTTTGTTTATTCTTTTGAAGACCCAGCTCTTTGATTCATGAGTCTTTGTATTATTTTTCTGGTCTCAGTTTCATTAATTTCTGCTCTGCTCTTTATACTTTTCTTCCTTTTACTACCTATGGATTTGTATTCTTGTTTTTCTTCATTGCTGGGAATCATTTTGTTGTGGTGGTGTCTACCACACAACTCTACTGTAAAGTTTATTTTTTCATTTGAAATTTATTTATTTTTCATGAAGAGATACTTTGAGATTATATATTCTATTTCTCTTACTTGCACCAACTACTTTTAGACTGCATTATGAATTTTGCCCAAGTCAACTATCATGGTGTTTGATAAGAAGCAATTTCTTTTTTTAAGATAGGGTCTTTGCTATGAAGCCCAAGCTGGCCTCAAACTTACAGCAGTCTTCCTCCTCGGCCTCCCAAGAGTTGAGATTACAAGTGTGGGCCACCACGCCAGGTGATTTTTCTATTTCTAGCCTTTCTTATACATTTATGAGTTGGAATTTTTCTATAAGGGAGTGTGGCAGTTAGAGTAAAGTTTTTTTTTTTTTGGTGCCAGGGATCGAATTCAGGACCTTCTGCTTGTGAGGCAGGCGGTGGAACCACTGAGCTAAATCCCCGCCCCCAGAGTAAAGTTTTAACTTGACTAGGTTTGGGGTTAACCTGAGAGATCAGTGGACAACACTTTCAGAAGTGTCTGGGTGTGTCACAAAGGTGTGACCTCAGGGTCTTTCCACCTTTCTCTGTCACTTCCCCTGCTTTGCTTCCCAGGTGCTAAGAACTAAGCACTTTAGCTCCCTCACACCCTTCCACCATGTTGTTCAGTCTGGAGCCAGCCAATTATGAATTGAAACCATGAAGTTGTGGGCAAATTAAACCTTTTCTTTAAGTTGTGGCTGTTGGGTATTATACCTCAGTGCCAAGAGAGCTAATACAGGGAAGGATTTTCCTTCTTCCCTATGTATTTGTATTAGTTATTCATTTATGTCAATATGGACTTGATATTTGTTTTATTCTACGGGCTATGATCCATTATTATCACCGTTTTTTGTTCAAATTATCCCAAACTTGGCCTGTGGGTTGGCTCCTGTGTTCTTTAATAAGGAAGCACTTATTTACTTTCTGGTACTACAAAACATTCCAGTTCATTTTGTGTTTTCCTAATCCCATCTGTGAAATCTATTATTTCTCAAGGATCCCTGGCTCCTTTTATTGGAAAATAATACAGATACTATTAGTTTAACGACCAAGTTCAGTTCCTGCCACTAGTGTGTTAAATGAATTGGTCACAAAATGAGGAATTGTATATAGTATGTACATTACAATATTCAGAACAAAGAAAGAGTCAAAGAAAACTCCAACTTGAAGTCTTTGCTTTTATTTGCAAAACTCTTACATGTAATACTGTAATGTGTAACAGAAAATAAAACTACAGTACTCTACTGTATGATACAATCATCAAAACTTACAGCACTGTACTGTAGGAAGAAGATACCATAAGCCACACTGCCACTCATGTTCCTGCATCATAATTCTGAATGTGGGTCATAAATCCAATCTGTGGATTGGTTGTGGAGTGGTTGTTAAACAGGTATGTTGTTAAATGAGGAATATCTGAATTTAAAAATCAAGTTCTGGGCAAGAGTTAGATTTATAGTTACTGAGGCATGATTCCTTTCAGGCTTTCTTAATGCACCAAGCTGGGAAATAAATGTATAAATATTCACATATATATACACTTCTATCTCTTTTTTTTATATTTGTCTCCCTATATACTATACTCCTACATACTGAAGTGTATAGATGTATACATACAGAGAGAGAGAGAGAGAGAAAGAGAGATTAAAAAGTTTTTAAAAACCATGAACTCAGACTTCTAATTCCAATGATCCATAGATTTTATTCAAGTCTACACCTTTTCTTTAATTCCTATGTAAAAGAAACCTGGCTATTGTTATCCACAATATTTTTACTCAGTTCTAGAGTACACATGAAGTAGTGTTAGAATTCCACATCTATCAACCTATAAAATCAGATTTACTAGCTAGAGTATGATATAAACACAGTTATTATTTGGCTTTTGCTTTACCGTATGTAGAAAAACTCTGTTTTCCAAAGTTATTTAGGTAAGTTCTTCCTCATCCCCTTCAGTGTGGTTATCACATTCATTTGTAATACTATTAGAGCAATTTGTTACAATTTCTAATCTAATTTGAATTTCTTCTTATTGTGGTTAATTTTAATCCCTTCTTCAAGTATGTGGAACATCCACATTGCTCTAAACATAAGAACCATACAAAACACTACATGAAAGGTCTGCACACATAAGTGCTGCTCCTCCCTCATCCCTTCTTCACTGGTCTCATTCCCCAACTCATTCCACTCTTTTTATACCCTAAGCTTATAAGTAACCAACCCGAGTAGCTTCTGTTTTATCTTTTCTGTGTTTCATTTTTCACAATTGAGCACATGCATATTGTGTTTTATTGTTTTCTCTTTCAAACAGAAGGTAGTACTATAAAATCTCTCTTGTACTCTTAACTTTACCTTAAAAATACATCTGAAAGGCAGGCATGGTGGTGCATGCCTGCAATCGCAACAATGGGGAGAGTGAGGCATGAGTTTGAGGCCAGCCTGGGCTACATAGTGAGTTCAAGGCTGGTCTGAACTACATAGTGAAACTCTGTCTCAAAAAAAAAAAATTCCGAAAAATAACACATCCGGATCTTACTCATTCTTAACTGCATAAGATGACTCTGTGTGACTACATCATAGCTTATTTAATAACTCACCTATAAGTAAATTTAGGTTGTTGTCAGTATTTTACAATTTTAAGAATACTTCAATGATGCATTATGTAAAGGTACAATTCACAATGAGAAATGTAATTGTGTTGTATACCTACAATGTACCAATAAAAGAATTTAATAAGTTAAAAAAAGAGAATACTTCAATGAAAAACTTGTACATTTGTACAAGTTGTATTTTCCACTTGTTGAAAGTATATTTTTAGGATACAGTCCTTGAAATGTGATCATTAAACCTAAAGGCAAATGTGTTTGTAATTTTATTAAATATTGCTAAATTTCTCTCCAAAAGAATTCTACCAATTGCATTTCCATCAATAATGTATGAGAATGCCTGTTTCTTCCATGGTCTTAGCTACAGAATATTTTGGAACATTGTTAAATTTGCTTTTCTAATCTGGGTCTAGGAAACCAAGTTCAAACTTCATCACCTCCAGATTTTGCTGTAGTGCTTATAAATGTGAGTGAATTTCTTTCACTTTGGGTTCTTCAATATCCACCAAACCTTTTGGCCTTCCAGCAAGTGATCTTCCTTACTACTTGCAATACAGGAACTGTGTTATTCCCAAACAAGTATAAATCCAGTTTTTAGGAGGGCTTTGTATATAGCAGTTCCATATATGAAATACAACCCTTGTTTCTTAATGGTGAAACATTATACCTAATTTCTTATGCCTAACTTAACGTGATTTAGTCCTAAACATGATATGGGAGATGTGTTCTTATTTGTATGGTTGATACAGTCAACTATATACTGAGGAAATGGAGCACAGTTCTTTATTGAGCCTATGTTTATAACTACATTACCAGGAAAAGTACAGACATTTAGTAAAAATGTGTAGTCCTCAATTCTGAAGAGTTGGTGATGCCAATGTTATTTCTAACACATTGAATTCAGTCCTATTTAACCAATTCTTACTCCTCTTAATGTTGGCTCAGTAGTATGTTTTCACAAATGTATCCGATTCTGGACTGAAATGAGTCTTGGAAATTGTGACTCAACCAGATAGTAGTCTAAGTGATGCCACATTAATCTCCAAAGCCTGTAGCTATGAGTCAATTTCTGGAGGGATCAATAGTTAGCATACTTGGCACAACTGTTTTAAAGAGGCTCTGAAACTGGTCTACTTTGCAGAAGACTCCATATTTGGCTTCGACCTTGTATCAGAGCTTTTGGGAAAATATGAGAGGAGATCAACATAACCTGTTGATGTAGTTGAATGGCTATGGGCAATTGTACTATTAATCAATAACAGAAAAAAGTAGAATCCTAATTTTAGATAGAATATATAATTCATGCATAGGAATTTAACCAGTATCTTCCCTTAAGGTAATAATACAGATATGAGTGTTATATCAATAAAGTATATATACTTCCAATAAAGTATATGGTCTCTGAAATATATATAGATTAATGACATATTTGTCTGAAAGCAATTCAACCAGTAAAGTTAGAACTTCTTTGACTTCATAGTTCTTCTCTTGCAGCTTTTATAATAGGATTGAGCTACTTATGAAATATGGAACAACCTAAAAAAAGTATTTTTCACAGTGATTTTCATAAGATTTTAAAGAAACAAAAAATGGAATTAAAAAGACATCTTGAATTTGTTCATTTATTCATTTAGTTTATCTTTCCAAATTTTGTGTCTGCTCCAAAGACAAAATCCAAAGCATGAATAAAGGAGATTGGTCACTTAAGATGAAAGAATAGATGCTTGAGAACAGAGAATGGATATAGCCTGATTTCCTGCTAATCAAAATGACAACAAAATGTTTCTTAAAAAGTGTAAGTAGAAGATAGGACAGCTAGAAGAAATCTTAGCTATCTTAGAATCCTTTAAATTTTGTTTATTTTAAGTAGTGAAAGATATAACAAAGTACCATAAACTCATATAGTTAATCTGGTAAGAAAGAGATTCTCAGCCAGAGGAGCAAATTACATGGAAAGTAACAAATAAATTTTACTACCTCTTTTGAAACCAGACTGACTTCTCCCACATCAATTTGTCTTTTTAACAGAGAAATCCAAGACCTAGTCCTCCTTTAATATAAAGTCTAGCAGTAAATAATTCAATTTTCTTTTTATTTTATAATTAGACCCATAAAAGCTGAGCTATATTTGCCAAAATTTTAGTAGCTTTTATTGTTTCTCTCCAGACTCATTACTTGAAAATATCATAAACTGAGACAAAGTTTATTTTATGCAAACTTTATCCATGAGTGTTTTCTTTCATTATCCTCTTTAACTTTATAAGTAACCAGTCTCTGCTTAAATACAAAACTATTCTTTTTTCCTACTGATAAGCAGAAACATATTCCATTACTTTGTATACACATTTAGTCCTTTTTTTTCTGAAGCTATGGCCTCCAGTATAGCTTCAATGCTCATCTTTAACCAAAATGTCTAATTTCTCTGTCACAAAGAAAGTTGAAAGGTAAGCAGTTGAGCACACAAGATGACAACTTATAGCTACAGATCCCATTCCCACGCCTTCTTCCCATAGCAAAAGTGGGCCTATATACCAATAAAATCCAAAGGACTATTTTGCAACATGTAAGTGGCAAGCAAAAATTACTGACCAATACTTCAGTATTCTATCTTGCATAGAAATTATCTAAGTATTCAGAATTTACTGATTAACTAATAAAATTAATTTAATTTACTGTTAACTAAAAATTTGGAAATTAGGTTTAAGCAGAAATATCATTGATCATAATTACTGTTGATATAAATTGCTTTTCATAATTATAATTAGTTGAACACAATTTTTCATAATCTTGAACATTATGTAGATATAATGTTAGCCCATATGACCAGTAAAGTGGTATACGTTAGGAAGTTCCATTTAACTGCTTTCTTCATAAGTATCTCATGCATGAATTACAAGTTTGTAGTATATTCCATATTCATAAAACCAGGAGAGATCTATATAAGTATTCTTAAAATCAAAATTACTAAAGCAGGCCTTTTAGCCCAACGTACCAATGCCCCCAGCACAGAAGATCAGAGCCCCACCCAGCACAGAGGAGGTGAGCCACACAAGCTACAGCAGCACAGACACACCTCCTCCTCTGAAATGAGAAGACAGGTAAACAAGTCACAAAACTAGACTTCCAGATCACCTAAAGCAATTCCAAAGGTAAATGAGATTGAAAAATTTGATACTCAACCACCTGGATGCCCTGAACTGGCAAAAAAAGAGGATCTGGAAAAAATGGAATCAGAAATAATTTCTCATATAACAGCAAAGATTGTACCCATAGTGCAAGACATGATTAATAAATCCTGAAAGGACACAGATAAAAAAAAAATAGAGGAGCTGAGGAACATGATGGAATCCCAACACAGGATACAAATGGAATCCATAAAACAGATGCAAATAGATTTCCAGGAGATTAGAAACTCCACTGAAAGTTGACAGAGGAGAATGAGCCAATGTGAGGACAGAATTTCAGATATAGAAGATAACATTGCAATTAGTGACCAGGAAAAGAAAAATTTCTCTAAAATTATAAGGGATCATGAGAAATCAATCCAGCAGCTGCTAGATGATGCAAAGAAGAATAACATAAGACTGACTGAAGTCAATGAAAAAAACAAGAGAGAGTGCAGATGACATAAAAAACTGTTCACAGAAGTGATGGCAGAAAACTTCCCAAGCAGGGGGAAAGAACTTGACATACAGATAAGTGAGGCATATAGGACTCCAAATAGCCTTGAACAAAAACAAAATCTACACATAGGTATATAATAGTTAAGATTCCAGAAACCCAAGAGAAGAGTAAAATTCTTCAAGCAGTTAGAGAAAAGAAACAAATCACATACAAAGGAAAGTCCATCAGAATCATAGCAGACTTCTCAACACAAACCCTCAAGGCAAGAAGAGCTTGGAGTGAAGTATTTCAAGCCCTAAAGGAAAACAACCTCCAACCCAAATTGATGTATCCTGCAAAACTATCTTTCAAAATTGATGGAGAAATAAGATACTTTCATGACAAAGAGTACTTGAGGAACTTCATGAATACCAAACCAGCACTCCAAAAAATTTTAGACAATATCATAGGAAATGACAATGAGGATCACAACTCAAGGAAGCCCACCAGAATGAATCCATTGGGCACAACAGGAAATTGAATGCAAAGGGGGAGAATCCAACAGAAAGAAAAAGTCATGACAAGGATAAATCAATACATATCAATTATAACCATCAATGTTAATGGTATCAGTTCACCAATCAAAAGAAACAGACTGGCAGAATCGGTCAAGAACAAAGATCCAACAATATGATGCAAACAAGAAACACATTTAATTCAAAAAGAAACTCATAGACTGAAAGTTAAAAGGTGGAAAACAATACTCCATGTGACAAGAACCTGAAAAAAAAGCAAGAGTAGCTATCCTCTTTGCACAACAAGTGGGTTTCAAAGGAACACTGATTAAGAGAAACAAAGAAGAACACTACATCCTTGTAAAGGGAACAATCCAAGAGGAAGAGATAATGATCATAAATATCTATGCACCAAACAGTAGTGTGCCCAACTATATAAAATGAATACTAACAGACATGAAAAATCAAATAAGCACTAATACAATAGTAGTGGGGGACCTAAAACCCCACTGTCACAAATGGATAGATTAACTAGACAAAAAATAAGCAATGAAATACTAGAACTCAATCAAACTCTCAAACAAATGAACTTAACAGATATTTTCAGACTGTTCCATCCCACAAAATCAGAATAAATATTCTTTTCAGCTGCACATGGGTTATTCACCAAAATAGACCACATAGTCACTCATGGAACAAGTAAGTGTGAAGGAATTGAAGTTATCCTCTGTATATTATCAGACCATAGTATGATGAAATTGGAGATCAATAGCAAAAAATACCACAAGAATTTCATAAACACATGGAAATTGAACAATATACTTCGGAATAACCAATGGGTCACAGAAGAAATTAAAGAAGAAAGCAGACAGTTCCTTCAATTAAATGACAATGACAATACAACATATCTAAATCTATGGGACACAATGAAAGCAGTCTTATGAGGGAAATTCATAGCAAGGAATACTCACATTAGGAAAACAGAATGAGACAAATTAAACAACTTGATGCTAAACCTCAAGCTTCTAGAAAGAGAAGAGCAAGACAAACCCAAAGCTCATACAAGGGAGGAAATCATAAAGATCAGAGCAGAAATGAATGCAATGGAGACTAAGAGAACAATACAAAATATCAATGAAGCCAAGAGTTAGTTCTTCAAAAGAATAAACAAAATTGACAAACCCTCAGGCAAGCTTACCAGAAAAAGGAAAGAAAAGCCCCAAATTCATGCAATTAGGAACGAAAAGGATGAAATTACAATGGACACAGCAGAAATCCAGAGGATCATCAATACATACTTGGAGAACCTATATGCCAATAAGGTGGACACAGAAGAAATGGATGGATTCCTAGATATGTATGAATGCCAAAGTTGAATGAAGAAGACCTAAAAATTGTAAATGACCCAATATCAATCAATGAAATTGAAAACATCTTTAAAAACTTACCAATTAAGAAAACCCCAGGTTCTCCATGACTTCACTGCTGAATTTTACAAGACATTTAGAAAGCCAGGGATTTAGCTCAGTGGCTTCGACGCCTACTGTACAAGTGCAAGGACCCGAGTTTGATCCCCCCATACCAAAAAAAGAAGACATTTACAGAGGAACTACTGCCAATACTGTTTAAACTCTTTAATGAAATTGAAAGGGAAGCAATACTCCTGAATTCATTCCAGGAAGCATCACCTTGATTCCCAAAGCAGAGAAAGACTCAACCAAAAAAGAGAAGTATAATCCAATCTCACTAATGAACACAGATGCAAAAATCCTTACTAAGATACTGGCAAACAGAATGCAGAAGATCATATACCCTGGCAAAGTGGGATTCATCCCAGGGATGCAGGGATGATTCAACATATGCAAGTCAATAAATGTAATACGCCATAGCAATAGAGCCAAAGACAAAAACCATATGATATCTCAATAGATGTAGAAAAAGCATTTGACAAAATCCAATATGCATTTATGATTAAAAAAAACCTACAAAAAATTGGAATAGACAGTCTCTACCTCAATCCGATAAAAGTCATCTATGAAAAACCAACACCAATATCATACTAAATAGTCAAAAACTGAAATCCTTCACACTAAAATCAGGAACAAGACAAGAATGTCCACTATCACCACTCCTGTTCAATGTAGTTTTAGAAACATTAGCCATATCAATTAGACAAGGGAAAGAAATAAAAGGAATAAAGATAGGAAATGAAGAAGTCAAATTGCCATTATTTGCAAATGACATGATACTCTATAAAGAAGACCCCAAGAACTCCACCAAAAGTCTTCTAGACTTAATAAGCAAATTCAGTAGAGTAGCTGGATACAAGGTCAACACACAAAAATGAATAGTTTTCCTCTACACGAATGGCAGACTCACTGAGAGAGAAATAGGACAAATAATTCCTTTCACAATAGCATCCCAAAACTGAAATACTTAGGAATCAACCTAACAAAAGAAATCAAAGACCTTCTCTGAAAACTACAGCACTCTGAAAAGAGAGATTGAGGAGGATATCAGAAAATGGAAAGACCTCCTTTGGTTCTGGGTAGGAAGAATCAACATAGTGAAAATAGCCATACTTCCAAAACTGCTATATAGATTCAATGCAATCCCAATTGAAATTCCAGCAGCATACTTCATGGACCTTGAGAAAACAATCCAAAAATTCATTTGGAACAAGAAGAGACCTAGAATACCAAAAGCAATTCTAGGCAATGGAGACATGGCAAGGGGTATCACAACCCCCAACTTGAAACTATACTACAAAGTTACTGTGATAAAAACAGCATGGTACTGGCAAAGAAACAGACCTGAGGATCAGTGGAACAGATTAGAAGATGCAGAAACAAACACTAAACCATGTCATCTTCGACGAAGGAGCCAAACACCCTCACTAAAGGAAAGAGAGTCTCTTTAATAAGTGGCACTGGATAAATTGGGATTCAGCTTGGCAATGATTAAAACTAGACCTATATCTGTCACCATCCACTAAACTAAAATCAAACTGGATTAAAGACCTAAATATTAAAACAGAACTGCTGAACTGGCTGGAACAGAGGTTAGGTAGAACTCTTGAAGACATTGGTATAGGAAAAGATTTTATCAACAAAACCTCAGTTACCTGTGAACTAGCACAATCAACAAGTATGATCTCTTCCTATTAAAAAGCTTCTACACAGCAAGAAAGACCACTAACAAGGTGAAGAGACAACCCACAATGTAAGAAAAAATTTTCACCTGCTGTTCCTCAGACAAAGATCTACTATCTAAAATATAGAAAGAACTTAAAAAAATCAGATCTCCCAAATTTAAAGACCCAATCCAAAAATAGGCATCTGAAATGAATAGATATTTCTCAGACAAAGAAGTAGAAATAGCAAATAAATACATGAAAAAAATGTTCAACATCACTGGTCATTGGAGTGATGCAAATGAAAACAATGCTAAGATTCCACCTCACCCCAGAAAGAATGGATGCTATCATGAAATCAACCAATAACAAATGCTGGTGGGGCTGTGGGGAAAGAGGAACCCTGCTCCACTGCTGGTGGGAGTGTACACTGGTGTAACCTCCATGGACATCAGTATGGAGATACCTCAAAGAACTAGGACTGGAAGTCATAATTTGACCCAGCTATTTCCCGGCTGGGTACCTTCCCAAAAGAATTAAAAGAATCATACCACAGTGATATATGTGCTCCCATGTTCATAGCAGCACAATTTGTAATAGCCAAAACTTGGAAGCAGCCCAATTGACCATCAATTGGAGACTGGATAAAGAAAATGTGAGGGTTTTTTTTTTTTAATACAATGGAATACTACTTAGTCATAAAAAAGAGAAATTAGAAACATTTATAGCTAAATGGATGCACACTAAGGTGATACTCAAGTGAAATAAATAGGACACACATGTGTAAACACCAAATAGTCTCTGGTGTGAGAAACTGAAAGTTTTAAATAAAGATCAAAATGTAAACTAGATAATGTGAAATAGGAAGTAAAGGGGTAAAGGGAAAAGGGAAGTGGGAGGGTAGGGAAAAGGAGAGAAAGAAATGGGATTAATATGAGAAAATGAAAAAATGGAAACAAAGTCTTTGCAAATAGGGAGGGATGGAGGGGTTGAAGGGAAGACAGGAGAATGGGGAAAAAATAAGAGCCAAGAGAGATTATGTAAAAGTGCAAATTTCCAAAAAAAAAATTAATAAAGCAATCTGATTCATCCAAGAAGTCAACATAACTACATTAAGATTTTCAACAAAAAACAATGGTGAGGAAGAATTTTTCTTAGGCCATAATACCTAAAGTATTAGAAGTCAGTTCTGGTCCCAAGGTCATCAGTCGCGCTGAAAACACCGAATCAGCCTGCTGCAGACAGGCAGGTCTGCAGACCTGGTCCCGAGGTCGCCACTCTTGCTGAAAAAAACTGAATCAGCCCGCTGGGAGACAACCACCTGGTTCCACACTACAAAGACGCAGAGGACACCAGACCACCAGACCACTGTACTGGAGCTAATCAAGTTCTCAACATATAAGAATTCCTGCCCAGAATAGGGGCTTCTGAGCCGCCATCCCACTGCTCCTGGTCCAGAAGAACAAGCTTCCGGGCTGCCAAACATCCTGCCACTCCTGGCCCAGAGGAAGGGGCTTTCGGGCCACTGTCCCTACTGCTGCTCCCAGCCCCTGGCCCACCTCTCCCAGCTCAGAGGAGGTAGACCTCACAGACCCCAACAGCACCCACCCTGCCCCCACAGTCAAAATGAGAAAACATGTAAATAAGTCTCAAAACCAGATTTCCAGATCACCTACAGCAACCTCAAAGGGAAATGAGATGGAACACTCTGATACTCAACCACCTGGACCCGCTGAACTGGCAACAAAAGGGGATCTGGAAAAAATGAAATCAGAAATAATTTCTCAGATAACAGGAGAAATTGTGCTCCTAGTGCAAGACATGATTAATAAATCTAGAGAGGAGCTGAGGAACATGATGGAATCTCAACATAGGAAACAAATGGAATCCATAAAACAGATGCAAATAGATTTCCAGGACATGAAAAACTCCATTGAAAGTCTACACAGCAGAATGAGCCAATGTGAGGACAGAATTTGAGATATAGAAGATAAGATTGCAATTAATGACCAGGAAAAGAAAAATTGTTTCAAAATTATAAGGGAACACAAGAAACCAATCCAGCAGCTGCTAGACAATGCAAAGAAGAATAACATAAGACTGACTGGAGTCAATGAAGAAACAGGAGAGAGTGCAGATGACATAAAAAAAAAACTCTTCACAGAAAAAATGGCAGAAAATTTCCCAAGCAGGGGAAAAGAACTTGACATACAGATAAGTGAGGCATATAGCACTCCAAATAGCCTAGATCAAAAAAAATCTACACATAGGTATATAATTGTTAAGATTCCACAAACTCAAGAGAAAAACAACGTTCTGCAAGCATTTAGACAAAAGAAACAAATCACATACAAAGGAAAGCCCATCAGAATCACAGCAGACTTCTCAACACAAACCATTAAGGCAAGAAGAGCTTGGAGTGACATATTCCAAGCCATAAAGGAAAACAACTTCCAACTGAGATTGATGTACCCTGAAAAACTGTCTTTCAAAACTGATGGAGAAATAAAATACTTTCATGACAAAGAGCACCTTAGGAACTTCGTGAATACCAAAACAGCACTCCAAAGAATTTTACACAATATCCTAGGAACAGACATTGAGGATCACAACTTGAGGAAGCAAAACAGAATGAACTCATCTGGCACAACAAGAAATTAAATATAAAGGGGGAGAAGCCAACAAAAAGAAAAAGTCATGGCAATGATAAGTCAATACGTTTCAGTTATAACCATCAATGTTAATGGTCTCAACTCACCAATCAAAAGAAATAGACTGGCAGAATGGGTCAAGAAGCAAAATCCAACAATATGCTGCATACAAGAAATACACTTAATTCAAAAGGAAACTCATAGACTGAAAGTTAAAGAGTGGAAAACAATATTCCATGTGACAGGAACCCAATAAAAGCAGGAGTAGCTATCCTCTTTGCAGATCAAGTAGATTTCAAACCAACACTGATTAAGAGAAACAAAAAAGGACACTATATCCTTGTAAAGGGACCAATCCAACAGGAAGAGATGACAATCATAAATATCTATGCACCAAACACTAGTGCGCCCAACGATATAAAACAAATACTAACGGACATGAAAAGTCATATATGCACTAATACAATTGTAGTGGGGAACCTCAACACCCCACTGTCACAAATAGATAGATCAACTAGACAAAAAATAAGTAATGAAATACTAGAACTCAATCGAACTCTTGAACAAATGAACTTAACAGATGTTTACAGAGTCTTCCACCCCACAAAATCAGAATACACATTCTTCTCAGCTGCACATGGGTCATTCTCCAAAAGAGACCACAACTTACACATAGAACATGTTTAAGTAAGTGCAAAGGAATTGAAGTTAACCCCTGTATATCATCAGACCATAGTGCAATGAAATTGGAGATCGATAGCAAAATAAACTGGAAAAATGTCATAAACACGTGGAAATTGAACAACACACTTCTGAATAACCAATGGGTCACAGAGGAAATTAAAGAAATCAGACACTTCCTCCAATTAAATGACAATGACAATACAACATATCGGAATCTATGGGACACAATGAAAGCAGCCTTATGAGGGAAATTCATAGCAGTGAATACACATATTAGGAAAACAGAATGAGCCCAATTAAACAACCTGATGCTGAACCTCAAGCTTCTAGAAAAAGAAGAGCAGGACAACCTCAAAGCTCACACAAGGGAGGAAATTATAAAGATCAGAGGAGAAAACAATGCAATGGAGACTAAGAGAATGATACAAAAAATCAATGAAGCCAAGAGTTGGTTCTTCAAAAGAATCAACAAAATTGACAAACCCTTAGCCAACCTTGTCAGAAAAAGGAAAGAAAAGGCCCAAATCCATTCAATTAGGAATGAAAAGGGTGAAATTACAACAGACCCAGCAGAAATCCAGAGGATCATCAATACCTACTTCCAGAACCTATACACCAATAAGATGGACAACACAGAAGAAATGGACAGATTCCTAGATACATATGAATTACCAAGGTTGAATGAGGAAGACCTAAAAATTCTAAACAACCCAATATCAACCAATGAAATTGAAAATGTAATTAAATCTTAACAACTAAGAAAAGCCTGGGCCCTGATGGCTTCACTGCTGAATTCTACAAGACATTTAGAGAGGAACTGCTGCCACTACTGTTTAAACTCTTCAATGAAACTGAAAGGGAAGCAATACCCCAAATTCATTCCTGGAAGCAAGCATCACCTTGATCCCCAAAGCAGAGAAAGACCCAACCGAAAAGGAGAACTATAGGCCAATCTTACTAATGAACATAGATGCAAAAATCTTTAATAAGATACTGGCAAATAGAATGCAGAGGATCATCAAGAAGATCATACACCCTGATCAAGTGGGATTCATCCCAGGGATGCAGAGATGGTTCAACATACGCAAATCAATCAATGTAATACACTATATCAATATAGCCAATGACAAAAACCATATGATTATCTCCATAGACGTAGAAAAAGCATGTGACAAAATCCAACATGAATTTATGATAAAAACCCACAAAAAATTGGAATAGATGATCTCTACCTCATACTGATAAAAGCCATCTATGAAAAACCAACAGCCAACATCATACTAAATGGTCAAAAACTGAAATCCTTCACACTAAAATCAGGAACAAGACAAGGATGTCCACTTTTACCACTCTTGTTCAAAATAGTTTTGGAAATATTAGCCATGGCAATTAGACAAGAGAAAGAAATAAAAGGAATAAAGATAGGAAATGAAAAAGTCAAACTGTCATTATTTGCAGATGATATGATACTGTATATAGAAGACCCCAAGAACTCCACCAAAAGACTTCTAGACTTAATAACCAAATTCAGTCAAGTAGCTGGTTACAAGGTCAACACATAAAAATCAATAGCTTTCCTCTACACCAATGACAGACTCACTGAGAGAGAAATAGGGCAAATAATTCCTTTCACAATAGCATCCAAAAAACTGAAATATCTAGGAATCAACCTAATGAAAGAAATCAAATACCTCTTCTCTGAAAACGATAGCACTCTGAAAAGAGAGATTGAAGATGATATCAGAAAATGGACAGACATCCCCTGCTCCTGGGTAGGAAGGATAAATATAGTGAAAATGCCCATACTTTCAGAACTGCTATATAGATTTAATGCAATTCCAGTTGAGATCCCAACAGCATACTTCACGGACCTTGAGAAAACAATCCTAAAATTCATTTGGAACAAGAAGAGACTCAGAATAGCAAAAGCAATTCTAGGTAACAGAGACATGGCAGGGGGTATCACAATCCCCAACCTGCAACTCTACTACAAAGCTACTGTGATAAAAACAGCATGGTACTGACAAATAAACAGATCTGAGGACCAGTGGAACAGATTAGAAGATTCAGAAACAACTCCAGACACCCTCAGCCATCTTCTCTTCGATAAAGGAGCCAAACACCCTCACTGGAGGAAAGATAGCCTCTTTAATAAATGGTGCCAGAAAAATTGGGCTTCAACTTGCCAAAGATTAAAACTAGACCTATACCTTTTGCCATGCACTAAACTAAAACTGAAATTGGGTAAAGATCTAAATATTAAAATAGAAATGCTGAACCAATTGGAACAGAGGTTAGGTAGAACTCTTGAAGACAATGGTGTAGGAAAAGATTTTATGAACAAAACCTCAGTTGCCCGTGAACTAGCACAAACAATGAACAAGTGGCATCTCTTCTTATTAAAAAGCTTCTGCACAGCAAGAGAAACCACCAAGAGTGTGAAGAGACAATCCACAATGCGGGAAAGAAATCTTCACCTGCTTTTCCTCAGACAAAGGGCTAATATGTCGAATCTATAAAGAACTTAAAAAGATCAGACCTCTCAAATTTAAAGACCCAATCCAAAAATGGGCATCTGAAATGAACAGACATTTCTCAGAAAAAGAAGTAGAAATAGCAAATAAATACATGAAAAAATGTTCAACATCACTGGTCATTCGAGAGATGCAAATGAAAACAATGCTGAGATTTCACCTCACTCCAGAAGGAATGGGTACTATCATGAAATCAACCAATAACAAACGCTGGTGGGGCTGTGGGGAAAGAGGAACCCTGTTCCACTGCTGGTGGGAGTGTAGACTGGTGCAAGCACTGTGGAAATCAGTATGGAGATACCTCAAAGAACTAGGACTGGAAGTCCCATTTTACCCTTCTATTCCCCTGCTGGGAATCTTCCCCAAAGAATTAAAAGAATCATACCACAGTGATATATGTGCACCCATGTTCATAGCAGCACAATTTGTAATCGCAAAAACTTGGAGACCGCCCAAATGCCCATCAACTGGAGACTTTATAAAGAAGATGTGTGTTTTTTTTTTATAAAATGGAGTACTACTCAGCCATAAAAAATGAGAAATTAGAGACATTTATAGCTAAGTGGATGCACATTGAGGTGATACTTTGAAATAAATAAGACACATGTGTATAAATACCTAATAGTTTCTCTGGTGTGAGAAACTGAAAGTGTAAATAAGAACTAAAATGTATAATAGGTAATATGAAATAGGAAGAAAAGGGGCAAAGAGGAAGGAAGTGGGAGGGCTAGGGGAAAGGACAAAAGGGTATGGAATTAATATGAGAAAATGGAAAAGTAGGAACAAAATCTTTGTAAACAGGGAGGAATGGAGGGGTTGAAGGGAGGGCTGGGCAAGGGTGAAAAATGAGAACCAAGAGAGATTATGTAAAGGTGCAAATTTCCAATGATGAATGTCATTATATTGTATACCTAAAATGTACCAATGATTAGAATGAATAATCGATAATGCAAAATAGGAAGAAAAGGTCCAAAGGGGTAGTGGTAGTGGGAGGGGCAGGGGAAAGGAAAGAAGGGAAATGAAAAATGATGAGAAATGGCAAAAATGGAAATAAAGTCTTTGTAAATAGGGAAGGGTGGAGGGGGTGAAGGGAGTGCAAGGAGTGGGGCAAAAAATAAGAACCAAGATGGATCATGTAAAGGTACAAAGTCCCAATGAGAAATGTAATTGTGTTGTATACCTAAAGCGTACCAATAAAAGAATTTAAGAAAAAAAAAAGAAGTCAGTTCCTTCATTTGTGGGATTTCCTGGATTATGTAAATACTTCTCATTTCCTACAATCTAAGCAGAATTGATTTTTACTTTAAAATGTGTTATTAATTTATAAAACTTTTATATATAATAAGTTATATATAATATATATAACTTTTCATATAATTTATAATGCTCTTGGAGATTGGAAAATATTTCATTTTTTTCCACAAGAGACTGAACCCATGAACTCTGTATATGCTAGGCATGTACTCCACCATTGAGTTACATCCTCAGCTACTTTTTAAATTTTACTTCATATCCTCTTGAAATTTCCTTAGAAATTGCCTAATCACTATGTTGCCAGGATGACCCCAAATTTGTGATCCTCTTGAGATTCCACGTGTGCATCCCCGCACTCAACAATATTTCACACTTTCAATGAGAGATGGAGACTATACTCAATTGCAGACACACAAGAGACCCCACATGTGTAGCTGTGCACCTATATGGTAGTAACAGGAAATAGCAAATATTCGTATCAGAGTAGGCAATAAGTCATAGAGCTGTTCTTTCCAGTGGGATCAAGACATACACTACAGAAACAGACAAACAAAATTGATGAACAATACAAACTGATATCTCTCACTGAGAGAGTTTGCCAGATATTCAGTCATAAAGCTAATTTTCTGTCACTGTTGCTACTTTTCAGCAATAGCTAATTAGTTGCATAATTTGTGTTAGGATCACAAGAAAATATTGTTAAAAATCAGAAACAAAAGTAAAACTTTGAACACAATGATATCATCCGCTCTGCCCTTTGTATCAGCTCTGCCCAGAGATTCCGCATGATACACCACACTGCTCTATTGGGATCCCAAACTATGGCTCCCACCTGGGATGGGGCATGAACTAATTTACATACTTTTGGATAGTGTGGTTTATAGTCATGCCTAGCCTTCTTAAACTTCACACAGAGAAAAATGAATGAATACATTTTAAAAGAGTAAAGGAGATGAGAAAAATCAATAAAACTTGCTCAATCAAACAGAATGTGATAGTAGGTTAGAAAAAATACCCAGAAATTACAAAGTAAAATATAGAAATAAATCCCCAAAAGTTACTGTTTCAATACAGGGACATATATGCACATATAATAAACTCTCCAGTTAAATTACAAAGACTATTAAAGTCCATCAAATTGGATTTTAAGAATCTAGCTGTACTTATAAATCTATAATCTAGCTGTATTTGTAAAAGAGATGTAAAACACAATGACAAAGTCGTCAAAGGTCAAAAGTGGTTATTTGTTGATACCAGTAAAAAGGAAGCATGTGTTTATATCAGAATTTTTAAAAATAACACTTATTATGATGCATATATGGCAAATTGATAATTAAGACAGATGCAAATGATACACAATAAGGAAAGCAGTATGAAAATACCTCAAAAGGTTAAGCATAGAAACTCCAAATGATCCAGCAATCCCACTACTGGTTATATACAAAGGAAATATGTCACTGTCAAATATACATCCACATTCCAATATTCACTGCAGCATTATTCACAGTAGACAAGATATAAATCAGCCTAAGTGTCCACAAGTAGGGTAACAGAGAAACAGTGCCATGTGTACACACGGAAAACTATTCATTTCCATAAAAGAGGGAGATTATGTCATGTGCAATAACATGGATAAACCTAGAAGATGTTAAGTGAAATTAGCCAGGCACAGAAAGAAAAATACATGTTCTCACTTTAAATGTGGAATTTTAAAAAGTCAAACTTATAGGGAAACAGCTGGAAGGTAGAGGGCTTGGAGAGATAGTGATCATAGTTCATGAAATGTCAGTGAGACAGGAGCAAGAAGTTCAAGAGTTCGTTGTACAGCCTGGTAACTACAGTAACAATGAACTGTACAATTCAAAACTACTGAGAGAGTAGACTGTAAGTGGGCTCAGCACAGAAAAGTGTTTAATGTGGGAAGTGATAAATATGCTAGCATTATCTAGCCATTTTGTAATAATAAACTTATAATAAAACCATTAAGTACACCATGCATATATAATTTTTATTTGTCAATGAAAAATAAATATGAAGCTTAATATCTGATATTTATACATACAAAACAGTATTGAGCTGATATGAACCTAAACTATACTTAGGAAACATAAAGAAAACAGGAAAAACTAACTGATAAATCCTCAGTCATAAGGAGCAAATTTAATATATCTTGTAAAGGTTAGATGAAGCAGTTAAGTCTGCTTTGAAGGGCAAGTATAGAACCCAACAAATGGAGGCCATTCATTTAAAGTCTTGAAAGTAGTTATCAGCAATTGCAGATTAGTAAAAACTATACAATCATGTTTTCTGGAAAATGTGATAACGTCATCTTACCAAAGCACATATATTTGGAAAATGAAAAGCTCAATTTCTAAATCATTCACAAGTCAAAGAAGAATACATAATAAAAGTAAGAATACATAAAGAAATAAACTTGAAGAAAATTTTACATCTCAACAAGTGTATGATGCTGCTTAAAGTAACAGAAAAATATTTAGAACATATTTTCATATAGTAGGCATACATTTGAAATGAAGAATAAAAATTAGTTCTGTAAGTATACAATATAACAGAACAGAAAAAAGCAATGCAGTGTACACAGAGAAAGTGGAATGAAGAAAATGATAAAATTAGGAACAGAAATTAATTAATCCATGCCAATTATTTATAAACGTGAGAACACTGCTAAATTAAATGTCCAACTAAATCAAACAACAGAAATTTTAAATTGTGAAGATTCTTAGTGTTAGCACAAATATAGAGCTACTAAAACTCTCCTAAACTCCTGCTAGCAGTACAAATTGATACAATAAAAACTTTGACAAACTCTTAGAAAATTTTAATAAATTCTTAAATTTAAAAATATCCAAACCAAAGAATGCCCCACTATTACATTTAAAGATACTCTAATTAATTCTCCTCACATTTTCTGAACTGAAATTTCTTGTTTACAATAAACAGTTTATTGAATTTAATTATTAATGAGGAAATGTTCAATATGCTGGAAAGACACAATTATGAATAAGATGGAAATTTTGCCAAAAAAGAACTCATATGTAATTTCAAGCAACAGATCTGAAACTACTGATAGATCAGGTGACGGAAGCACTGGAACTATTTACCAAGAAATGTAGTGAAAACTATACTAGCAATAAAGATTAGTTAAGCTAAAAGAAGTGTGGACAGAAGGTGCACAGAGAGTACTGCCCAGAGATGGTGCCACTTAACTAAAGCCTTGTGTGGATATGTTTTCTCTGCAAATAGCTTTAGGGGCAGAGGTACAGAAAGACTTTCAATAGCATTAACATCATGAAGAATAGTGTGGAGATATGAAACTACATGACATGGTTGAAGGGGATTTGGGACATAATCCCAAAAGACACAATCTTAAGTACCTCAATCACAAATGTTCAAATACCAAAAGATCAAAATTTCTAAAGTTTAAAATTTCTAGTGCCTAAAATACTGAAAGATATCTCATAAATATAATTCCAGAAAAAGAATAAAAATTTAGGATACACATATTTACATGCTTAAAGGGAATTTATTGAAGAAACGTGAAAATAGAACATTTTATATTTTGTTATGCAAAAATAAAACAAAATTTCATGACAAAATAAGAGAATAACAACAGTTAATACATTGTGTATTATAATCTTTCTAAAAATATTTATTGAGTTTGTTGGTATGTTTTAGGTATACCTTATGATCACATTCATCATTGGGCATTTGTACCTGTACATGATATATCAGTTCTTATTTTTCCCCCATTCCCCTGCCCTCCCTTAAACCCCTCCACCGCTTCCTATATACATAAGCTTTGTTTCCATGTTTTTCCTTCTTATCTTCAATTTTTTTTCTTTCTCTTCTTTTCTTTCCCCTGCCCCTCCAGTACCCCTTCCCCTTTGAATATTTTCTTCCTATTTCACAATATCTACTACACATTTTGGCCCTCATTTTTACTTTCAGTTTCTCACATCAGAGAAACAATTTGATATTTACCCATGTGTGTCCTATTTATTTCACTTAAGTGGAAATCAGTGTGGAGTTTCCTCAAAAAACTAGGATTAGAGGTCCCATTTGACCCAGCTACTCACCTGCTGGGTATCTTCACAAAAGAATTAAAACATCATACCACAACCATATATGTACACCCATGTTTATAGCAGCACAATTTGTAATAGGTAAATCTTGGAAACAGCCCAAATGCTCATCAACTGGTAATTGGATAAAGAAAATGGGGTTTTTTTGGTGTATTATAATCTCAAAAGTAGTTACTCAGAGTAAAATATATAGACAAAAAAGACTCTGTCTTTCAAATAAACAAAGAGATAATAGCACCAAACTTTGTTTTCAATGGACTAGTAGTATACATAAAACAAACTGGCATATATATTATGTATGTATTAAAATATTTTTGAAACAATGGAATAGGTAATTTACAGAATTATTTGAACTTTTCCCTACTCTTCTACTTCTCTCTCTCTCACACATGCTTTGTCTCTCTCTCTCTCTCTCTCTCTATATATATATATAGAGAGAGAGAAATATATATATATACACACACATACACACACACACACACACATATATATTCTCAAGGCCACTACACAAGAAAATAGACAAAACATAAGATTTTTGCAAGCATAAACATTCAGGTATATTAATAACAGTAGCATGGTTATAAAAGTTGTGAGCAGATGAACCATATTCATAAAGAAATAGAAAACTGAATGTCTAAATGGTGATCACTATGGTTAGTAATTGCACCCACCCAGCTTTATAACCTCACTCACCCGAACTACTATTACAGACAACCTAGGACTTTTGATGAAATGGATCAAAAGACACAGTGGGTGGGTCACCATTGCATACACAGTTGGCCAAAGAACTGAAACATTTCAATTTTTACTGAAAAGTTCTTAATGTTTCATGCATATGACACACAATGCTTACACACAAAGTCAGTGTTGTGATAAGGCATTATTGTAGAGTCAAACTTGCAAGAAATGCATTAGGACTTATATTTCCACTATAAATTTCTATCACTAGAGATAATTCAAAAGTGAAATGCATACTATAGTGTAATTAATAGGTACTTTTTTTTTCTTTTAGAACACGGCTCTCCCTGGAGAATATACACATTATTTTCTATATGGTGCTGTTCTTTTAGAAAAGTCTTATATTATTTGATACACAGACATGAGCATTTCCTCTGAAATGTGTCCATCTTTTGTATCCATCTTTTTCTCTGCTGTTTGGATGTGCAAAATTTATTCATAGATAGACCACAGATATGCCAGAAACAATATTGGTGACAATCAGTAATACCATCACATAAGTATTTTCTTATCCTGTCATACACATAATTATTTTTGAACCAGCCAGTAACCCAGCTGACTTCTACATGCAAATGTTTCTTTAGCTCATTAAAAAATGGTAGTTTGTATGACTGAAAGTTCACTGATCCCTTTTGCAGAATTTTGGTTTTCTACCTCTAATATATAGTTTTCTTCCCACCCCAATGAGAATTGTGGTTTTCAGGATTTGGGATTTTTGAATTTCAACATTTGGGATTCCAATCTGTAGGGATTGTGATTTTTAGAAATTTAGACTTTAGAGATTTTGATCTTTTGTGATTTCAGTGTATGAAATCAGTTTTCAGAATTGTGTCTTTTAGGATTATCATAGGAACTTGTTTTTAAAGTATGTATAATAATGGAAGAAAAAGTTGAAAAGTAAACGAAGGCTAAATTTCATGATACATGTGATAAAAGATGGAGTAAAATAGCCATATGAATTCCTAGTATATCAAACTTTTAAATTTGTTACTTAATAAAAAGATGTTCATTTGAAAAAATAAAGGATGACTACATTAAATTATAGAGTTAACATATACTGCAGTACTAGCTGCTTAATCATCACAAGAGATCCCTACTATCTGAATTTAAATGACTTAGGTCATTTTAATAAGAAGACCATTTTAGTGAGGGTGAAATAAAGAAATCTGAAATGGTATGTGTGTATATGTTTTAATGTGTGTCATTACTTTGAGACATTGACTGAATGTGAGTGTATTTAAGGAAATATTTTTAGAAGATTAGCTATGCCTGTTGGCTGTTGAGGTAAGTAACGTGGTTTTATAATGTAAAATATTTTACTACTTCCTAATCCTGTTTAATATGTTTAGACACATACAGAGCTCTTAGTATAGAGCTACAAACTTTACTATCTTTAAAAGTTTTAAAATTTGAACTATACATGAAGGCTCTTTAGGTATACATAAGAGATATCTTTTCTGTCTTTCCTTAAGAAAAGAAAAGGAATTTATAATTAGAACACTCAAGAGTGAAATTCTGAGGAAGATTTGAACAATCAAGCCTCAGGAAGACTGGAAACCAAGATATTTCCAGAAACCTCAGAAGTGAGCTTTCAGTGGCTTCTCACTTCTAGTTGGCTCCAAGGAACCCAAGTGGATATTGGATCAATGGGCTATGGGCAATTTGGCAAGGCCCAGAAAAGTGCCACGGTTTAGAGTATAGAGGCCTACTTCTCTCTCAATTAAGATATTTATATGAAAATATGAAACTCAGGCATAATTTTTCCTTTAAATAAGCATTCCAAAGAATTAAAACATTTTGTTTTATACACAAGTGAATGAGACTAAAGGTCTTACACTCTTTTTATCTCCCCAAAGGTGCATATATATATATATATATATGCTTATATAAAAAAGTTTATAAGAATAGCACAGCCTGAGTTCAAATATTTTACTTTATATTTTGTTTGAAAAACTGACATAATATTTGTTAGAGGCAAAACATAAAAGTTGCCAGGAAACTACAGTGAGTGGCTATAAAAAGATTAAGACAAGCATTGTACTAAACATTATCCTTAGCCATCTGATTCAGCTGCAGAAAAAGAATGGCAAACACAAGGAATGTTCCAGACTACCCTGCAAAGGATATGGTAAAAAGTCACTTCTCAAAGGTTGGATAAGTCAGACAGTCCTTGCGTGACTTCAGATGCTGACTTTCTTTTTTGGTCACACTCAAAGAGAGATGGATCTGAGTCACACAAGGAGGTTTTGACTGACAGAAAGTAGAAAAAGAACAGAGAACCTGAAGAAGCAGTAGGGAAAGGCCACATGTGTGGGTGCAGGTGGCCTGACACACTAGAGTGGATACCAGTCCAAGAGAGGAAGGTTCAAAGGGCGATGTTATCTGAGGTCTCTGGAAAGCAGAGAAGAGGGCATTGTGCTTCCTAGCAGGCTAATGGTAGCTAAAGCTAACTGAGGGTTTATTGCATGCCAGATGCCTCACTGAACATTCCCTTACTTTATTTCAATGAGTCTCAAAATAACCTAGTGAGAAAAACATTCTTTCCTCCAGCTTACAGTTGAAAACACTGAGGCTTAGAGAAATGAAACAATTTGCTCAAGGAAATGAAAGAATTGGAATTCAACCTTGGGCTGCTGAAGGGGGGAGGGGGTGCTCACAGGACCACACCAGAAAACCTAACCTTCCAAGAAAGCATCAGATGTCTTTTGAAGTTTACACCTTTAAATTTGGCTGTGGAAAACAGCAACTGCCAAGTGGCCCAACATAAAGCCCAAGCTTTTGAACCTCATGAATTTTCTTCAATACTTCCTATAAACAGATGTCAGCATAAACAATTTCAAAGGAAAACCAGTCCCTTCACTGTTAAAAGTTTATCCTAGAGTATACTCAGCAGTGACAGCTTTTCAGTCCACACCATACCTCAGTGAAGCACCAACTCTGTGCCAGATGAAAGCTATGTAAGCTCTGGAACGCCTGTGAATGCGATTATTCTCAAATGGCTGGCAACATAGCAGCTGATGTTTGCCAAACCCTTTGAGGCTTTTCTTGCAGTTATAATAATAGGGGTTCCCCCACTGTTGCAAGCATAACGAATTCACTGTTGTATCATGCAAAACAGGACTTGAGCTCCACAATTTAATTTCTATTGTTACACATTAGAATTAGCAAAATAATTTACTAGTATTCTGAATATGACCTCCTATATCACATATACTTTCTCTTTTAGGTACTTTTTGTTTCTTAACTTATATACTGATTATGTATCTCCCCACTATATTTTAGGCATAATTAAGCAGCTATTGTAACTTAATTATATTCCTAGAATTTATATCACAATGTTATTTTCTCTTTACCTAAGAAAGTAGGACTTAGTTTTTGTACCTTTAGTGTAACATCTTTAGTTTACAGCAATAGTAATACCTTCTATTGCTTGCCCTGTAAGTTGCTGCAGGTAGGGTCTTCAAATTTAGACACTATGCTCCACTTCCATAATTTTTGCCAAATACATCACCTGTACTATTATCTAATAATTAATTTTTCTTTAAATTCAGAGCCTTTACCTAAATTTTATCTATAATGAAACTATATAATTATCACAAATGTATCACTTTCCTTACATAGGTTCTAGTAAAAATTGATGCACTGAAAACACAATTCTGTCTTTCTAGTCTTACTTGCCCTTAAATGAAATAAAGATAGCAAGAATAACAATTATTAGAAGAGTATTAAATGTATGGTAGCACAAATCTGAGCTTCATGTTTTGTGTAATAAAATTAATTGAAAGGAAGTCTTGAAAGGAGTCACCTTTTTATGATCTAATGTTTGCTACTTAATGTTATTTTGTTGACTTCCTGTAATCATCCCCTTTATAGAAATGGCCCACTGTGGGAAACATGCTTTTATTGCAAGACCTCAAACGAGGCATAAATCTGACCTGAGCTCAACTTCCCTCTCCTTAAATGTTTGACATTTGGCACATTAATTCCTTAAACCTTGATTCCAAGTCATAAAAGGATGGCCACTTTGAGAATTATATGAGGTAACACTCACATGGTGTTTAGTCTCTACCTGGAACTTACTGAAAAATAAGAATATCGAGTACATGTCAGTCAGTCTCATTGGTACTCAGGATACAGAAGAGCACATGAATTAGAAGCACTCTGGTTCTATGGAACTTATTCTTCCACGGGAAAATCATCCATGAACGAACATCTAATGAGCAAAGTCATTTCAGGCAATGATAAGAGCTCTGAAGTTAATAAAACAAGCCAATATGAAAAGAAATGACCTGTAATCAAGGAATGTTAATCCCTATACAGCTAATATTTGATACATAAGGACAGTATTGAGAATATATTTGTTAACTAAAGTAAATAGAGGCAAAACTAAATAAATACATGGCTCAAGTTCTTAATTTCTGTACTGCTCTAAGATTTGCTTTCTGAAGTTACTTTCTACAAAACATATGATCTTCTGATAAAAACAAAGATCACTCTTCATATTATGCAAATTAAATACAGTTGGAGATTTATCACTTATTTTTGTCATGGTTCTTTTTTTTTTTTTTTTTTTGATACCAGGGATTGAACTTGGGACCTTGTGCTTGCAAGACAGGTGCTGGAACCACTGAGCTAAATTCCCAGCTGGTTCTGCTTTATTTTTAATCTCCAGAACTTACGTTATTATGCTCAATGGGTTTGATCATAGAAAAGGTTGAAAGTATCCCCATTATAATTCAATATTTCCCTACACACAGTTTGGGAAAAAAATAGTGATTTTTTGTATTATTAATATTTTTACATAGATTATGTTCACTAGAAAATTTCTCAGAACAAGTATTTTTGAAGCTATTTCTACAAATTAGCAATATAAAAAAGTAAGCCAGCTATTTTTTTTAAATGAGGATACTTTTTATAGACTGTGTGGAAACAGGAACTTCTTGCCAAATTCAGCAATCAGCAAGGAATCCCTAGATGGGCCAAGAATCAGAAGTCAGGTTGTAGATAATGACAGAATGAGAAACCAAGATGGAATAATTTGATTTTGTACCTAAAAAACAGGATGGATTTACTTATATAAAAATAAGTTCTGAGATTTCAAAAACCTACAGTTTGGCTGTGAAAGATAAAGCAACTCATTTGAGGTGATGCAGACCAACTTTGGAGGGCAAGAACAAATGTTTCTTCCTTTTCAGTTTCCTCATCCTTTAGCCACTCCAGTCATTTGCAACGGTGTTGAGTTCTGTTGCTCTTACTCTGTTGACATCTTTCCAAAGTCTGAGGGCATGATTATTGGAATTAAGATTCTGAAGAATCACTCAAAACGAGTGTCTAGCTGGGGACAAAGATATCCAATTAGACTCTGTTCTCACTGTCTTTCATCTTCACTCATAATTGATTCCTCCTTTCCCTTCTTAAGTAATGAGGAATCCTTTGATCTCTATGAAAGAAGGGAAGATCAAGCTGGCCCTCAGACTCCACAAATGAATGTATTCCACTTGTCACTTCTTCAAAGATCCAGTTAAATTTGCTGTTATGCTTCAATGTAATGAATAGCCACAAAAGAAAATTATTCTAACTGAAAACACCATTTCTTTCTTCTAGGTTTTTGTTACATTTTAAATCAAGGACATTCATGTAAATTTTACTTTTTTCTGTGGCAACTCACAATATGAGGCTTTCAAAGTGATGCCATGAAGATTTTTTTTTCCTATCAGAACTTCTACCTCTAACACAAGTACTTTTGTGATATTGGCCCATGATTTGCTTTAGAAACATAATGAATTCTGTTTCCCAGAACAAGAGTTACAAATGTTTGACTAGATGATGTAGTGGAAATAGCTGAGATCTAGTTTTGATCTTAACATTTACCATTTAATCTTTGGCAATTGAAATCTGAATTCTGAATTCTAAGCTTCATAACTATAAAACAACAGTAACTGTCTATAGTGTAATGTGTACAGAGTGAAATGTGGAAGAACATCTGCACTGCTTTCTAAGTTCCACAGTGAGCACTGCCGTGTGAGTTGTGTTACTGCCACAGTACTGGAGGAAACACATGGGCAGCCTGAAAGGGATCATAAAACGTTGCAATAGTTCAACTTATTTTTAGTGCTCACTAATGCAGTCTTTTACATTCATATGGGCCAATGACATTTTGAGAGCTTAAACTTCATGCTCAATGTCTTAATTCTGTTCTACCCAAATCTATGGAGTTGATCACTGAAATTCCAACTGTAAGAATTTTGAGCAGCCCCAACCCATGCCTACCCACTCCATCAGGTTTGACGGACATATCTGGCCAGGTGACTCCTTCGAAGATCTCAAGAAAATTTATTCATAGCAGTAATGACACAAGTGATACTTTATCCCTAATATCAACAGACAAATCTGTACAAACATTTACCTCACTTCTCTCTTACGCCAACTACCTAGCAGGACAGGCTTTATCTACAAAAGTATACTGGGATTTGATCAAATGTATGGATGACTACGTCATGCAGAGAGCTATCCAAAATGCAGAGCACTGCAGAGGCAGTTAAAATCCAACATCATGAAATAAAAAGCAAGACTAACATTGCATTCTGTTGGGTAGAGTATACTGAAGTTAAGAAGAGTGGACAGAGAAAATGATGTCAGAAAGGGAACCTAAAGGTAAATGATATGCTGATGGTCATTTATATGTGTCAACTTGGCCAGGTCAGGATATACAGTTTGGTGGTGTGGGGGGGAAACTACTCTAGATGTTGCTTGAAGGTGATGTTCATATGTAACTAACAATTAAGTTAGTAAATTTTAAGTAGAGCAGATTCACTTCCAAAATGTGGGTGGGCCTTACCCAATCAGTTGAAAGTCTGAAGAATAAAGATAGGTTCACCAAAGAAGAAGGAATTTGGCCTTAAGAATGCAGCATAGAACTCTGCTTGAGTTTCTCAATGCCTGGACTGGCTGTAGAATTCAAACCCAACACTGCAACACCAAATTTACCTGAATTTCTCTCTTGTTGGTCTGTCTTACAAATTACATGTCAGCCACAGCAAATTTAAGTGAGTGAGCCTATTCCTTACAGTAATCCAACACCCTCTCCTCCCCTTTCTTCCCTTTCTCTCTCTCCCTTTCCCTCTCTCTCTCTCACAAGCACATGTGCATGTTTGCCCTTTCCATATAATATGTATGCACACACACAGGGGGACACATATATTCTGTTGGTTCTCTTTCTCTAAAGAACCCTCATCAAGGAATGCCATGATTATTAGAAAAGAAGGGGACTTTCCTCACTTATTTTTGCAATACAAAAAGGTGGGGAAGTAAACAACATTTCAAATTGTAAAATTATATACTGTATATTTCAAAAAAGCCATGAGAGGAGATTTTGAACATTTATACCATAAAGAAATAATAAATGTTTAAGGAGACAGATACTTACTCCAACTTAAATATTATACAATGTATACATGTATCAAAATATCACATGATACAACATAAATATGTACAATTTTTATGTGCATGTTAAAAATGAATTAAAGTAGCACCCCAAAAGTAAATAATTCATAAATTCACTCACTAAAGACTATTTTTAAATCTCATCTGCTTCCACTTTTCCAACATTGACTACTCTTTGCATCCCAAACAACTGTTGTACTTGAAATCATACAGCAGCATGATTCTGCATTCCAGATGGCAAATTTCTAAATAAAAGTTGTGTTATTTTTCCTTGAAAATTTCTAACTGTACCTCAAGCATAATACTTTATGATCTTAAATTGTAGCCATTTACATATCTCCTTAAAAATCCATTTGTGTGCTTTGGAAAAGGCATCTAAAACCTGTTGTCTATAAAGACATAATCAAGCTATAATTCACATTTATTCTGGGAGGCCCAAGGCTTCACTTTTTAAAAAAAATGAAAACATAGGAATGAACCTTTAGAAAGTAACATAGAGTTGCTTAAAAGAAGAGAAATCTTTGCTGTGGATGTAGTTTGCACATTTGCACACAAGGCAACCAAGAAAGAACTGACCCAACTGTCTAGCTGTGCCAAGCCCTTTGGATGCAGAAGCTGTGACCTAATGAGATGAACCTAAAGCATTTAAGCATTTGTATTCCACATGTTTCAGGTTGGCAAAACCTTTTATTCGTATCTGGAAATAAAATAATGAAATAAAAATTACCAAAAAAGGTTGAGCAGTTTGTTCAGGGTTCTGAGTGAACAGAGTAGGGACCCCAGTTTACCACTAGGAGGTGCTGTGAGAAAACATACAAGAACAGCTGAAAAGCCAAGGTTGCGGACTTCCTCAATCCCTAGAATTTATGGATTACCAGGGTATTACTCATTTAAAATATTCCAAGATTAGAGAATCATGGAAAAGGGTATTTATTGGAAGAGACAAAATGTGTGTTGAATTTCAAAAATGTTAAAGATTTTAAAAATTTGTGCCTTACAGATCACATTTCACAAAATTAAATGGGGAAAAAAAGGCTACAAAAATTCAAAAGAGGAATGGCAAGATTACTGAAGAAAGCACATCACTTTTTATTGGGAAAGTGGCTCTTACCATGTGGATTTGGGCAGGGGAAGAGGAAATGAGGGCAATTACCTAACATATAATTTTCCAATAAAATAAAAATTAGAGGAGGAAAAAAGCCAGGAGACATTCTTGTTGAAACACAAATATGAAATAAAATGATCCAGAGATTTTAAGCTGGAATATAAAAAAATCACCTGCAGGCCACTTTTAAGAGACAAGCCTGTACACATATCACTCAAAAATATTTAAAATATATACATCAGACATATACAAACCAAAACAAAGAGCTTATTTATAAATAAAATTTGAAGCAAATGCATTAATAAGAATAAAATCTAGAAAGCACAATCCATGGAAAGGCTATAGCTACTATAAATTTGTATATAAAATAACATAAACTAAAACAGTAACAGGCAACTACAAATCTCAGAATTACAACCTAAAATAATCAAAATGACACACTGAACAACTCTTAAGAGGTGCATACTTGGAGAAAAATACTAAAAGACTAAAAACAAGTTAAAAATTAGAATTTGTGAGATGTAACTAAAGTAGTACTTGAAAGGTATTAATGGTCTTAAATATATTACAAATAAAGGATTTAAGCACTTAATACAAGAAACTAAAAAAAAAAAGAATGGTTAAAAAGTTGAAGAGAGTTATAAAAACAAAACACAAATTAACCCAAGAAAATTAATGGGGATGATTTAAAAAGGTGTTTCTTCGAAAACAAAGAAAATGGGCAGGCCTCTAAGAAATTCAAGGTGGATAAGTAATACATAGATTAACACATAATACCTATCATGAATACAGTAACGCTATTGAATGGATCAGATCTATATGTATAACATAGAGAAATAGCAAAAACATGTTAAGAAAAAAAATAAATTTCTGAATGATAAAAATATCTGTAGCTTGTTTACTTTTCATTGAATGTTTTGTATGTTTATGTATCATACTATTTGTATGATATATAAAACCCAGGGCTTCACAAAAATTAGGTTGCACTCCACATCCTCAGCCTGACCTGCTACTTTTGAGGCCATATTTTGTGGATAATGATACAATAAGATTAGCTATAACATCATACTATTTCATAAAAATAATGCAAAGTATATTGCAAAAGCTAGCATTTAAAAATAGTTTTGAAATAAATAACATAATACACACATGCTAGAAGTTTCTCAGGCCATAGCTGCAGCAGCCTCTGAATGCTTGGATGACGCAGCACAATGAAATGAGTTCCGGGAAACCAGTTCCCTAGGAAGTCCTTCTCAAGCATGGGTCCTGGAGACTCAAACAAAAGGGTGACACTTTTGCACCTTTTAGTCTGCAGAGGGTAGGTCTTGCTGATTTCTAAGATGTTCTAAAGGTATTTTTCTTCTTGTCCTTGTACAAAGTACTTGGTTTCTTTTTAATGGTGCTAATTTTTTTAATAGTCACACTCACCTTTGCCGTTTGCCCCCAATTCTCACTACAAATCTGGCTAACAGCAGCCAGCAGTACCTATGCCACAGCCTGAATGCTGGGCTATCTTGAAATTTCTTTTGGCAGATCAATTATCCCACTGCCCTTAATTTCAGTCTCCTGCAACGTCTCAGGACATGGGCAAAATATAGACAAATTTTTTCCCAGAATTTAGCACACATTGACCTGTAGTCCAAATTCCAAAGGACTAGTTTCCGACTGAGACCTCTTGAGCCTGGTTTTACCATTAGCATGCTAATCTTCTGAGCTCTGACCAGATCCACCCATCAGCTTTGCTTACTGCATTTTAAAGCTTCTCTACCTCATGTCTCCAAACCTTTCCAAACTCCTGCAGCAATTAACCTAACTGAAGAAAAGAAACTCCTCTGTAATAAAAAACTATACTACTCTGAAAAGAAGAGATTGAAAAGGACATTAGGAAATGGATAAGCAAAACCAATATTGTCATCTTACCAAAAATGATATATAAATTTAATGGAATCTCAACTAGAATTCCAACAGCATTCTGCATAGAACTAGAAAAACAAACACAACCCTAAAATTTATGTGGAACTAGAAGAGGCCTAGAACAGCAAAAGCAATCCTGGGCAACAAAGGCAAAGCAGGAAGCATCACAATCCTGGATTTCAAATTATATTACACAGCTGGAATGATGTTTTTAAAAGACAGCATGATACTGGTGTAACAATAGACATAGGGATTGATGGAACAGAATCAAGGATGCAGAAGCAATTCCAGGTACTTTTACCCATCTGATCTATGACAAAGAGGCCAAAAACCTATGCTGGAGAAAAGATAGACTGTTTAACAAATGGTGCTGGTAAAATTGACTATCCACATGCAGGAAAATGAACCTAAACTCATATGTCTCACCCTGTTCTAAAATCAAATTGAAATGGATTGAACCCCTTGTTATAAAAACAGAAACAATGAATCTGCTGGAAGACAAAATAGGTTAGATAAGAGGAGGTCCCTGATTCCAGAAAGGTGCCACTATAATTGTAATAGTATTACAATAGTCACATTATGATCCATTGCTTGCAAAAGTTTGCATGGAACACTTTCATGTATATAATAGTCTTGTACAGGTTGAAACCAGAATGAGGGTCCCAGATCACTGCATGCTTGATTTCTCCTCTTTCCACTCAGCGGTAACAGACATCATAAGACTATTTGATGCAGTTGAACAGAACCAATATCACTGAGAATAAATGACTTGACAACATCAAATGCCCTTTTCAGAGGATAAACCCTGTGAAACCATTTACAAACTATAATATTATTAGTCAGTTATTCTCTGTTAGTCTCAATTTCTTCATTGCTAAAATATGACTAAAGTAATATTTAAGTGTTAAGAATGCACAAGGATTAAGAAAGATAATGGATGTAACAGATTTGTAAAAAATTAGTGCAGTTTGTAGAGGATTCCCTGAGACTAGAGCTAGTCTAATTTGAAGTAGCTAATTATAGCTAAGTGCCAATAATTCATTTTACATGATGGAATTCAGATGTAGAACCTGAGGACTGGTATCTTTATATTTTTGACATTTTAAATTCTATGGCATTTACCTCATTTACCCATAAATTCTATGGCACAGAGAAAATCTGTAAGCAAAAATCTATTTCATCAGAAGTTGAACCAGGTCTACAATCTCAGAATATTTATTTTGAGACAACATTTTTGTATTTGGACCGTAAAAACCAAAAAGTGCATTGAATCCAAGCCAGTACAAGACAGTGGTCTACAAAAAGGTGCAACTTCAGGATGACACCATGGCCCCACCTGACATGGGCCCACTGAATTAGTTACAGAAACTTAAAATCTCCATAATCACATTTCACTTTTGCTTTCCTTTTCTTATTTCCTATGGTTCAGTACTGAAAGTATTTTTCCACAGTCCTCACAGGATTTTGCCAAATTTGGATTAAATCCATAAATAAGTGAGTTTCTCAACTGAAGAACAGATACGAGGTGCCTGAAATTACAAAAGCATGTGAGATCATGATTTGAGGCCATGTGGTTTGGTTACTCATGGAATGAGCAATGAGCAGCTTTCCATTCCTTCTTCAGCTTTCCTTTTCCTCTTCCCATCTGTCCACATTTGAGAAAAGCATCCCACAAAATCTTTTTCTATTCCCATCATAAGAAATTATATTTTTAATACATTGCATACATTTTTATTGATGCAATATAAATTGGGATAATATAAATTACTGAAAATTGGATGGTTTAGACAACTATCACTCATATTAACACTTTGGTGGGGGCACAGTCAGGCAGTTCTAGTCTCACCTCCATCACTCATGGGTGATGGCAGTCAGCTGGCAGCTCAGCTGGGTTTAACTTACATACTTGTCATTTGGAGCTGTTTCTTAGCTCATCTTCATGTGTTTTTGTGCTGCCAGGGATCAAACTCAAGGCCTCACTCATATTAGGCAATCACTCTACCACTGATCTATGCCTATAGCCCTAGTCCCCAGGCCTTCAGCAAATTAGTCCAGTCTTCTTTGTGTGCTGGAGCCAGAGTTTCTAACAGCAAAAAAAAGAGCAATGCTTTTCAAGGCTCTGCTTGCTTCATTACTAATGGTCATAGTCAAGAGTCCCATAGTAAAGCCCAGAACTAATGTTGGAGGGGACTTCACAAGTAAGACAAACTGCAATGTTTTAAGATGAAATAACATTCACTGTAATGGAGGTCTATTACTGTAATCTACTACACATAATAATCAAATCTCAAGGCAGCATCACTACCATACATTCTTTATCCATCAGCCTTTAGCCATCCATTCTTTACACTAACATTTCCTAATGGGGATTTATTCCAAAAATGGTGGAAAATATCTTTGAAATAATAATTTTTAATCATAAATTTTTCCCTCAAGTGTTCCTTACCTCCACCCTTCTCCCTGTAAGACAGCTAGGTCATTGCCTCCAGGAAGATAAATTATAGCAGAAACATGAAGAAACAAAAGAGCTCTCTGTTCCTTATCATTTAAAATATCTTCTCTCCTAGAAAAACAAAAGCCACTTGTGGCACAAAGATTGAGGCTAAAACAACAACAACAACAACTACTACAACTACAACTACAACAACAACAACAGCAACAACAAAACTCATGGGTAAAGCCCAAAACTGTTTCCTGGATAGAAACAAAAAGAAGCAAGCGGCCCTCCTTGAGTACATAGCTAAACAGTACATTTAGGGAATACAGAGCTGTGTACATTCATATATGATAATAGAGAATATACAAGGTGGGATTACAAGGTCTCCTGTAGAGTCAGGTGTGGAAGAATACAAAAGGGCTATCTGCTTGTTGGAGAGCTGGAAGATCCATCAAAAGTCAAAAGCCTGGGGCCAGGGATTTAGCTTAGTGGTTCCATCACCTGCCTTACAAGCATAAGGTCCTGAGTTTGATCCTCAGTACCAAAACAACAACAACAATAGCAACAACAAAAACCTGTCAAAAGCCTGAGCTCATTGCAGAGTTCCATGGAGGTCCATGTCAGGAAATCAAAGGGTCTGTACTGGAAAGTTGAAGAGTATGCACTGGGAGCATCGAAGAATTCCAAAGCCGATGGCAAAGCCTGGAGCTCCCCTATTGATTGGTGCCACTCAGGGTGGGACTTCCTCCTTCAGCAAGTCAATCATCCAGACACACCAAGAAATGTGTCAAATCGATCATCTAGGTGTTCCTCATTGCATAGGCAAGACATCTCATCCTTCTTAACTATAGTACTTCCACCTTATTACCATTGTGCATCATCAACTATAGTAAAAATATAAAATGGAAAGTTTCAAAACTAAAAAGTGATTAAATTTTTAAGTTTCACACCATTCTGAGTAGTGTGATAAAATCTCATGATGTAGATTCCTACCAGGAGAACTGTCCCTTTGTCCAGCATATAAATACTGGGTATGATATTCACCTTTCAGTCATTTAGTAGCACTTTAACAGATCAACTTTATCAGGTCAATTGGAGCATATCACAATGCTAGTATTCAAGGGACCTTTATTTTACTTAATGTTGGCCCCAAAGCATAAGAGTAGAAATACCATAAAGTGTTTCCTTTAAGTGAAAGGGGGAGATACGTATTTTGAAAGAGACCACTTTCACATAACTTTTATTACAGTGTATTGTTATAACTGTTGTATTTTATTATCATTTATTTTGTCAATTTCTTATTGTGACTAATTTATAAATTAAACTTAGTTAAAAGTATAAGCATATAAGAAAAACATTATATATAAGAGCTTTGTCATTATCCATTGTTTCAGGCATTCACTGTGGTCTTACAATGTATCCACTGTGGGTAAGAGTAGCTACTGTACAATCCTCAACTCTCCTTGAATGCCTAGTGAGCCCTTGTTTCAGAAATCTCACAAAGTGCCCCCTGATGATTTCAGCTCAAATTGATTGTTCTCATATTACACACAAGCACCTCCTGGACTAGGTATTGGCTTACATGCTGCTCTGTACCACCCAGAATAATACCAGTATGCTTACATATCATCTAGAAAATTAAAATTCCTGTGATAAGTGACCATATTTTGCAATAGTTTTATATTATATTTAATGCCTACTAATAATACAGTCAGCCCTCCATATCCACGGGTTTTGCTTTAATGGATTCAATAAACATGTAGATTGAAATTTTTTTGAAAATTGTATCGATGCTGAACATGTACAGACATTTTTCTTGTCACTATTCCCTAATCAACATAGTATAACAACTATTTATATAGCATTTGCATTGTATCAGGTATTATGATTAATCCAGACATGATCTCAAGTATATGGGAGGATGTACAGGGGGCTATATGCAAATACTGTGCCATTTTATGTAAGGAACCTGAGCATCTGCACTTTTGTTATCGGCAGAGGAATAACTGTACATGTATAATGAATAAGTATACTTTTCGAAGAATTAAGGAATTTTATGTAGATTGATTATGTCCACATTTTAAAACAGAAGAAGGAGAATAATTTCAGACTTGGAAACAAGATATTAGTTTGACTAATACATCTTTTACATATGACTTCAGAGCTTTTACTTGTTTACAGGTTATGGGATATACAAACTATTTTTTCATAATGTACAAAATAGGATGTTGATGTAATATATTTGAGGATAATTGCATGTTTGTTTGAAAATTATTTTAAATATCAACAATTTTGGAAAGAAGGAGACACAAAATATGCCCTGACAATAGATCTGTGAGATTTTGAGCCAGGCAGGAAGATTTGCAGAAGTTTCTCAAATTTGAAGAGAGATGGAAATAATAAGAAGTGAAGAAAAGCTGACGTTCAACTGATTTGTGAATTTTAACTCATAGTGGAAATTCTTGGCATGGAAATGGTTAATAAATTTTAGTTTTTACCAAAGGTACTTAAGCACAGTATCTCCTAAGAAAGGCAACTTATTTCTTTGCATAACTTTTTATTAGTATATGTTTGGAATATATAATAAAAACACTCATCATGGGGATCTGATGCAAATACATATCACATCTTGATAGTTTTTACCTCCCTTTCCTCCCCACCTTACCTCCCTGCTCTTTCCTATCCTCTGTCTCTTATTTTGCTCTTTCAATATTCATATTTTGAGTTTCTCACATAAAAGAAACCATGCCACAATTAATCTTTGGTGTCTAGTTCACTTCACTTAGCATTATGGTCTCAAGATGCATCCATTTTAATAAAAGTGATGCAATTTATCTTTCTTGTGTATACATTTTCTTTATTCATTCATCTGTTGATGGGCATATAGGCCACTTCCAAGATTTAGCTATTAGGAGTTGTGCTGCTATAAACATGGATATGCATATGTCACTGTAATATGTCTTTCTTTGGGGAAGATACCTAGAGGGGAACAGCTGCGTCAAAAGGAATTTCTAATTACAGTTTTTTGAGGACTCTCCATACGTTCTTCCATTGTGGTTTTACTACTTTACATTCCCACCAACAACATAGAATTCCTTTTTTCCCATAACTTCACCAGCGTTTGCTGTTTTTGATTTCTTGATGATGGCTATTCTTTCTGGAGTAAGATGGTATCCTAGGATTGTTGATTTGCACTTCTCTAATAGCCAAAGATACTCCACATCTTTTCATGTACCTATTGATCATTTATACTTTTCTTTCAAAAATTATCTATTTATTTTAATTTTCCATTCTTATTGGGTCTTTTATTTTGGGAATGCTAAATTACTTTTTAGTTCTTTATATATTCTAGAAGTCCTCTGTTTAAGGAGTGGCTGGCAATGTTTTCCGTATTCTGTAGGGAATAAACAACTCTGTTGTTTCCTTTGCTGTGCAGAAGCTTTTTAATTTGATGTGATCCCATTTGGTTCTTGATGTTATTCTTTACCTATGCCTGTCTTTAGTTTTACCTATTTTATCTTCTAGCAGATTAAGTATTTGTTTTAATATTTAGATCCTGGGGGCAACCCACTTTCCAGTCCCCCTCTGTCTCTCTTAGACAGAGAAAGCTGTCTCTCAGAGAAAGCTATCTTTCTCTCAATAAATTTTTCCTACTCTTAATCTTCATTGTTCCTAGAATTCATTCCTTGATTTTAGAGAACACAAATTCACATTTCAGATATCTAGCAGGTTTTGGAGTTACATCTATTCCCACTATATTAGTATCAGCCTGGTGTGGTGGTGCAGGCCTGTAATATAACCACTTAGGAGGCCGAGACAGGAGGATCACCGTGAGTTCCAGGTCAGCCTGGGCTACATAGTGACTTCAAGGCCAGCCTGAAATACATAGTGAGACCCTGTCTCAAAACACCAAAAAAAAAAAAAAGAAAGAAAAAAGAAGACATTGTATCATTCATATCCATATTTCTACCAGCACAACTCATCATAGCTAAATCTTGGAAGCAACTATATGTCCATCAACAGATGTATGGATAAAGAAAATATGGTATTTATGCACAATGGAGTACTACTACTATGCCATACAGAAGGATAAATGAGTCATCTGAAGGAAGATGGATGTACCCAGAGACCATAATATGAAGTGAAACAAATCAGACACACAAGCTTAAATATCGCATGATTTCTCTTATAGGAGAAACCCAAATTATAAAAAAGAAAATAGCAAAGTAAAAGATCATAAGAGGGAGAGAGATCTTTGTCAAAGGGGAAGGGGATCAAGAAATGGAGGGAGGGGAAGGAGGGGAAGGAAAGGGGATGCACAAAAGAATTAAGGAGTGTTTTGTGTGTGTACCAACTCCACACTTGGAATGTAATCATTGTGTACTGCAGACATTTACTAATAAAATAATTTTTTAAAAAATATTTAGATCTTCGATCTGTTTTTTAAAGTTCCTAGTGAGATGGGTCTAGATTCAATCTTTTGCATATGAATAGCTAGTTTTCCCAGCACCATTGTTAAAGAGGTTATCTTTCCTCCAATGTATGTTTTTGGCTCCTTTGTCAAACATCAAATGGTTGAAGGTGCCTGGATGTTTCTGAATCCTCTGTTCCATTCCATTGATTCACATGTCTCTTTTTGTGTCAGTAACATGCTGTTTTAAATCACTGTACCTTTGTAATACCTCTTGAAAACTGGAATTGTGATGTCTGCCTCTGCTCTTGTTGCCCAGGATTGCTTTTGCTATTCTGGGTCTCTTCTTGTTCCATATGAATTTTAGGATTGTTTTCTCTAGTTCTGTGAGGAATGCTGTGGGTGTTTTGATTATGATTGCATTAAAACTCTGTATTAGTTTTGGAAGTATGACTATTTTAACAATATTGGTTCTGCTTATCTAGAAACGCGAGATCTCTTTCCATTTTCTGATGTCCTCTTTGATCTTCTTTTTCAGAATACTGTGGTTTTCATTATACACATCTTTCACGTCTGTTGTTAATTCTAAAGTATTTAATTTTTCTTGAAGCCAGTTGTTCAAGTTTCCTGATGTTAGGAATGATCCAAAGGCTCAGATGTCAAATCTCATTTTAAAAACTGAAAATATTTGGTATTCAAATCATGTGACTTTTATAATCATCTCTTTTCAAAGTAAATGTCCAGTCACTCTTTGGTTTTTCATTTGTCTTCTGAGTGTTCAACCATTCTCCACATTCTCTGATGATGGGAATCTGCCATTTTATTTATTTTTTTCTTTTTGCGGTACTGGGGATCAAACTCAGGACCTTGCGCTTGCAAGGCAGGCAATGGCACCACTGAACTAAATCCCCAGCCCTGAAATCCGCCTTTTTGATACAGCTCACCAGATCCCGCTCTCAGCCAGCTTCTGGCTCTTCCCTCTCTAGGGCTGCAACCTTAGCGCAGCTCTGTGCATAACTGATCCCCATTTCTCCTGCCTGTGCCTTGGTTGTGTGGTAAGACTCCAATTGGGTTTGTTCCATGTGATTCCCTGCCAGTTTCCCTAAAAATGATTTTTAATTCCCTATCAGTGTCTGCCAAAGGAATGCTGAAGAGAAAGAGCTTTTCAAAGAAAAGCTGGCCAGGAAAGAAAAATAGATTTCAAAGTTTTTGCAGCAGAGCCATGGATGGTTTTCTGACATGGTACCTTAGTTTTTGCAAAAATAACTTATACAAAATATTTAAATCACAGGAAAATTAACATGTAAAGGATGTGTTATCATTTTCCAAATAGCCTTAAATACCAATTCACATGAATTTTCTTGGGTTTGGAGTGCACCATCGTAAATAGAAATGGGAACTGCACTCATGGTTACTCAAAACTCACTGAACTTCAATTTGCTGGTTTTTACCGTGAATGATGCTACCTACATCTCATTGGACAAATATACTATTCAGCACAAGCATGTTTTATAGTAATCTTGATAAAAAATAATTATATCCAGCCCTCAGCTGGAGTGCCACCTCTCAACTCAGCATTCATACCCCTACCAGTTTAAAGAGGGGAGAAAGAAGAAAGTACATACATCCTTAAATCCAGTTGGGTATTCTTGTATGCCAACATGTGGAAATACTGGTTAATATACATCTAAATATACAAATTCAATTGCCACATGAAACCTAGTTTCTCTGTTTTTAATCTGATATTCTCATTTCTAAAACTATCAAAATGTATTTCATTACCGAATTTTAATAATACCTTCACACAAAGCAATTTTATTAAAATAAACATATTTCTAATATGTCTGCTTTATTCTATTTTATTGTTGTCTTTATACAAAGATATTCACATTATAAAAGGTAAAATATAAAATGGGTGGGTAGATTTTTGTCCTCAGCTCTATACTTGTTGACTCCCTGAATTCTCAGAGTGAATTTACAGAGCAAAAATATCTTAGTAGTTAAGATTTTTCTGATCACTTGAGAATATTCTGAATTATATAGTGATATCCTCATGGGGTTGCTAAAAGGATGCTAAAAATTATCCAAGACAATGTCGGTGAGAGAAAATGCTCTATGATTCTGAGCAGAAATCATTACCATGTGGGTCTGCTTCAGGCTCTGTCCCTGTCCCTTCTTTTGTTTTGATGGCTTTGTTACTGTTGACCACACTGAACAAATTTGCTGATACAAATTTTTTCCTACCAAATTATTCTAATAACTATTTCAGAAGAAGTATAATCTATTTCTCAATAACCCTGGAACAAATGCTAGAAAATGTAACCCAGAAAATGATACGGTGCAAATTGGTCAATCTGGGAAATTTTTAGGAGTCTTAATGTGACAATCTCGGTTTTTTTAATGTGATAAAAGGTCTGGGTATCGAGCATTATTTTAATTCAGAGGCATGGATGGAATTGAGAAGATCTGTACAAAATGGAGATTGCCTAGTAATTAGAAAATGAAAAAGAGAACTTTCACTATAATATGAACAATATATGGGGAAAAAGAAGTTCCAGTTTCTTTCTGTACTTCATAACAAAAAAGTAGTACTTTACCCCAAAACTTCATATTTTTCTGCTCAACCAGACTATAACTTGCTCAATGGAGAAATTTTATTAGCTACCTGGGATAGAGTATTTTTAATTATTTATTAAATGTATAAATGAGTGAATGTTGTATGAGATTTTTTTACTTTTAGGAGTAGGTAAACTAAAAATCAATAAATGTTTTGAGACCTCAGAGATAAAGTTGATCCTAGTCAATCCATTTTTGATTTCCTGGACACTTGTGAATGAATGGGTTTCTTCCTTGCCAGAACTGACATCCAGCTGATATTTGGCTCAACACCCTAGCAGACAAAAAGAACTGAGCATCACAAAGCACTATCTCACAATTGATACTTGAAGAACATATTTCCTTAGTATTTTTGTGTTTCTAAAAGGCTTTCTGTTTACATGAAATTTAATTTGAGTTGGCAAGGACAGTTATGATACATAGACTAACATTATATCTTAACTGCCTTTAATTCCTAAAAGTGAGAGGGTCCCAAATACTTTGACATCTATAACAATCAGCTATAGGGCTGGGGATTTAGCTCAGTGGTTCCGCCACCTGCCTTGCAAGAACAAGGTCCCAAGTTTGATCCCCAGTACCAAAAATAATAATAATAATCAGATATATTATGATGAAAGGTGTTTTACATAAACATACATACACACACACACACATATATATATATATATACTTAAATCTATATGAATCTCAGAAATCAAAGTGGATTTTTAATGAAAAATACCTTGCAAATAACAGTTTTTCCTAGCACTGCTAGTGACTTTTATTGATAATATCATCCACTGTGTCTAAATTTGCTGCTTTTATAGTTAAATGCTATAAAAAGAAATGAAAAAATGCTATAAATTAAGAATTTGAAAACATATAGATACATAGTTATTTTCAAGTGAATATCTATATTCTACAAGCAAAGATCATTTTTATGTCATGACAGGATAAAGGATATGTAGAACACAAACCCTTGATTATAATTGTTTTTTCATTCATTCATATCATATAAAGCCAGTAATAAACTTTTATTAAATATCTTGCTGTTTCAACAAAGAACTGTAGTACTTAAAATATAACAATTTAGACAAGAAAGAGAAAGACTGATAATTCAGAAAGGATCCAGAGGCTGGTCCTTAGCACCAGAGGATGTTTACATAAGGGGAGGGGAGAGTTTTAAAAGGAGGAAGTGGGTCTTTGTCTCTTACCAAGTTGTATTTTTATACTACGCTTTTATTTCTTTTCATCTCATATATTTAGTTGTAGTAAATTCAGAAGAACTGGCTACCAAAGATATATTTAAAGAAGCACTATGTAGTGAACACTTTATCTGTATCAGGATTGTGATTATTTATATTTTCCTTGTTGAAATAGATTTAGTTGATAAAAATAGGGCTCAAGGATGAAATTTTAGTAATTTCCATACCTAACTATGCCAGTGAATAAAGCATCTGTAATACCTCTCTGCAGTACTCATGGTGAGAAACTGCTCCATAAAAAAATAAGACAATTTGCAAAGTCAATGAATTCGCAAATACATCTGTAGAAAGTATCTAGTCTGAAGGAGGAGAGAAAATTGAAAACATTAACAAAGCTCAAGGGAGACTGTGCACAATATTAAAAGGTTTAATGAAAGAAGAGAAAAAATATTTGGAATAATAATGGTCAAAAATGTCTTAAATTTGGCAAAGGACAAAAATTTACAAATTCAAGTTCAGAAAAATGTGAAACAAAATAGATTCAAAGAACATTATTCTTTGAGACATTGTAGTCTAAACACTAAGAGCCAAAAATCATTTTACTTTGAAAGCAGTCAAAGTAATATGAAAAAAAATCACATACAGAGGATAAATGTTGAGAGAAATAAAGACATTTTCAGATAAAAGAAAGCAAAATCTGTTGACAACAGACCTACACTATAAGAAATAATAAGGAAAGTTTCTGCAGTAAATTTAAAAAACCAATAGAACTTTGGATCTTTATGAATGAATGCAAAGCATTATAAATGTTTATGTACATTAAACCTAAAATTGACATTTAAAATGTAAAGATCTTCCTTGGATGGAAGCGGGAAGAGGAGGAAGGCAAAGGAATTAAGATGTATTATGTACATGTACCGATTCCCTACAAGGAGTGTAAACATTATGTACTACAAGCATTACTACTAATAATTAAAAAAAAGCATAAAGGTGATCTTCCATGAAAAACACCGAATGTCACTATTTGTCACAACTGAAATCAAGCAGGCAGAGACAAGGGCATGCTTCCATACAGGAGAACAGTCTAGAAGTCTCGTCTCCCTCTAGCAACACATCTGGTACTTGGAAACAAGCCAGAACATTCTCATGGCTTTTGCCATTGATCAGGAAATAATTTTTTGTACTACTCTGTATTCTGACTTCAATACTATTTTGTGTAGTACTGAACTGCTGCAAAGAACAAAGTGTCATACAAAATATCTAGAAAATCTTATGAACATCTTGTCTTCAGAAATCAATAATGAAGCTAACATTTTGATTTTTTTCTCCAATAGCAAAAAATGCTACTTTCTTAAAAATGTCATCCCTCTCCACTCATTCAAACCTGACATTCCTCAGAGTGAAAGACACTTCAGAATTCCTTTGTATTTGACCTAATAGCTAAATACAATGCCTGACCCTAGAGTGGATTCTCTACTGGGAAGGGAACATTAGGATCACCTGATAAAATTGATAGATTAAAATATTATACCAATGTTAAATGTGCTGAAGTTGATAATGGAATGGTGGTTATATAAAATAATATACTTATCTTTAGGAAATACATAAGTATTTAAGGATATATACTTATGCAAAGAGGTAAAGGGACAGGGATATGTAACTGACCTTCAAAGCAGGTGTATGTCTACACATACACAGAAAGAGACAGAGGCAAAAAAAGTAAATACATAATAAAGCAAATGGAATAAAAGAATACCAAATAGGTGAATTTAGATAAAAGGGAATTTTGTATTCTTTGCATGATTTTGTATTTTTCTGTATGTTTAGATTTATCTCTACATAAACAAACATATTTACAATAATAATTTTTTAAACTATGGTAATACCTGGAAACACCACTCTGTTTGAAAGCCATGACAATTTAAAAAATAACTTAATTTTAATAAGAAATACCTACTTAGGAAAACTACTTATTACAATAAACTACTATATTTTATGGAGATTTTAACATGCAATATTTCTTGTAAGCTTAAGTCCTGTAGCTAATATGAATTAGTCTTCCTGTATATTACCTATAATTTAATTTTTACATATGCAAATATATACATGTACACATAAATCTTCTCTGCTTCTCTCTCTAATACACGCACACACACACACACACACACACACAAACACACACAGACAGAGGCACAGTTCAAAATATCCTTGGTGAAGATTTAGAGAGAAATGCTTTTTTGGTGGTCTTTCTCTTTGGCTATGTTGATGTACCTGATCAAATTCAATAACCCAAAATATAATAAAATAAGTTAGCTTATAGATTATTTTCAAATCAATCTATGTTGTTAATATTTTCAATACATGTTATGTGGCTTATAAAACCATATGGATAGACTCAGCTAGATAAATTACGAGTTAAAAATAAGCAAAAATATTTCAAGAAAAGAAGACATGGCCCAGGTGATAATAGCTTGTTCTACCATGTACTAACTGTGTAGCACACTTAATCCTCAAAGTATTCTTGTCTGGACAGCTAGGCCTAGCAATTTCTAAGGCTTGAGGGTGGGGAGAAGCAGTTGCTTTCAGCTTGCTTAGTAACCTACATTTAAAGGAATTTCATATGAGTTTAAAGAATACCATTAGCTCCAATCTATAGGTTGGAAAGAAAGGAAAGATGGCAGTGGAAACTAGAATTTCTGAAAAAGTAATAAAAACTTGATTGCAAATTAGAAAACATATGATAGGAGCCAGGGTAAATCTGAGCAAAAAGTTACATGAAAATAATCTATTTCTATTAAGAAAAAGGGGAATAGGTACAGCTGCTAAATTTTTTTTCCCATATTGTAGGTTGTTAGCTCTGTTGGTGGTTTCTTTTGCAGTGCAGAAACTTTTTAATAAGATGAGATCCCAGCTGTTGATTCTTTCTGCTAGTTCCCATGCTGCTGAGGTTTTGTTCATGAAGTCTTTTCCTATGTCAATGTCTTCAAGAGTTCTACCAAACTTATCTTCCAGCAAGTTTAGTGTTTCTGTCTTAATATTTAGATCTTTAATCCTCTTCAATCTTAGTTTAGTGCATGGTGATAGGTATGGGTCTAGCTTCAATCTTTGGCAGGTTGAAATCCAGATTTTCCAATACCATTTATTAAATAGGCTATCTTTCCTCCAATGATGGTGATTGGCTCCTTTTTCAAAGATGAGGTGGTTGAGCATGTCTGGAGTTGTTTCTGCATCTTCTAATCTATTCCACTGATCCTCAAATCTGTTCCTTTGCCAGTACCATGCTGATTTTATCACAGTAGCTTTGTAGTATAGTTTCAAGTCGGGGGTTGTGATACCCCAGCCATGTCTCTGTTGCTTAGAATTGCTTTTGCTAGCCTAGGTCTCTTATGGTTCCAAATGAATTTTTGGATTGTTATCTCTAGCTCTGTGAAGTATATTGTTGGAATTTCAATTGGCATTGCATTGAATCTATATAGTAGTTTTGGAAGTATGGCCATTTTCACTATATTGGTTCTTCCTACCCAGGAGCAAGGGATGTCTTTCCATTTTCTTGTATCCTCTTCGATCTCTTTTTCAGACTGCTCTAGTTTTCAGTGTAGAGGTCTTTTGCTTCCTTTGTTAGATTGATTCCTAGATATTTCATTTTTTGGGGTGCTATTGTAAAAGGAATTGTTTCCCTAATTTCTCTCTCAGTGAGTCTGTTGTTTGTGTACAAGAGGGCTATTGCTTTTTGAGTTTGACCTTGTATCCAGCTACTCTACTGAATCTGTCAATTAAGTCTAGAAGTCTTTTGGCAGAGTTTTTTGGGTCTTCTATGTAAAGTATCATATTGGCAGCAAATAATGACAGTTTAACTTCTTCTTTTCCTATCTTTATTCCTTTTATTTCTTTCTCTTTCCTAGTTGCTGTGGCTAATGTTTCCAGAACTATACTGAACACTACTATCTAGAATATATAAAGAACTGAAAAAAATCAGACACCCCAAATTCAAAGACACAATTCAAAAATGGGCATCTGAAATGAACAGACATTTCTCAGACAAGGAAGTAAAAGCAGCAAACAAATATATGAAAAAGTGTTCAACATCACTTGTCATTTGAGAGATGCAGATGAAAACAACACAGAGATTCCACCTCAACCCAGAAAGAATGGCTGCTATCAAGAAATCAATAAATAACAAATGCTGGCAGGGTTGTGGGGAGAAAGGAACCCTTCTCCATTGCTGGTGGGAGTGCAAACTGGTGCAACCACTATGGAAGTCAGTATGGAGATACCTCAAAGAACTAGGACTAGAGGTCCCATTTGACCCAGCTATTCCCCTGCTGAGTATCTTCCCAAAAGAATTAAAAGAATCATACCACAGTGATATACGTGCACCCATGTTCATAGCGGCACAGTTTGTAATAGCTAAAGCTTGGAAGCAGCCCAAGTGCCCATCAACTGGAAACTGGATAAAGAAAATGTGTGTTCTTTTTTTATAAAATGGAGTACTACTCAGCCATAAAGAATGAAAAACTAGAGTCATTTATAGCTAAATGGATGCATATTGAGGCCATACTCTTAAGTGAAACAAATAGGACACATATGTGTAAACACCGAATAGTTTCACCAGTGTGAGAAACTGGTAGTGTAAACAAGGGTTAAAATGATTAAAATGAATGATTGATAATTTGAAATAGGAAAAAAGGTCCAAAGACGAAGGAGTGAAGGGAGGGGAAGGGGAAAGGAAAAGAGGGAAAGGAAAAACTATGAGAAAAGAAAAAAAAATGGAAATGAAATCTATGTAAATAGGAAAGGGAGGAGGGGGTGAAGGGAGCACAGGTAATGGGCGGGGGGGGGGGAGAACCAAGATACATCATGTACAGGTAGAAACACCCAATGATAAATGTAAACAAATTGCATACCTAAAAGGTACCAATAAAAGAACAAAAAAAAAAAAAAGAAAGAAAAAGGGGAATAGTGTGGGGGCACTGGTTTACAGAGATTTTCATTCTTTTACCACAGATTAAAGAATAAAAATATATACATTGACAAATACCTTTGAAGAAGAGAACCCCATTCTTCCTTAAGTTTTGAAGAACTGCAACTTTAAAACTGGAAGAAAAAGTTAAGCTTAAAATTCTTATACTAACATTTTAAGACCATCATTCCAGATGCAAATATCTGCAGCTTACTTTACCAATGTGGATGTAGGTATAAGTGGCATTCTCCTTTAGCTGGGCTTTTGACAGACCCTGCCTTCTACAGGTGGCCTTAAAAGTGAGGGGAAGCAGACCTTGGAATGGAAGAGAACTTGGTTTGGAAATTTCAGCACTTGACTGCAACAATGTGATGCCAAGCTATGCCATCAAGGGCAAGTCACTTACCTGCTCTAAGATTCAATGTCCACAACTGAAGGGGTTGATTGAAGCTCAGAGTATCCTTGTAGCTTAAAAGTACCATGCAAATTTGAAAAATACTATTATTTGGATTAAATCAGACTTAAGAAATTCAGCATTTGAATGGAATACCCCTGCCCCAGAAACAAGAATATCTTTTTAGGGAGAAAAATACCATAACAATTATTTTTAATACAACTTTCAGAATTGTGATATGTTAAATGGGTTCCTAGAAAATTTACTTATACTCTCATCAAGATCAATCTGCCTGCTTCTAAATTACCAATGATTAATATTTTTTCAATCCACCATAGCATATGCAAATTTGAAATATTTTATGAAACATTAATTTATGGATTTATCAATACCTTTTTAAAAATTATGGTAAATTACCTATGACATAAAATTGATCAAGAGTGACATCTAGTACTTTCACAATATTGTGTAATCACACACATTATCTTGTTGCAAAACATTTTCATTATCTCAAACAACCCTATACTCATTAAGTAGTCTTTCTCTCTCCCTTTCCTCAGTCACTATACCATATTTTGTTTACCCATTCATTAGTTGATGAACATTTGGTTTGTTTCCAAGGTTTGGATGATCTGAACAATGCTACTATGAAAATGTGCACATTTTACATGGATGGATGTTTCATGTCTCATGAGTCTCTACTGAGTTTTAGGGCAATCTTATTTTGGAACCATCAAGCTTTCCTGTAGGAGCTGCCACATTTTATATTACTATCAGTAAGAGCTCCATTAATTCTCTACATCTTAGGATGTGTTTTAGCAAGAGAGTGGGCCATACACTTAACCTCCAACCTGCATATAGATTAGTAATTATTCATGCTAACTTGCAAAAGAGTAATAATAGTAAATAGCAAAAGCACTATGTGCCGGGCATTGTTGTAAATGCCCAATATATATTCACACACTCCCTCATCAAAGACTTCATGTATTTCCAACTTAAACCACTTCCCTTTACCTCCAACATGGAGAAAACACATTAAACAATAAAAAGATAAGCTTTAGCGAAATCTGCGGTGGAAAAGATGACTTACAGAGAAAGGAACACACATATACTTCTTCTCAATAAGTTTTGGATACTTTTAAAGTCAACAGCTGTATCATAGTATTGTAAAAAGTTGGAAACATTAGTTATCTGTCTCAAATTCGTGGAGATGCATGAGGTTTTGGCAGAGAGGAACAAAGAGTCTTGAGTGCATATGAAGAAAATTCTACTTATGAAACAAATATAAAACTTCATGTGTAGTTATTTAGAAAAGCAGATTCAAGAATATTAACTCAAGGTGTTCAGGGTAAGGACCCACCCACCCATATGCATGCCAGCCTAAGAACGTGGAGTGAAAGTCCAACCTGCAGTCTACAAATCAATTGTGTTTTAGGTTCTCTAAAAGATACCAGATATGATACCTATTGTCTATAGACACTAGATATAATAATCTGCTACACAGAAATTCATACATCTCAGGATTTGATGATATAATTATTTTTGTTTGCATAATTAAATATTATTTCTTTAGGGAATTAACTTGGGATTATAAAAGGAAATTTACAAACAATTGGACTATTCAATAGAATTTGCTGAAGAAAAATTTATTCTTGTATTTTCAAAATCCTGAAAATACCTGAGCATTATGGGGGAGGAAGTTGAGGGGTGGCTAGAGTCTTGCTCCCTTAGCTTCCTTGCACAGCCCAGCACACTCACTACCTCCAAGTAGCTCCTGGAGCACTGCTGAAAATCCACTGATCAAAACTGTTACGTTTTAGATCTAAAATGGCCCCCAAAGTCTTATGTGTTTCAAAGGTGACTGGAGATAAGAGTAGTATAGCTGGCTTACTGTTGGAAGGTGGGGTCTGGTTAGAGGAGATGGTCACTGGGCACCTGGCCTGGAAGGGTTTATCTCTCTCCACAGCTCCTTCCCTCTCCATATGCTTCCTGTCACCATGCCGTGAGCAGTTCCCCTCCATCACTGGAGGCTGGGCTACCTTGGAGGCAGCCGACTATGGATGAAACATGAACCAAAATAAACCTCCCCTTTTTTAAGTTGTGGGTTGTCCCAGCAACCAGGGAAATAACTAAGACAACAACCTGAAGAAATTTCACCAGTAGTTCCCACTGTTGACCCATTTTACACATTTGCACACAAAACTTCTGAGGAAAGTACAAGCCGAACAGTTGTCATTACGAGAGGTCTAAAAGTGTATCAGAGGCTTAATATACAGTTTAAAATGTTTTTCTTTTTATAAATAGTTCCAGGTAAAATTTAATTACATTTTCCTATCTGTCCCAGACAATATAAAATTGACTATGTCCTTCCACAGCTAGCCTTTATGACCAAACTGTGGAGCTTACCTGAAGGTCATCACAAAGTTCTCCATGGGCCAGCCCAAGAGAAAGGACTTCCCAGCATGAGTGTGGCCTTCCTACTCATTGTCCACAGGGTCAGCCATCCACAGGCTGTGCAGTGTATTTAGTGTACTGGATTTGGTATACCTAGAAAGATAATTAAGCAAGATCTCAGTTAGTTTGTTTCTTAACTTTGAGAACGGCTGTGCTGATGCTAGAACACCAGTTCTTCCAGTCCAGAGCAGAGCATGCCTCACTGATCTCTGTCACCTTGGTGGCACAGCTCAGTAGAGAGCTAGATGGGTCTTAGCAAAGGGTGCACTAAATGAAGCCAGCTAGAAAGGTGTGGGCTCAATTTATCAATGGCAACAAACAGCTGGAGACTGTCTGGGCTACTTCTGTAAAGGTTGAATATTCAATATGGACCGTACTCTGTATTTTAAAGACACTCCTTTTTTAAAGAAATATTAATTCATTTATTCCCTATGTCTTGACTACTTAACTATATATATATATATATATATATATATATATATATATATATATATATATATGTGGGGCTGAACAAAGATTTAAAAGTGCATGATTTATGTAAGCATGGTTTTTCTTCACACGGATAAAAATACATAACCTTAAATTAGAAAGACATAAAGTACATTTCAACTTTACTTTTATAAGATTTTTATCATCATTAGAAAGCAGGTTAAATTTCCTTTCTTAGGATTTTGTTCATAACATATTCCCATGGATTCTGGTTAAACTTAAAAACTGTATCCTACACCAGATCGGCTTTTTAAGGTGTGTTCAGTGCCCAGTTCTCTCTGTTGAGTTGGAGGGTGATCAATTTTGTCAGCAGTGACAGTTTCTGCTTATTCCACCTTAGACCTAGAAGGTCCTACATTTCTTGGATGTAGAAATTGCCACATCTCTTGGCTTAATTTACAAACTGAATGCTCAAGTTGACCTGAGATTTACCACATTCTAAGTCCTTTAAAGGATATCAAGGGAACATGGACACAGAATCCTGGAATCCTCTATGATTCTGAACCACTACAGCTAAATGCCACCCAGCAGACCTCACGTGGAAATAGGAAAATACCCAATTCATGGGGAAAATAAGGCTAAACTCTTCAACAAGATTTATGAAATGAAGATAATTTTGCAGGAACTACATGTGAAAGATAATCTGGATTTATAGTGAATGGCACATTGGATATAAGAATAACAAAAAAGTGCCTGTGATATAAAGTGCCATCTCTGTATTTTAATTTTCTTTTGACCGCATGACTTTGTATTTGGGAGATGTTTATGAGACACAAGCAATTATTAGATAAAATCATTTTTCTAGATAGCAACTCTAAAGATTCTATCAAACTAAAAATACACTGCCAATTAGAAATACAGACACACACCTGATTTTAGAGATTGTTTAATTTTTCTAATTAAGTATCTATATGTATCGACATTTATGAAACTGCGTGGAAACTGTCACACTGAAAGTCATTTCAATAATTATCCATTTAGTTCAATAAAGTGTTAAGATTATCTACAATCTTAAAATCAAACCAAGGAAATTATATAAAAGCTAAAGGCATGCTTTCCATTCTATAATGTTTATAGAACATTGGGCACCTGCCTTATGCTAAGCAATCATCTAAATATTTTAGGGACATTATTTCACTTCATCATCAAATAACTACACCAAATAATCTCTAATGGCCCTTTCTTATAGATAAAGATACTCACAGAGAAAGGACAACTAACTGCTGAACGCAACAGAGAGTGGGTTTGAACCCAGGCAGCCTGACAACCAGCCTTGGCTCAGAACCACTGGGCAGCCACGGGCGCTGACTTACCTGCTCAAGCTCCTGCCTGGGAGAACAGCTCCATGACAGGACCCCTCATCTCCCCACCCATAGCCTCCTTTCTCCTCCCTGAGCCATCGACTTTTCTGATGGCACTATTCTTCAACTTTGGAAATGTAGGGATGAATCTCATGGATTGTATCGACAAAGCCAGATACTGCCTCAGAAATACTTCAAATGTATTGCAACATACCTCTGTACTCAAATGGCTTGTCTTAGGATCCCCACTGTGTTTCCTCGCTTTCCATCACTGGCTCTGTTTGATTACTTCAGTAAATATGAGAAAGAGTGAGTCTAAACTGTCTCAAAGGAGGAGGAAGAGGAGAAGGAAGAAGAGGGAAGATGAGGAGGGAAAAGCAGAGGAGAAAGGAGGGAAAGGGAAAGAGGAGGAAGATCATCTACCTCAGGCTTTATTTCACATGAAAAGTTCAGTGACCCTTGGAAATTTATAATATTTTAAAGTGACTTCCCTTAGATGCTCCGGAGTAAGTGTCATGGTAGATTCCATAAATATTTGTTTGTAAATTCACTAACATCTTCATCTTTTGACCTAAGCAAAATTCACTTTCTAATATTCCCAATGGATATAGAAAGTATATCAAAACACAATTTTGGGAACTGATTTTCTGAAATAAGAACATGATTCAATAAACTGATACAAAATTTGTAACATAAAAACCTCTAGCTGGGCACAGTGGTGCACATCTGTAATCTTAGCATTCTGGGAGCCTGAGGCAGGAGGATCATAAATCTGAGTTCCACTTAGACAATTTAGTGAATAAGTGAGAGAGACCCTGTCTCAAAATACAAAGAAGGGCTTGGGATGTAGCTCAGTGCCAAGTCCCTGAGTTCAATCCCCAAAACTGAAAAATAAACAAACAAACAAAAACCCTTTTGAGTAATTATCTTAAAAGTAGTATGTGAAAAATTAAACTTTTGCACACCTTTTAGAATAATGGGCCAATCAAAATGAAATTCAGTTCTTGAATAGATTCAACATAGCAAAAGGAAAATCTTTATATAAAATATTTTAAGCACAACATTGTGGTTTCTATAAAACTCAAGTTGTTAACAGTATTGGGGATAATATGTGGCTTCTAGCAAAAAAAAAAAAAGGTCTACTGTCCCTAAATATTATAATTACAAAGGTTAAAAAAAACAAAGAGAAGGAAAACACAGTTCCCCTAAGACTGGAGGGTGCACTGTCATGTATCTCTCAGGCTGAACCCTGAGAGGTGCGATGTACTGTAGTGTTGGGGTCAGGCTGGCCTGGACTTGAGGTCCTCCCTGCAATTTCCCAGGGCATCCACTTGTGCCACATTTTTTTTAGCCTTTTTCAGCTTCTGTTTCATATATAAAACCTGAAGAGGATAATAATACCTGCCTTGGACAGCTGCTGGGAAAGTTACACGAGACACCTATGATGCTCCTAGTATGGTCCTAAGAACCCCTCCAATAAATTTCAATTTCCTATACTTTCTTTGGTTAAATAAAGAGAATGGTATAGAATCTAAAGTTTTTAAAACCACGACTTGTCCTTGGACAGTGGCTATGGCAGAGCACTTCATGTAGACTGCATGCAGTGCTTTGACAATCTTTCTCTCTGTCCTCCCTGGGATATCTTCTCTGCTACAGCTATATCTGCAGGCAAGTTCTCCACTAAACATTTTATTATCGTATCTTTGCCTCTACTTTTTTGGATGGATGGAGTTCTCATTAATTTCTCCATTCACTAAGCAGTATATTTCATTTTTCACTGGATTCCAAGCAGAAGGGAGTTAAGTCATTTACTTACCACAAAGAAAAAGTCAGTTTCAGTGATGAGATAGAATCTAAATGGCTATGGAATCCTCAGTGAAATCCAAAAGGAAAGAAATGATAGAGGCAGCAGCACCACATGTTGGATAAATGCTTGTGCTTTAATATAAACAGATCTAGTTTTGAATGTGGACTCCATTAACTATTAGTGCAGTGACTAGATGGAGGAAGCCATTAGACCTCTGAATACCAAGGCTCTGTCTAAAACAAAGAAAATAGGGCAGATGTAAGGGATGGACAAGACGAGGTATAAACAAGGTTTAGCATAATTCCTCACAGGTAATATGTCCCTGATAAATCATACCTGTTATCATTGTCACTCATATTAAATACACAATTTTGTAAAATCAGTGCTTTGTCTTGCATGTCATCTATGACACAGAATAGCTCAGAGACAGAGGGAGGAAAACAGTTTTATTTTTCTCTAGTGACTAAAAACTTTCTGGATGAGATTTTATTGGCTGAAATATTCTTTGTCTTTCATGGTATTTCAGAAATAATGAAAACAGAGGTGGAACAAATAAATAGCCAGGCCAGTAAATTCTTTCCATCTCCATGTCTTCAGACTCCAATCACCATTTTTTAAGCTGAGTACTAGTTGTATTTGCACTCAAAGTTGAGAGGAAAGTGTACCAAGTGGGTTTTGTAACCAACACATATTCCAAATCTTTCTCCTCCATCCTTCATTTTCACAGCTCCTTCCAAGATGGATAACCAGAAATAATATTCACTGGTTATCAGGAATACTGCCTCACTTAGCTAGTAATCCTACTTCTACTATTGCCTGCCCTCCAATCCATTATCTAAAAATAGCAAGAACAGTACATAATACATTGATATGGTCACTTCTCTAGGTAAAAACCCTACAGAATAATAAATATCCCAACCTCTATCAAGAAGCTGTGTTATCAGATCCCTGACAAATTCTCCAGCTTCCTATCAGCCTTCCCTCCAAAGGCCACACTGTTCCCACCTCAGGCCTCCTGTCCCCTTGGCCTAGTCTAGGAATGGTGGCTGCTTCTCATGACACAGGCCAAGTTTTAATGTCTTACCTCAGAAGGGTGCTGTTAGATGACCTCTCTCAAACACTGACCCATCTTCCATCTACATGGCACCTAGCTTATCAAAAGCACTGATTATATGAAATTTTCCCTCTTATTTTATGCTATCTTTAAGCCCCAGGTAAAAGGGTCCCTGCATGTCACATTCTTGAGTCTATTCTCGACAGGGACCCAGCATAGAACAGGATACCCATGCATTACTATTAAACAAGTGAAGATTCAAAACATTTGCAAAAACAACACAAAAAAGAAGAAAAACATGTAATGCATTTTATGATACTCAGGAGAGTGTGTAGTGCATATGTACTGGGGCCTCGACACCAACAAAATGTCACGGAACCAGAAGAGGTGCCATTTCTTCTTCTTCAGCCTCTAAGTTTCATGAGGCTACAGATCAGCAGAGTTCAGCTGGCATCCCCTCTGAGGATGTGTTTTCCATCTGGAAGTAAAGCTTTTACCTGCTCCACATCAAATACCATGAAACAGCTAGGTGACACAATGCTAAAAATTATAGTTTCAATTTTCCAAACAAGGGTCCATCACTTAAATTCAGGGGTCATTTGTTTACAGCTGTAAGAGGTGGAAGATGACTACTGAGAACTGATCATTGGGTTTAGCAATGTGGTGTCACTGGAGTAATGGTTGTGCAATGATGCTCGGAGGAATGCTAGTTTTGAAGATTGTGGTAGCACAACAGCCATCCCTTCACATCAAGATCCTCACACCCTAATCCCTGCAACCCATGAATATGTCATGTAGCAAAAGAGAGTTTGCAGATGTGATTAATGTTATAAATTTCAAAACCTAGAGGAATTCCGCTAATCACATGAGACATTAATATTAGAGAATATATTCAGATTGAGCCAGAGAGATTCTGTAGAAGAAAAAATTAGATAGAAAGTGTTAGACTCGACCTATTGCTGGCAGGAGCCACATAGAAAGCATGAGCAGGAATACAGCTCGACCCTAGGAGTAAAAACCAGCTCCCAGGTGATAGGCCCTCAATACCACAATCTCAAGTAAATGAATTCAGTAAAAAAATTGAATGAGTGCACAAGGAGGTTTTCTCAGTCTCCAGCAGGGAATGCTACCTGGCTGACATGTTGGTCAGTCTTCTAAGACCCTAAGCAGAGGACCCAGAAAAGCACATCCTGGATTCTGACCGACAGAAGAACAGCATAAAAAAATTCATGTTGTTTTAAGCCACTACATTTATGAAGATTTGTTTTAGCTGTGTATAAAAAAATGAATACAGATTTTGCTTCCTGAAAGTAGGTGCTGCTACAATAAACACCTAACAATGTGGAAGCAGCTTTGGAATCAGCCAGCAGTACAGGAAAACTGCAAGAATTCTGAGGGACATGACAGGGAAAAAGCCTAACTTGTCTTCAACAAACTTCTAGCAGAAATATGGACATTAAAAACTCAGCTATGACAGCTCCAAAGCCCAGTGGAGCATTACAGAAAAAATCTACCATACTTTAGAGGAGACCTAAATCTCCACAAACTAACTGTTGGAAGAAATATGGATTCCAAAGTCGCTGCTGATGAAGACTCAGAAGAAACATGTGAAAACCAGAGAGAGGGAAATTCCTATTATAAGTGGGCAAAACTGTGTCCTGTAGTTATGCAGAAAACAAACCTTTTTAATGGTGAACTTTGATAAATATGTGAAGAGATTTCTAACTAAAGTACTGGAAGGGTGGCTTTTTATATTTGTTGTTTTTTTCTCATAGTTAAATGGGAAGCGAGAAAGATAAATTGACAAGAGTTGTTAAACAAAAGAGCACCAGATCTTGATCTTGATGATCTGGGAGATTTTCAGCCTGTCTAGATGCAAGAGGTGCTAAAATTAAGAGGGTGCTTCAGAAAAGTGTGGCACAAAGAAAAGGCTGTGTGGTGGTGTAACTTGTTACTAAAACTTCAGAAAGGTGAAGAGATGAGAGTATTCAGACACACAAAGAGCTCTTTAAAGAGAGTAAAGGAATGTTTCACAGATAATCCTGAATCTAACTAGTAAGCCTCTAAAAAGCTCAAGGGCCCATATTGCCCTCAGCCACGACACAGGAAACTGAAACACAGATGGAATTACCTCATTAATATTGGTGGACTTGCGGGCCTAGTCCGGACTCGGCGCCGCTGCCATATTCCCGTGGTGTGTCTTTTACTTTGTCCCTTCTCCGGGTGCCAGATCGTCCTTCCTGAGCCATGTCAGAAGGAGTGGACCTCATCGATATCTGCGCGGACAAAGAGTTCAAACAGCACCATTCTACTTGTGCAAGCTGGTTCTTCCCATTGGTCTTCCAATGGGTGCACGTAAGGATCTGGAAAGAGCATGAAAAGAACGGACTAGAGAAGGAGAGTTCCCCGGTTGGACACCGACGTCTATATGACCCAACAAAGGAGGCTCATACGTATCTTCTCTTTTTTCTTCCCTCTAATTGGCCTAAGTGTAGGTTTTAAAAAGCATAAGTATTTGATTTGTCACTGTTGAGATTTAAAGCAACACAGAAGTAGAGCAGTGGAATAATCTTGTACCATTGTACAGCTCTACTAGTTAATCCTTTTCTCTGGCGCTGGTAATTGAATTCACAGCCTTGCACATGTTAAGCCCAAGCTCCAACACTGATACATCCCCAGGCTCTGATTATACTTTTTAATAGAAGTTTTCCCACATCTCCTGCTAAAATGTAGAGTTATCTACATATGGCTACTAATTGTCTTAAATACATGAGAAAATTTTTAAGATGTCCAAGAAGCCAAATTATGGCCAAGAGAGAAAGGTTGCATATGTTAATTTAGTTATAAATCCGTTACTTTCCTGAGTTTTACACAGTTCCTTGAATCAGACTTTTGATACCTTTTGTAAATTATGGGCTTGTGTTTTGTTTTGTTTCTTAACAAGAAAAGGCTCCCTTCATTGTCTATTATTAATTAAAAGCTTTTTTCCCTTGGCTTCCTTAAAAAAAAAAAAAAAAAAAGATTTGGCGGACCTGACTTCCATCTGGTAGAGTGAGGACCAAGGACAACCATGGGAGACCTACAACATTCCTGAATATTCTGTATCAGTACAGACATTGCCAGCTTGGACTGAAAGGAAAAAAATAAAAGGAGGCAGACAGACCCCCAAATTCTGGCAGAAAACAAACTGATAAAACTATTCAGAGTTGCAAGCACACACTATTTTTTTTTTTTTTTGGTACCAGGGATCGAACTCGGGACCTTGCACTTGTGAGGCAGGCAGCAGAACCACTGAGGTAAATCCCTGGCCCCCACACACTATTTTTTATGAAAATGTAAAAATGGCACAGAAAGCAGGGGAAAAATAAAAGGAGGCAGACAGACCCCCAAATCCTTCTGGCGGAAAACACACTCATAAAACTATTCAGAGATGCAAGCACACACTACTTTTTATGAAAATGTAAAATTGGCAAAGAAAGCAGTGCCAACAGTCAGGAGGGGGACCCAAGAGATGCAAAGGACTGTTCCTGAGGTACCTTAAGATACTCTATTAAACCTGATGATACAATATACAGTACACCTCGCATATACCCAGAGACAACAAAGACTATTTAAAATTGAGACTACCTATGTCCTTCACATGGAAAAATTATTGATGATGCTAATGAAGCATGTAAACTAGAAAAACATAGCACCTATTAATAGAGCTATAATGAAACTTATAATGTTAAGTCATTATAATAATTCTTATATAGTTCTCCATAAATATTTGCTACTAAATAATTCTTACTAACAGTAATAGATATGCCCATCATGAAAACCTTCCAGTATATTTTAAAAGTAAAGTCACATTTCCTTAATATTTTAAACTAATTTATGTCTTTAAAAATGTATCTCAATATAATTAATATTCTGCCTAAGCCATCAGACTACACTCTTCAAAGAAGTCACAGGTACATATAAAAGTTTTTACTACCAAACATTTAAAATCTGATTTAAAAAAAAAAGACAAAAAGGAAATAAGATATTTTGTGGCCCAACATATATTAAAAAGAACACATTAAGATCTGTGAAGTAGTTATTACAATTTGGTTTCAAGTTAGCATGGAAGTTTAGATAATGAAGGCTCCTGAAAAATTAATTCCCATCTTATCTAAATCAATATCAAATTTTAGGAAAAGGTGCCCAAAATACCAAATAATATTGGAAACTTCAAAAAGTTTTCCACAAAGAAGTGCTTAAAGCTACAACCACTTTCCAATAGGGCTCTGAAGGAACACAAAGTAAAACTAACTAGACTGAACAGAACAAAAACCCTCTCTCATAACTAAGGAAGACATTTTCATAGAGCTGTGGAAATTATCCCCCATGAATCCCAGAGAGTGTCTCTCCTGAGAATACAAAGCCTGCTCAAGAGGGCTCTGTAGTAACACAAAGTAAAACTAACTAGACTGAAAAGAGCAAAAACCCTCTCTCATAACCAAGGAAGACATTTTCATAGAGCTGTGGAAATTATCCCCCGTGAATCCCAGAGAGTGTCTCTCTTGAGAATACAAAGCCTGCTCTCCTGAGCCCAATGGCACTAAACACCATGAATGCGAATGAGTTTCCATGAAACCAGTGCTGAAGCTGAGAACTTGTTCATCTACTTTAGAGGAAACAACACTGAACACTTCCTGTGAACACTAGTCTGTTCTGCTTATCAAAAATAGTGTTAGACTACCTCATGTAGTAAAGCCTCGAATGAAGAGCTCAGTGAAGAAGATGGGCATCCTTTTTCCTTCATTTCTTAGCACTTGAAACCGGTCCTGTCTATAGCACTTGGCAGAGCACTGTCCACTAACTCCTCAGTTGTGAGAATTCTCCAGTACTTAAGGCCACTCACCATTGTGACATCATACATACAGAGATGATGACGTAACTGACAAGCACTACACGCGGTTCCCTCATTTGCCTTCATCATTTAAATTTTTTAAACAATCTTTTTGAGATAATTGAAGGCTCACATGCAGCTGTAAGAAATAACACAGAGAGATGCCATTAGTCTCTTATAGTTTCCCACATAGTGATACATCCCCAAACTATAGTGTGTTATCACAACCAGATGTGTTAATCTTTCTTTTATTGTTATGACCAAACATCAGAGAATGGGTACTTTTTTTTTTAAGAAAAGAGGATTATTTAGCTCACAGTGTGGGAGGCTAAAACTTCAATATCAGGCAATCGCCTTGATGTGGCCCTGGTAGAGGACCCTCTTTGTTGTGTGGATGGCATTATGGCAGGAGAACACGAGAGCTCAAATAGTGAGACAGGAAGTCAGTCAGAGAAGAGAGGGGTCAATCTTGCTCTTTTACAGTTCTCTTACAAGAACTACCCAGAGCCCTAGGAGAAGTAAATTTCTTCAGAGGGCAGCACTCTTGAGCTAATGACCTTTCCAGTGGACCCCACCTCTTAAAGGTCCAACCATCCCTTAAACATTGCTACACTGGATATCAAGCTTCTAACCTGTGAAATCTTGGGGGACAAATCACACCTAAGCCATGGCACCAGGACAGTAATATTGATGCAGCCAAGAGACAGGACATATCTGATAGTACAAAGATCTTTTAGAGTACCCTTTTACATCAACTCCCTTCCAACATCCACCACCTTTTTAATACCAAGCAACCACTAGTCTGACCTCTATGGATGGTCTCCTTCCTCTGAAAAGGTCTCTTTCCCATGGAGGACTGAAATTTGACCTTACTAAAAGGGTTTATGGCTTCCCTTATAGTTTCCTTTAATATTATTTGAATACATATATTTTATTGCCCACTAGACTTCAAGAAAAGAACTTGTATCTGATTTATCATTTTGCACAGACCTTGGCACATTGAAAAAAATGTTTAAAACTTTATTGAATAAATGAATAAAAAGTTTTCTGGAATCTATAGGAAAAGAAAAAAGATGTTTTTGGTCTCTCTTTCATCTACTTTGCTCACTTAACCAACAGTGTTCAAACCTGCTGTAGCAAAAAGGCACTTGGATTGGTTTGGGCAGAAGAAATAAAAGGGGCCCAGGCTTGCTCTCACAAAACTTATTTGAATGGGAGGGACTGAAATTGACTGTGTAACCCCAGATTCTGATGGACATCGCAAAGAAAAACAAGAATAAATTCAGAGAATAAAGGGTGATCTAATTCATTACAGATTTTGGAGAAGGGAGGCAAGGAAGGCTTCCTTAAATAATTCATTTGAAATGAGCTTTGAAGAATAATTTGGAGTTAACTAGATAGGGAGAGAAGGAAAGAGAGAGAGAGAAAGGGATAGCAGGAGAGTATGTTAAGGGAGATATTTCATTGTTTCATGAAGGGGACACAGAATGTGAATATATGATGTTTCAGAGTCACAAAGGAGTTCGTTGGTTGGAGACACTAACAGAAGTACAGAAAACAAAAGAATCCTGAACAGGTGGGTAGGGGCCACAAATGCAAGTACCATTAGTCCTTTTAGATACTGTTAAAGCCTCACATATCAAAACAAACCAGTATAGAGATGACATAGAGACTATAGTCTCCCAACACTTCCTGCAGCTTTCATATTTTATTAATGCATATTAATTATAAATATTAATGGTGCTCAGTCTGTTATTTCCATACATGCCTACAACAGGCCCTACAACCTCTTTCTCCTCCTACTCACCCTTTCCATTCTGTAACAATCATTATTTTTCTTCAGGTTGACTTATTTTAGCTTCCACATATGAGCAAGGACATGTGCTACTTGTCTTTCCAAATGTGGCTCATTTCATTTAACATCCTCCAGTTCTATTTATTTTGCAGAAAATGACAAGATTTCATTGTTTTATGGCTGAATAACACTCCACTGTGTATACCACATATTTTGTATCAATGAGCACCTAGGTTGATTTCATATCTGGGCTATGTGAATAGTGCTGCAATAAGCATGGACACTTAAGCACCGCTTTGGTATGCTGATTTCATTTCCTTTGGTTACAGACCCGGAGGTCATAGGTGTAGAGCATATAGCAGACCTACATTTAGGTTTCTGAGGCACCTCCCTACTGTCCTCCATCATAGATGTACTAATTTACCTTCCCACCAACAGGGTATGAGAGTTTCTTTTTCTCCATATTTTAAACAGCATGATTTTTTTTAAATAGTAGCCATTTTAACTGGAGTGAGATCCATTTTAACTGGAGGTTATCTCCCAGGAGTTTTGATTTTCATTTCCTTGATGTTTGAAGATTTTGACCACTATGTTTTCATATATTTGTCAGCCACATTTGTATTTCTTCTCTTTGGAGCCATCCAGATCATTTGCCCATTTTTAAGTTGGATAACTTATTTTTTTTTATTTCTGTTTGCTGAGGTTCTTGTTTATTCTGCATGTTAACACCCTGTCAAACAATTATTTGACCAAATATTTTTCTTCTATTCTATAAACTGTCTCTTTACTCTGTTGTTTCCTTTACTGTGTACAAGCATTCTTTTAAATGTAATCCCAGATGTCAATCTTTACTTTGTTTCCTGTACTTCTGGAATCCTATCCAGAAAAATGTTTGCATGTATCAATGTCTTAAAGTGCCCCCTATGTCTTTTCCAGTCATTTCAGAGTTTCATGTTTTACATTTAGGTCTCTTATCTATCTTGAGTTGATTTTTGTACAGGGTGAGAGATGATAGAAGCTTTTAAAGGGACAAAACTAGTCTGGGAAAAGCTTCATCGGCTTTAGAATCATGGAGGCTCACTGGGTAGCACTGTTTGGCTTCCCATCAAAACATCTGTCAGAAGTTATTTAAGTTAAGAGACTTAAGGGACAGACTTATCTGGTCTTTTCTCAATTTCCAGATTGTTACAAGGCAACTCTTCCATTCTCTGCCTTTCCCTTTCATAGAGGCTAGAGACCTCTGTCCTAGAATTCTGTCACTGGTAGTAAATTCAGATCTGAATTAGAATCACTTGGGGACTGTCTATATCCTCACCCCCTACTGGTTCTCAGTCCTCAAATGCAGAAAAATTGTCTTAAACAAAACAAAACATCATTTTTGAATGACTCCTATTGTAATCAGGATTATGAATGGCTAGTTTTTAGGTGTTCTTTAAAAAAGATGTGATATTCTGTACCATCTTTCCTGGTAATGAAGCAAAGAAGAGAGAATATTATCTTAGAAATACCAAAGGAGCTTTTCTTAGTCCTATGTTATAGGAACTCGTCCTAACTACTTTTCTCTTGTTGCTGAGACAAAATACCCAACACCCAAAGTTAAAGGGAGAAGATTTATTTAGCTCACAGTTTGTAGAGGTTTCAGTCCATAGTCAGCTAGCTGCTAGGCAGAGTGGCACATGGAAGAAGGGCATCACAGAGGAGAAACAGTTCATGGTGTCCACATGGTAGCAAAAGCAAAAGGAAACCTTAATAGCAGCTTTCTACCCCTTTTCCTTATCCAGACTACTGGGATTAGAGCAGTGCCAAACCAATCAGTGTACTAGTTTAGTAATCACACACCCTTAATCCCAGCATTACACACTCTAGATCCAGCCATCTCTGAAAAATCCCCATCTAAGTCTGCATGAGGCTTGGAGGGGACATCCAGACACAAACCGTAACAGACCTCTAGATGTTTTAGCTAATGCTTAGTTTTTTCCAAAATATCATCGCTGAGAGGATTCTGGAAAGAGTGGGAAGTACCAAGAGTCTGTCTCCCATCTAGACAACAATTGCATGGACAGAATCTTTAGATCTAAAGACACAAATAGATTGAAAAGTGAACAGATGCAAAGAATATTCCATGGCCATGTAACCAAAGTTAACTAAAATAAGAAAACAATTTAAGCGCAAGCTTAAACACAAAGTACTGAGTTCAATCCCTGGTACCAAAAAAAAAAAAAAAAAAAAGTCTTTAGAACAAAGTAAGAGAAGGACAACAGAAAAAGAAGGGCAATATATATATTTAAAAGGTTCAATACAGCAAGAAGATAGAGCAATTATAAACATTTAGACATCGAATTATATAAAGAAAAAACTGACAATTAAAAGGATAAATGGACAGCTCCTCAAGAACAGTTAAGACTTCAAAACCCCAACAACCTACCGAGGTCCACAGTCGCGCAGAAGACGCTGAATCACCCCGCTGCCAACAGGCAGGTCTGCCATGCCCTACCTAGGTCCTGAGTCGCCCGTGAACTAGCTCAAACAATCAACAAATGGGATCTCTTCTTATTAAAAAGCTTCTGCACAGCAAGAGAAACCACCAGCAGTGTGAAGAGGCAACCAACAATGGGGGAAAAAATCTTCACCTGCTCTTCCTCAGACAAAGGTCTACTATCTCGACTCTATAAAGAACTTAAGAAGATCAGAACTCCCAAATTTAAAGACCCCATCGAAAAATGGGCATCTGAAGTGAACAGACATTTCTCAGACAAAGAAGTAGAAATAGCAAATAAATACATGAAAAAATGTTCAACATCACTGGTCATTCGAGAGATGCAAATGAAAACAATGCTGAGATTCCACTTCACTCCAGAAAGAATGGCTGCTATCATGAAATCAACCAATAACAAATGCTGGCGGGGCTGTGGGGAAAGAGGAACCCTGCTCCACTGCTGGTGGGAGTGTAGACTGGTGCAACCACTGTGGAAATCAGTACTGAGATACCTCAAAGAACTAGGACTGGAAGTCCCATTTGACCCCGCTATTCCACTGCTGGGGATCTTCCCCAAAGAATTAAAAGAATCATACCACAGTGATATATGTGCACCCATGTTCATAGCAGCGCAGTTTGTAATAGCTAAAACTTGGAAACAGCCCAAATGCCCATCAACTGGAGACTGGATCAAGAAAGTGTGGCTTTTTTTTATAAAATGGAGTACTACTCAGCCATCAAAAATGAGAAATTAGAGACATTTATAGCTAAATGGATGCACATTGAGGCGATACTCTTAAGTGAAATAAATAGGACACACATGTGTGAATACTGAATAGTTTCTCTGGTGTGAGAAACTGAAAGTGTAAACAAGGACTAAAATGTATAATAGGTAATGTGAAATAGGAAGAAACGGGGCAAAGGGGAAGGAAGTGGGAGGGGTAGGGGAAAGGATAGAAGGGAATGGGATTAATATGAGAAAATGGAAAAATAGGAACAAAATCTTTGTAAATAGGGAGGACTGGAGGGGTTGAAGGGAGGGCTGGGCAAGGTTGAAAAATAAGAACCCAGAGAGACTATGTAAAGGTGCAAATTTCCAATGATGAATGTCATTATATTGTATACCTAAAATGTACCAATGATTAGAATGAATAATCGATAATGTAAAATAAGAAGAAAAGGTCCAAAGGGGTAGGGGTAGTGGGAGGGGCAGGGGAAAGGAAAGAAGGGAAAGGAAAAAATGATGAGAAATGGCAAAAATGGAAATAAAGTCTTTGAAAATAGGGAAGGGTGGAGGGCGTGAAGGGAGGGCTAGGAATGGGGAAAAAATAAGAACCAAGATGCATTATATAAAGGTACAATTCCCAATGAGAAATGTAATTGTGTTGTATACCTACAATGTACCAATAAAAGAATTTAATACAAAAAAAGAAAAAGACTTCAAAACCCCACTGTCAACCATGAATTGAACACACAGAAGTAAGAAAAGTAAGAAAACAGAAGACTTAACATAGTAAATTAACTGGATTTATCAGATGTACACAGAACACTTTACTTGACAATAATAGGTAGCCATTGTAGAAAACAATAGAGTGGTTCCTCAAAATATTAATAACAGAGTAATTGTATGGCCCGGTAATTCTAGTTCTGGGTATATTTCGAAAAGAATTGAAAGAAATATCTCAAAGAAATATTTGTATACTCATGTTCATAGCAGCATTATCCACGATACCTAAAACATGGAAGCATCCTAAGTATCAATGGATAAATGGACAGACAAAATCTGGCTTATACCCAGTCTTCAATAGGAAGGAATTCTGACATAGGCTACCACATGCATAACGTTGAGGCTATTATACTAAGTGAAATAAACCAGTCAGAAAAAGACAGATACTGTATGATTCTATTTATACAAGGTACTTAAGAGTAGTCAAAATCACAGAGACAGAAAGAGGGTGGTAGTTGCCAGGAGCTGAGGGGGAAGAGGAATGGGAGAATTATTGTTTAATGAGTATAGAGCTTCTGTTTTATAAGACAGAAAGACTTGAGGAAATGAGTGATGATAATGGTTGCATAATATTATGAAGGTATTTAATACCACTGACTGCACCATTTAAAATGATACTATTATACATTTTATATTATGTGCATTTTGCCACAATAAAAAATTTGGAGGAAAAAAGAAAACCTAGGCCAATAAAAATGTCAGTTATTTCTTTCACTTTAGTAGAAGAGCTTTAAACAGAATGAGATTGATAGGGTGTGTGTATAAGATCAATACCACCAAGTACAACAGACTAGGTGGCTTAAACTACAGAAATATGTTACTCTCGGTTCTGGTGGCTGGAAGGCACAGCATGGTTGATTTCTGGTAAGATCTCTCTTGCTTGGGGGCAACCATCTTCTCACTGTCATTACGTGGTGGAGGGGAGAGATATTAGGGCTTCAACATAGGAATCTGGGGAGACACAATTCAGTCCACAGCAGACTGTTTTTATTTATTTCATTAGGCCCTGAATATTTCATGCTAAATATCAAAAAGAAGAAAGAGTATAAGGTGATGATAAACCCACGATAACATTTCAGCTCATCACAAAGATAAATTATTTTCTTAATTCTATTTTTCCGTACATTTCTAAATTGACAATGATATGTCTGTATAGCAAAGGGAGCCTGTAGCTGGTGTTCACACTTGACTCAATCTCTTCTCCCTGAGATGGGGTTCTGGAACCTTACTCACAGTTGGGAGCATGTTACCAACTCCCACAGGGGAGGTTTTCATCAGCTCTCTCGGCTGATAGCAGAGGGTTATCACTTTAAGGACCCAGACCATGGGTTTTCAACAGGCTGAGAATAGCAGGCAGAACTACAAAAGGGCTCTGATGAGGATTCACCTCCTGATATCTGGTTGTTCTCACCTCTATGACAGATGCCAGGCTGTGAATTCTGGCTGTTTGAATAACACCTTCACTCTACTTATCCTAATCTCCATCCTCGGTCCCTGTCACTGTAATTTCCATCTGATTCTTTCACTCTGGATTACTTGTTTCCCAGTAACTGATATTTCTCCTTCATAAAGTGGAGGATACAGACACAGCAAGCACTTGCTCTACTACCCTTTGCTGCCCTCTGCTGACCATGACTGGAAAGTATGCTTAACCTGTTAGGCCTTTGGCCCAAAGCACAATTCTGAGATGAGTGAAGTGTGGATCTGAGATTGTACCCCCAATACTACATAAATAAGATAAATAATATTTTAAGCAATATCTTAAAAATTGAAAACAATTGTAAGAAATACATTAACAAACTATGTGAATATATCCTCAAATAGTGCTTCTAGCGTATACGTATTCATGCCTGTCATCCATCTTCTCATTAACAGCACTCTTAGGCACTTCCCTCAGTGCTGAAACCCAATGCCCAACAGTTAAATAAGGAAACATTTATTTTGGCTCAGTTTGTAGAGGTTTCAGTCCATAGTCGGTTGGCTCCACAGCAAGGCTGCATGGGCAGAGGGGCATTGTAGAGGAGAAGCTGCTATAGTCAGGGTGGAGCAGGGAAGCAGGGAGGGTGAAAGGAGAAGCCAGGGAGGGAGATACATCCTTCCAGGCCACGCCTCTCTATAGACCCACACAATGCAATCACCTTCCAAAAGCCCCACCTGTGAGCACATCAACCATATCAACCATAGTGGAAATTATGCTATTAATATTGATCAACCTTATCCATCAATTTTGAGAGGTGGTCCCCACCTAATGGGAGGTGTTTAGGTCATCAGGGCCCCACTCTCAGGAGTGGAATGATGTCTTCATTGTGAATTGGATGTTACCTCAGGAGTCCATTTGTCATCAAAGTGAGTTTGGTCCCCTCCTGCTTGCTCTCAGGTGCTTGTTTGCCCTGTCATCCACCATGGAATAACCCAGCAAGAAGACCCTCATCAGATGTGGCCCCCAACCTCTAGAACCATGACTCAAATAAACTTCCATTGTATGTAAACTACCCAGTCTCTGGTACCCTGTATCACAGGAGTGCAAAACAGACCAAGATGCTATCTAAAGTGGAAACTATAAGAAACAAGACTTTTATCATATGCTTAGGGGTATGTGATAATCACCAGCAGAACAAAGTGTTTTACAGGAGAGCACTAGAAGTAGGGAAAAGAAAATCAGGTAGAGAATTTACTTTTCATTTGGTGTCACTCTATATTGTTTGATGTTTTAAAAATTTTGTCCATGTATTAATTTATAGTATAAAAGTTCAAAGAAAAAAAAAACAAAAATCTGAAACTGTGCAGCTGTAGCTCTTGGGACTATTTCCTTCCCCAGCTGCAACCATGCTCAGCTTATTCATGGTAAGATCCTGCTGCAACAGGAAGGAGTCAAAAAAGAGCAACAGACAGAAGTTTCTGGTCTACAGTTTGGTTTTCTGGGGCCTTTTGGTGTGTGCTTAAATTCTTTATTTTTGAAGTGCTAACTTTTGGCTATTTTAACCCATGATAGCTACAACCTCATTAAAGTTTTTGCTAAACTTTCGGATATTTGTTATTTCTTGACAGGAATAAACTTGACTCACTAGCTCTGGGGTGTGTGTGTGTGTGTGTGTGTGTTTTTTCAAAAAGTCATGGCTTAGGGCCGGGGATTAGCTCAGTGGTTCTGCCTCCTGCCTCACAAGCCTCACAAGCACAAGGACCTGAGTTTGGTCCCTGGTACCAAAAAAAAAAAAAAAAAGGCATGGCTTTGGTCAATTACTAGCCATCTGGGAGCAAATTGACCTGCCTAGGTAGGGATGAAGAATCTATGAAACAGTAGACTCTTACTACTATTACCAGAATGAATACAATGGGATGCATATTAAGACAATACTAAGGGAGTAGGATGACAGTCATTCTTCCATTCCTCACGTTTTCCTGAAGAAGAGTGGGTGCCTTCCCTCCTAGAGAGAACACACTGGAGAAATGTGGGAGTCCACAACCTCATATCAAAGTGCCCAAAGCATGAGATTAGAAACAGAAATGAAGAAACCAGGTCATCTAAATTTTCTAAGTAGGAATAATGTCTCATATTCCACTCACTGAGAAATAATTAATACACATGAGTTTTCCGGAGGAATCACCCCCAAGAATAACAAACCACACACACGTGGGAGCACAATTGTTTATGGGCAATTTCTGCTCCATGAATATAGCAAACTGGCCTCCCATGGTCTCAAACATGCTGAGTTCAGGGCCTGGCTGTCTACCACACAACCATCAGCCACACTGTTTGGCTGGCAACAGCTGTGTCAAACAAAACTATACAACTGGCTTAAATCTGGGACTGACCTTATTTTTATTTACAATGACTTCTATAGTACAGCTGCAGTTTATTCTATCACTACTGACCCCTTGGAAAGCTTAACTAATTAGATTTGAATTAATCTAATTTTGAAGAGGCTGAAGAAGTCATATCCATTCCTGAGTCAGCCCAGCATATGGCCAAAATTTTAGGAATCTTGGCATTTACGTAAGACCTCCTGGCTGAGAATGAGCCAACTGTATTAACTTGTGAATGGAGGGATCTGGACTTTTTAACTCCTATGTTCTTTTCATTTGAAAGTGGATTCAGTTTGGGGGAAGTTTCATATTGCACAAATTTGAAACTTGTTTGTGATTGACCAGTCTTTGCATCCATTCCATGGACTCTGGTGTGCTATTTTGGATATGACTGGGCATCATTAGTAATAAAACATAGAATAGTATTGTGGTTAAGATTAAATTGCCCCCAGAAGTCTCCTTGTTCAGATAGGGCTTTTGGAAGTAACTGGATTGTGAGGGCTCTAATTTAATGCACTGATAACAACATAATGTAAAGGCATTATTGGGAGGCAATGGATACTTAGGAGGTGGTGCATAGTTGATAGTGGTTCATCAGGGTGTGACCTTGGGGACTCATCTGTCCTGAGTATCCTCACTGGCTCTCTCCTTTCTCTGCTTCCTAGCTGCTGTGAGGTGAGTAGCTTTCCTCGACACGCTCTTCTTCTATGCTATTTCTGCTTTGCCATAGGCCTAAAAGCAATGAAGCCAGATGACTCTGGACTGAAATCTCTGAAACTGTAAGCCAAAGTAAATCTTTTCTACCTTAAATTGTTTTTCTTAGGTATTTGGTCAGAATGATGAAATGCTAACACAAATAGGGAACTGATTTTCAGCTTCTGGTGCTCTACGGAGTCCTGTCTGACGCATTGCTAGAGTCCTTTGTGGGCAAAAAGGCAAACTACTCAACAGCAGTTCCAAAGTCTTACTATAGAAAGGTTTTAAGAACACACAGTCCTGTGGCATACAGACTTCCCTGCGAAGAGCCACCCTGGCTTACTTCTGAATTTCTTAAGTCCAAGGGGTTCTGATGTTTCCCAGCCTCCCTTCACAGGCATGTTGCATTAAACATTTTTCTATATCTGTATATCACCTGTACTAACAGTGATGTATTTCTTTATTCAGTGTGCACTTTTGGAATCTCTGGCTTAATCCTTTGCTCATGATAAACAATGTGTTAAAATGTGCTAGTTATATGATTCTATGAATACAGATTGTGAATGTGTGTGTGTGTGTGTACAATTTCTTAAAAATGTCTGTCAGCCTGCTTTCTAAAATCAACTTACTCAATGCCAGTCGGAAACACACTGTAATATAAGTACGAGAAGAAAAAGCTGGCAAACACTTCTAGGAATTCTTATTCTTCCACCCTTCAGGTTTCTATTCCAGTCTTGATGATAGAAAATGGCACTGGAGGAATATTCTGGGCCTAATTTTCCACCCTCTCTCACTCTCACTCCAGCACAAACAGCAAAGAAGGAATCTAAGACTTACAGGAGCTCCAGGACAGTGCTAATTCTGCCTGTGGCAGCTCAGCGGGCAAGTCTCACTTCCAGGTTGGAGCTGGCTGGAAGAAGGCAGAAATTGTCAGCAAACTCCATTTCTCCCTTAGTCTAAGCTTCACTCTCCCATCCAGCCTGGCTGGAGAAACCTAGTTTGGATAGTAATAGATAAATTAAATTTCAATCCTCCTTCTCCTTTTATTTCCCAAAATTGGTCAAAGCCCACAGAGTAAAAGGGTTAGGATTTCACGTTAAACACAAACTTGAACACATCATTTGATTACAAAAACAAGACAGATAAATGAGTGAAGAAAATACTGATGGAAGAAAATAAATATAGTAAAATATCCTGTTTAAATATTAATGGCAGTGTGTTATGAAAAAGTGTTTTCTATAAATAGTTAATCCATCTTAAAACAACAGAGATTCCACCTCACTCCAGAAAGAATGGCTATAATCACTACTTATATAATTGTGGAATTGTGAAAGTATTGAAATGCATTATTTTTTTTGTTAAATTCTTTTATTGGTACATTTTAGGTATGCAACACAATTACCTTTCTTGTTGGGAATTGTACCTTTACATAATGCACCTTGGTTCTTATTTTTTCCCCATTCCTAGCCCTCCCTTCATGCCCTCCACCCTTCCCTATTTTCAAAGACTTTATTTCCATTTTTGCCATTTCTCATCATTTTTCCTTTCCCTTCTTTCCTTTCCCCTCCCCCTCCCACTACCCCTACCCCTTTGGACCTTTTCTTCCTATTTTACATTATCGGTTATTCATTCTAATCATTGGTACATTTTAGGTATACAATATAATGACATTCATCATTGGAAATTTGCACCTTTACATAATCTCTCTGGGTTCTTATTTTTCAACCTTGCCCAGCCCTCCCTTCAACCCCTCCAGTCCTCCCTATTTACAAAGATTTTGTTCCTATTTTTCCATTTTCTCATATTAATCCCATTCCCTTCTATCCTTTCCCCTACCCCTCCCACTTCCTTCCCCTTTGCCCCTTTTCTTCCTATTTCACATTACCTATTATACATTTTAGTCCTTGTTTACACTTTCAGTTTCTCACACCAGAGAAACTATTCGGTATTTATATGTGTGTCCTATTTATTTCACTTAAGAGTATCACCTCAATGTGCATCCATTTAGCTATAAATGTCTCTAATTTCTCATTTTTGATGGCTGAGTAGTACTTCATTCTATAAAAAAAAAAATTTCACTATCCAGTCTCCAGTTGATGGGCATTTGGGCTGTTTCCAAGTTTTACCTATCACAAATTGTGCTGTTATGAACATAGGTGCACATTTATCACTGTGGTATGATTCTTTTAATTCTTTGGGGAAGAAACCCAGCAGGGGAATACCAGGGTTAAATGGGACTTCCAGTCCTAGTTCTTTGAGGTATCGCCATACTGATTTCCATAGTGGTTGCACCAGTCTACACTCCCACCAGCAGTGGATCAGGGTTCCTCTTTCCCCACAGCCCCGCCGGCATTTGTTATTGGTTCATTTCATGATAGCAGCCATTCTTTCTGGAGTGAGGTGGAATCTCAGCATTGTTTTCATTTGCATCTCTTGAATGACCAATGATGTTGAACATTTTTTCATGTATTTATTTGCTATTTCTACTTCTTTGTCTGAGAAATGTCTGTTCACTTCAGATGCCCATTTTCGGATTGGGTCTTTAAATTTGGGAGGTCTGATCTTTTTAAGTTCTTTATAGATTCGGGATAGTAGACCTTTGTCTGAGGAAAAGCAGGTGAAGATTTTTTCCCACATTGTGGGTTGTCTCTTCACACTGCTGGTGGTTTCTCTTGCTGTGCAGAAGCTTAATAAGAAGAGATCCCACTTGTTGATTGTTTGTGCTAGTTCATGGGCAACTGAGGTTTGTTCATAAAATCTTTTCCTACACTGATGTCTTCAAGGTTTCTACCTAACCTCTGTTCCAACTGGTTCAGAGTTTCTATTTTAATACTTAGATCTTTAATCCATTTCAATTTTAGTTTAGTGTAAAGTAAGAATTTTTATTTTTTCCCAGTACTGGGGATCAGGCTTGGGTCCTTGCGCTTGCACAGCAGGCGACGAAACCACTGAGCTAAATCCCCGGCGAAATGCATTATTTCAAACTGTGCTTACTTAGAAGAAATCCAAGTACAGTGAAAAATATTGTCAAAAAAAAAAAAAAAGATGGCTATTATCAAGAAATCAATAAATAATAAATGCTGGCAGGGCTGTGGGGGGAAAGAAACCCTAGATTGTAGATTGGCGCAACTACTGTGAAAAAGTGTGGAGATTCCTCAAAAAACAAACTAGTGGTTCCTTTTGACCCAGCTATTCCTCTTCCTAGTATCTTCCTAAAAGAATTAAAAGCATCATACCACAGTGATATATGCACACTTATGTTTACAGCAGCACAATTTGTAATAGGCAAATCTTGGAAACAGCCCAAATGCCCATCAATGGATAAATGGATAAAGATGTGGAACTCTTTTTTTTGGTACCGGGGATTGAACTCGGGTCCTTGCACTTTCAGGGCAGGTGGTGGAACCACTGAGCTAAATCCCCACCCCTGGAACTTTTTTATACAGGGAGTACTACTCTGCTATAAAGGATAAACCTGAGACATTTCTAGATAAATGAATAGATCTTGAGACCATACTTTTACATGAAATAAATTGGACACACCTGTTTAAATACATTGTTTCTCTAGTGTGAGAAACCCAAAGTATAAAGGAGGACCAATATGTATGATAGATATTGTAAAACAAGAAGAAAATGTTTAAATGGGAAAAGGAACAAGGTAGGGGGGAGAGGGAAAGGAAGAGAAAAGAAAAAAAAATAGAAGGAAAAAATGGAAACAAAGCTTTTATAAAGGAGGGAAAAAGGGGTTGGAGGGCAGGGGATTAGGTAAAAAAGAATTAAGATACATCATGTACAGGTATAAATTCTCTATGATGAATGTGATTGTTACACATATCTAAAGTGTACCAATAAAACTAATTTTCAAAAAGAACATGTTAGTCCTCAAAAAATAAGTCACTTTTTAAATTTCACACTAAAAACAAAAAATAAAGAAATTAAAAAGTGAATGCACCTTGATATTCAAATATTGAGATTACAAATTCTCATTTCTCTAAAACCACACCTTCGGGTCCAAGTCTCTCACCTCCTCAAAATCCCAACCTCCAGGTACCAGGTATAAAGTGGCTTAATGGTGTCTGGCATACAGATGAGCAATATCTACAAATACCCTTTCCCAGATCTGCAAGATATAGACTGTACAGTCTATTTTTCCAGAACTATACTATTGCCATTGTAAACATAACAATCCAAACACTTTTAGATATACAATATTTTAGACAATCTTTAAAACCACTAGTTTCTTTTTAATTTTTTTTTTTTTTTTTTTTTTAAGACAAGGTCTATGTATATAGTCCAATCTGGCCTTGAAGTATGTGGCCTTGAACTCTCAATAATCCTCCTGCCCTGCCTCCCTAAAGCTGGGATCACAAGTGTGCACCACCATGCCTGGCTGGCCACTAGTTTCTTGACTTGGTCCCTGAGACTGCCATTTCAGAAAGTCATTCATATCCATGTCCACACACCCACTGGACATGTCCATATCTAGATAGTTTTTAAAGATGTTTGAGATGCATGGAAATAAAGTATGAATTATCCAGATTATACGTACAGCTTTCTCAGCAAAGATAATATCCCAAGGCAATAATGATGTTGATCTAAGTTCCTTTGAGCAAACAAGGTTGCATAGCGAGACAGTACAGATAAACATACATAAAAATGGGCATGGTACAAATAAATGAAACTGTTTCTCTGGCATAAAAACAAATCAGATGTAGGACAAAAATAGGTGACATGGTAACATAAACTGAGTTCTGTAATTAGAGGGTCAACACTGACATATTTCTCTCTAGGCCTTTTTTAACAGTCGTGTTGCTAGGGCTACAATGTTTTTGCCAGAGTGGAACAGAATTGTCAACTCTAATGGAGATTAAGTAGTTCACCCAACTAGATTTTTTAAAAGAAGCATTAGTGAATACTGCTGGCTTTCAAAGCCGTAATTATGAAGAATGGAAAGATTTCTATGGTAGAAAACACAAATAATAAAATTTGAAATTTAGCAGTTTCCATTCCACATTCTAATGTTTTATTATAATCAACATAAAGACATCTTAAAATGAAATTTCATACATTTAATGAGTAATAAATTATTTTTAAGTTAAACTGAAACTTATTCTCCAAAGATCCTGAATAAGTTTATTTAATGAACAATTCTTCTGATCAGCTGGAAAACTCTATTTCATAACTTCAAATACTTTACATTAATTTATTCTTCAGTCACTATAGATAGGGTACAGGATAAAGTCCTCTTTGTTTGGTTCATCTCATTCAGTGGTCAGTCACCCAACAATGATTTACCTGAGCAAAGTTTAAATACAATTTACCCACTAAGCCATGCTCAAGTTTTGCAAAGCTCATTTTCCATGCCTGGTGACACTATTATTCTACTTCAGCACTAACACAAGAGAAATAAAATGAGACATATAAAGTACCTAGCATATAAGAAAGGGGTGTTTTTTTCCTCTATGTACTTACATTTTTGTATAAAATCCAATGTTAAACCCCAATAATAAAAGCTAAATATTAGTCATTAGAGTAAAAAAGAATTTCACCTTTATTTGAACATTATAGCTCTAGTGACATCTGGTGGAAAATACAGGAGTTATAAAGTGGCATTAGATAGCTATTCTGATCTTTTACGTAGAGTAAATTTTAACATAAATTTTACATACTAAGCAACTAAACAAAAATGGAAGGTGAAGAAAAGAATGCCTAGAAGGATATTTTACTTCATTAATAATTTTTTAGTCTATGTTTCAAAATACAGAGGTTAATGAACACGGGAAACTAGTCCATTCCAATAATAAAAAAATATTTATTCAACATGTATGTTTAGGTGAAAAATAAGCAAAAGAATTTATGGATCCTTTATACTGTTTTAAGTCTCTTTTTATTCATTACATGCCAATGAGCCTTCCTTCTCAAGCTTTTAGATCATAATTAACTATATGGTGTCCTACATACTACCTAGAAGTAGCCAGCTGTACTGCAGATAAAATGGAGATACTGTGCGACAATGATGACACTTTGTGAGCCTGAAAAGGTACAAACTAAAATGCTATGAGCTAGGTAGGGATGGGCTTGAATATTTGTGACCAGAAGAGCATGCTGTGATCTAATAATACTGTACGTGGTTTGAAAACTAAAATTCTTGGGCCTAATCCAAGCCATCTGGTTTTTGTTGCTGAAACAGAGCCATTCTCATTCATTGACATGATGTCTGTAGTTGCTTTCAGTGCTCAGTTATGGACATATTATCTCTGGTTCCTTTCAAGCTACAATGACTGACTTAAGTAAATGCACAAGATTCGATATGCCTGAAAAGCCTGAACTATGTGCCATCTGACCATTTACAGCTTCCACTCCTTAGTCCATAAGATTTCTCTCATCAAACATTCAGATGCCCCTTATCCCTTATCGCCACAGGAGAATATGGTTAAACTTCCATATCTGCAATTGTGCTTCCTTAGATTGAACCAATTTTAGAGTGTATTTTAATAATTGGTACCTGTACTGAACAGGTAAACTTGTCTTGTCATTTTTCCCTAAACAATACAGTATGAAAACTACATAGGATTTTTTTGTATTAGACATAAGTAATCTAGAGATTTAAAGTGGATGAAAGGACATGTGTGTTATATGCAAATACTACAACATTTTATAGAAGGGACTTGAGCAGCCCCAGATTTTGGTATCCAATCCCCTGAGGCTACTTAGAGAACCAGAGACTATTTGGGCTCATGGATGTTTTGATGTGGCCATAGACTTGACCAGTGGAATACTGTATAAATATAGTGTAAGTTTTCAAGCTAAACCTCCATTTTTGGCTAGCTACTGCCCCTTCAAAGATAAAATGAGAACAGAACCACTGTAGTTGATTGGGACTTGGATGAGAAAAAGAAGAGGGGGTATATTGTTGATGTTCTATGGTTTTTTGCTATGCAGCCAAAGCCAACAAATACAAAAGGTTAAAACTTCTGCCTAAAATAGACTGCCAAAAAAAAAATGTATACACACTTCAGAAAAACTTGTATAAATATTTTAATATTTTCATCTATGAGGGATCTTAAAGTATACTGTATATTGCAGAAATCCATTACACTGCCAGCCCTTAGAGATGAAACTGAAAATGCCTGTGCAGCAATCTCAATGGACACTTTGACCAAGACTACCCAAGCAGCAGTTCACTGTGCTAATAAATTTCTGGAAGCTAATGGCCACTGCTTTGAGCACTTCTTGTAATTGTAGAGGCCAAAGGTAAATTGTATTAATCTCATTTATACAAGTTATTCTTTTCCTAAACTGTGTGTACACTTTTTGGCAAACTCTACACTCCCATGGAGGTTTAACTTCTCTAACTGAAGATACTGAAAAGATCCTGAAAGGGTGTGGTTTAGTCCCTTCTAGGCTATTTCAAACTTTGATTGGATCAACTAGAATATTTCCTTTCTCTACCTATGATAAGCAAAACTGAGTCACAATCAGGCCTGACCTAGAGATCCACTAGACTGTCTCAGAATCTCACCTTTCCTATGTTTAACATGGTATGAGAGCCTGTCAGTTTTTTGGGTGCTGGTTTAAATGTCTTCTTACTAAGCTGAGCCTCAAAGAGGGAGGGACAAGGGCAACTGGGGTCACAGACTAAAGCTTTCCCAATCTAGCTTTGCACATGAAGTTCACAATTGGACTCTTTACTCAATTACAAAATGTGTATCCCTTAAGGAGTAAGAGAAATAATGGCTCCTCAGAAACTTCCCAAGAGTTAATATATTAACCAATAGTTAACATGTAAATGACAGTGGGGAGGTGATCAAAATACATGCTCAACTTTTAAAAACATAATTTCACAGAATTTAGTCTTACATCTCAAATTGTTAGAATGTAAACTTTTTTAGTGTCATTTTCTTGAAATCATCAAGCAAAACATCAGCAATCCATTTGCTTCAGAAAGATACTCAGGGTCTACAAATTTGTCACTGAGAACCCTGCAAGCTGTCCTTATTCTTCGGTATTCAACCTTTCCTTTGATTCTCTATGCCACTAATATTCTACCATGGGGAGATCTTTCCATAGCCAGTTTTTGTTTCCAACAAGCAAGAGTGGTACAGACTACAATCCTGGTATTTGGGAGGATTGCTGCAAGTTCAAGGCCAGCTTGGGCTACATAGTAAATTCAAGGTCAGCTTGAACTCTATATAGCAAAACCCTGTTTCAAAACAAAACAAAACAAAAAAACCCAGGCTGGGGATTTAGCTCAGTGGTTCCGGCGCCTGCCTAGAAAGGTCCTGAGTTTGATCTCCAGTACCAACCCCCCCCCCCCACAAAATATCTTCTCTTAAATACAAACTGGAAAAAACCTCCCAAAGTTTCAGAAAGGCCAAGACCTTATTTGTTTCATCTTGGCACTTTGCATATAGTATCCTGCGCATTAACAGATGCTAAATATATAATGTTGCATAAGTGGATACAGACTATGTACATGTACCTAGCAATGAAGGTTATATGACAAATACAAAGACCTTAGGAGAGTTTTTAATAGGACTGTTTTAAATTATTACAAAATAAGTAAGATTTAGAATAGGAAAAAGTTTTTAGAGGTTTGTCTTAAAATGACTTTGGAAGAATGAGAACTGAGTAGAAAGAATATACTGCTAAAGAGTAGCTCAGTTGTTCCACCACCTGCCTCGCAAGCCCAAGGTCCTGAGTTTGATCCCTGGTACCAAAAAACAAAAACAAAATAAAGAGTATTAACGAAGACAAAGAAAATAAGTCTTGTGCTTAACTACATAAGGAAAACGAGGCTGACAGTGAATCTAAGTGTATAGAAAAATACAACCCAACATTTGCTAAAATGAACAGCAAACTATTACAATGATGCTGATTGTACATCTACTTTATGAGATGAAGAAAGTATAATCAGAACTTACCCAGTAGACACAAAGTACCTCATAACTTGCAACTTTGCATAACTGTAGGCTCTAAAACTTAGTAGGCATAAGAAATCATTTGCTATACTGAATCCATTCTACCATATACCTGTTAATACCATACAAATATCAAAATATTTTAAGACAAATTTAAAACAACAGATTTAACTTTATTTCATCATTGTCATTTAAAGCTTGATTTTGTTAAAAACCATTTTCAAACATTTAAAATTTCCATATTATAGGAATTAAACAATACAAACATTGCTTTATGGGTTCAAGTTATATAAATTAAAATCAAATAATTATAAATTTTTTCAATATTGGAACTATACAATAAAATGACAAAAAGACCCAATAAAGCAACATTTCATTACTTTCAGGATCTACAAAAAGGTTCTGAATTTTCACTTTCCTTGCTGTTTTATATTCACGTATCTCTCTATCCAGCTTAATCATTTAACCAAAATGAGTAGCTTTATAGCAAAGTAGCTTTTTAGAAAAAGATTCTCCATCTACAATCACCACCTTCAAAGGAATTCCCATTACAATACTGATGAAATCTGCTGGTTCCTCATGAACAATGTGCAGTATCCTCATTATGCTAGCCCAATGCTAAGTCAAACAGGCACTTAAAAAAATGGAACAATTATGCACAGTTCATTAAAGTATAATGTTGGTTTTTCCCATCTAAAAATTAACCAATGAAATAAAACATCAATTGTAGTTGACTTGGTTTCAGGAAAACCACATTTGAGAATTTTTTTCCATTACATTACTTCCCTCATCTCATCCTCAGTCATTGACAGGAATTTTATAGGTCACCATGCTATTTACTTTGTGGATTGTGGCAGTAAATGAGCGAAGACGGACTTCCTCAGAATTGGTAATGAACTGTGGTCCCGACTCTTCCCATTTTTCATTTGGTACAACCAAATCTTTGTCTGTATAAATCAGGAGGTCAAATGAACCTAAATTGGGGAAAAGATCATTAAAATACTCAAAAGTAAAACTACCCTCTCAATATCTCTCATACCAACACATTCTGAACCACTCATTATTAGAAAAGATACTTTAGCTTGGTTTCTAATCACTTAATTTGTTTTCCTCAATGGAAATCTTAGTTCAAAAAATATTATACTCTTCTATCTTAGCTTACAAGATGTTCAAGGTTTTGTTAAAGAGAAAAACTATTAAAAATACAATAAGTGTATTATCACATGAGAAGATATGAATATAAGCCACTAAAAAACTGACATCTTAGTCCTGTCACTGCTGTATTCCAGTGACCAGAATAGCAGCTGGCACATAGTAGGCACCTAGAAAATATTTGATGAATGGAGTAATTCAATAAAAAAGCAAGATACAACAATATCTATCATTGCAGGACACAAAATAAAAGTAGTGAAAGGAATTACAGTATATCAAAATGTTTAATAGTGGCTGTTATGGAATACCTTTTCTTTTCAGTATTTCCAAGTTTTCTAGACTATGTATTATTTTGCTTTATAATGCTTTCTCCCCATCTATATTACATGGCACTAACAATTAAGAAAAACATTAATAAAGGGATAATTCTTAAAGCAGTACCTTTGTCTTTTTCTCAGTAAATTTAAGTCATAGAGAAGTTACTACAACTTACAAGAAACTTCTAATAATGGAAGAAATGTCACTGTAGCTGTGATCTGTCTGATCACAGAACAAATTTCATCCTGGATAGCTTTCTGAGACTTTTCTCTGGGAGCACTATCAAAAAAAAAAAAAATCAGTTAATTCATTTTAGGTTTAGTAAGTTATTTTGCTTCCAAATTGAAATAAGTCATGCATTTAAAGAGATTAAAAAAAAGAATAAAAGTATCCTAAGGACTGCTACCTTCATAGGCATTATACATCTTTTATCATTTTATTTATCCCTCTAATAATCTTTTAGGGCTGATTTTAGTAACAGGTCATTTAATGTGAGAGTACTAAAAACTTTGCCAACTACTTCAATTTAAAAAAACTTCAGTATCTCTTACAAATTAGTAGTATCTAAAATATTTAATTGGTACAGTGAGCCCTCGAGTTACATTTGGCCTGACATGTGAACAACTTAGGTTATGACCAGGATTTTACTTTTAACTTATGACCAAAGTCTTCAGTTATGACCTGAAGGCTAGCTGCTTGTGCTTCCAGATGGTCTCAGATACAGATTTAACCCTTAAAGAGTTCTCAAAGGATCATTACAACATCCTTTCTTGTGTGGGGTTAATTGACAAATCAGGGCCAATCTCTCTCTAAGGACACTGAGATCCACATGTACACAGGAGACTTTGAAGGCTGTATAGGGGAGCCTGAGTCTTCATTGACCAACCTGAGTTACAATTAGCCCTTGTGAATGAACTGAGTTTGTAAGTCAAGGGTCCACTGTATCATCATTTTCAGTAATGCCTGAATATCAAATTTCCTATTGGCTCAAATAAAACATTAACTTACATATCATATTATTTTTATAAGCTAAAATTTTCCTAAAATACATCAAAAGCTTTTGAAGCAAAGTACATTTCATTAAAAGAAATGCTCCTAAGTTTACAGAAAAGCATGCCTAGGACAATCCTAAACATAACATTAATATGGGCGCTTCCCATCTAAGGAGTGTTAGAACCTTCAGAAGTTTATAAAATGTCTTAGGAGCCAGGGATTTAGCTCACTGGTTCCACCGCCTTGAAAGCGCAAGGACCCTAGTTCGATCCCTGGTACCAAAAAAAAAAGTCTTAGGTAGTGCATGGAATTCACTGAAGTACAGCAGAGCTACAACTTAAACTGGAACATAATCCAGGATCATCCCTTGTAGTTAAAAGTACCTTTGAACGACTGATTAAATGGCCCACCTAGTGTATCTAAAAGATTATTTTTCATATATCACCATAAATCCTCAGGTTCAAATTTCACTGATTCAAACCACAGGCAATTATATTAAAAGTATCCTAACCATACAAAGTAATGACATACTAACATAAGCACAGGAATTTTTCATAGGAGACTGAAAAAGAAAACTCACCTTAGAAACAAGCTATATATGAAACTAGTTCAATATAATTAGTACTCACAGAGAAATAAAGCTAATTCTGAAAAAAAATCAAAGTGGAACATTTTAAACCATACTTACCTGTCATCTTTTGCAGTCTTGTCACACTCAATATCAAACTGCCATCTTTCAAGGACTTCACCACTTTCAACATTTGAGATGACTACTACAAGTTTCTGAACAGAACACTTGTACAGCCAATCTGTAACACATAACAGTGCAATTTTATGGTCCACAGCATTACAAAGCCAATCTCTTCTCAGGTCCTACTTCCCGTCCTCAGCAAACTCCTATCACTGCTATTGTGGATCTCCTCTCACATGTAAGGCAACTCCTCTATCAATAATCAAGCTTGTTTTTAAATTCTTAGTATCGGCAGTGATGTAATACCAGGTGCTGAAGACAGTCATGAACACAGGATACTTTCACCTTAAGAACATAGTAGATGGGCACTAATCTTACCATCACACCAACAAATTGAAATTATAATTGCTTTGGACAGGTAGTAAAATGAGAGAAAAATGTGATTCCAGGAGGTGAGGGAAGGACTGCATGCATTTAGCTTTAAGGATTTATGGCATCAAATAGACAAAAATAGAAAAAGGAGTCTTTCAATAATCAAAAAGGATGAGAATGTGACCAGAGGACTGAACATAGGCCAGTACAAATGCAATGAATAAAGAGAATTAGCTAGGTAATTTCGTCAAAATGGGGGCCATCTGACCCAAAGCTTGGTGGATCAAATTAAAGAAATTTTACTTTAAGAACCTGGGAAGATATTACTGTGTTTGAAGCAGGGCATGAGGTAATTAGTTATATTTCAAAACCAACATTTTGGCTATAATGCACAAAGCGGACTAGAGTATAAAAAGGGAATCTAGGGGTGCTAGTTAATTAGTAATTCAAGCAAGAGATGAAGTACATAGGAGGATTAACTGGTAGAGATGAAGCAGAAGACATTACATGGTTAAAATATATTAAAAGTTCCTAGATTAGTTCTGGAGTAAGGAAAAAGAATGACTTAGGGGTGACTTTCAAGTTTCTGACTAACATTTTTCATTGGACGATTAGGCTACTTATTGAAAGAGTATCAACTTTAGAGATGATCCTAAATTTTGTTTTTACTATGCTGAGCACATAAAGATAAAGCTGCTGGATACACAGGTCTGGAATAAGAAGAGATTTGGGTTAGATACAAGTTTGTGAGGCAACTACGTAAAAGCTGCTAGTGAAGCTGTGCACATATCAAATACAACACACATAGACTGTAAAGAGAGCAGAGGGCTTCAGAATAAGCCCTAAATTGGAACTGGGATAGAACATTCAGGAGATACTCTTTTTGTAAAAAGATAAAAACATTCTTAGCATATGGGCAGAACAAAAACAACGTACATACTATATTGTCTGTGGGGCCTATCAATTTGACACATATCAACAACTTTTTATTACTCTGAAAATAAGATTGGGTAGCAATCTGAAAAGAGATTTATGGTGGATAGTAATGTGATTTCTTATTGTAATTTTGACAGAGATAAAACCAATGAGAATAATTAAAATCAAAAGTTAATGAAAAACAAAAACAGAAAAAAACAAGATAAAGTCCTTAAAAGACTAGTGGAAATAGGACTCAAACACAATGAATAATTTTACTCTAAGGGAGAGTAACTCTTCTATTTTAAGTAAAATAAAAAGAAGATCTAGATACACAGGAAGTGAAAAATCCCTAGAGACAACACAAACTAGCACATTGGGCAAGTTTTCCTTTTCCACCAAATTACGATGCACAAGAGCCATGGTTGCCTAGAGGTTCCAGGCCAAATGATCTGGGTGTAGCCCTATGATCACCGATTCTGGATGCAACTATGGGAAAGTGGGCTCGTTCCTGCCAGTGTGTTTGTCTGTCTGCACTGGTGAATGGAAGTCTATCTCTATACTCTCAGAGGGCTCATCTTGCTATTCTGACAGCAATGATCTAAACAGCTGAACTTTTCTTGATCTTAATCTTAGGATGACTTTAGACTCCAGTTACAGAAAATTAATAATACTTTCTCAAACAGATAATGGAATACCATCATAAATATGTAAAAGTCCAACCTGTTTCTTCTGGACACATTAACTGCAAAAGCCATTTCTAAGGGAGTTACTGGAGACTGTTTTGCTAAGCCATATAAGATTCCTAACATAAATATTCAGCCCACTTAAAATGTAGTGGGGATGGGTAGGATTTCTTTCAGTTTGTACATTATATGCTTCCTTCCAATTGAGAAACACTGTATTTGAGATGGTGGTGCTTTCTTATATTTGTATGTAAAGAGCTAAAAAATGCCCAGATGTTAAAAAAATGTGGATGCCAGAAAATCTGTGAAACTCAATTATTAATAGTTAAGTACCTTTTAGTTGTTCCACCACACGTCATTGAGGTATTTTATGAGCTCAGGATCAGTAGTTACAAGCAAGGTGAGTCCATATTTCTGCACTCGAGTAAAGGTTTCAGATGGATATATACCACGCTGATATAAAATGCTGTTGATGCCAAATGCTGAAAGCAAAAGAAATGAAAAAGCTGTATATGCCTAAAGAAGGGTTTGCATGTCTTCATGAAAGCCGAGTAGGTACAAAGTGGCATCAAGAAGTCTTAAAATCTTCCTTTCAGGAAATCTCTGCATTTAATGCTGCAGAAAAAGAAAACTGTCAAACTGCATTAACCCGCCACTGCTAAATTGCACCTCTCTGTAATCCAAGCCCAAATTCAGATTATGACGTCAGGGATGTCCAACCAGCCAGTTGTATCCCTATTAGCAATGGTTTGTTTCCTCTGATACTCCAGTCCCTCCCTCCATTTTTCCTCCTTTTCTCCCGAAGGTTCGGCTAAAAGGTCCTGCAGGCCGGGTGCAGCAAGGCTCCTCCACACTCCTGGTGAGGGCAGAGTCTCGGTCAAAATGCACCCTAGCGCCCGTCCCATTCACTACGCGTGCTGAGACTCCGAGGGGAAGGGGTACAAGGAGACAGAGGCTGGGGAAGGGGAAGTCTGTAACTTCAACGCTCGTGAAGAAAAGGCCACACGCTGAGGCCTGCCTCCCTCCCCCTCGAGCAAGGCGGCGGAGGAGCCGCTTCCGTCTCCCACAGTTGCTCCGATGGGCTCCCCGAGCCCGAGGCCGGGGACCAGGGCCGCTCGAGCTCATTATCTCTGGCCCGCGGGAGGAGGACTTACAGAAGAACTCGGCCACGATTTCGGCGCTCCCGCGCAAGGTGATGCCTTGCTCCCGGGCGAGCTGCAGCGCCATGGCTGGCCCGCAGACTTAGGCGCGGGGTTTCACTCAGCAAACAGCGACGGCTCCAGCTCGCCTGGAACTTCCCCGCCTAACGTTCGAAAATAACGACGCAGCGCGCGGCCGTCAGCCCCTTGCGCCTGCGCGCCCGGCTGCTAAGGCCCGCCCTCCGCAGCCCTCCCACCTCCTTTCTTCCGGGCCTTGCCTGAGCGGCCGATCGGCGCAGGCGCAGTAGATGGGCGTGAGTATCCTGTTTCCGGTTGTCTGCTGCTAGGTAGAGGAGTGTTGTGTCCGCTACTCTTGGTGGAAAGTGGATGGCTGGAGCAGGATTTGTGAGGTTTTCGGACTAATGTGAACTGTCTGGCAGCTGAGACTGATGTAGTTAAGATGCAGTGCCCATGTACCTCTGTGATATCTAATGGATGGTGAAAACTTCCGCCGGATACTTTGGCAGTTCTTAGAAAAACTCCCTGCGTAGCAACCAAACCGCAGCCCCGGAGGGCCTGATTTCTGTGTGGCAAGCTGGTTTTCTGAAAAATGAGATTCAAGAGGCAGTCCGCGTTTCTGTCCCTTGTCCCCCCGAAGCAGGGCAAAGCGGGGTGGTGGGGGCTCCACCCAGGTCCACCCTACGCAACCCCAGGCGGCTGGCTAGGAATAGACCAGAAAGCCCAGCAACGCTGAAGAAATTTTTAGTGAATTTTGAGTCACAGATTAAATGAGTTCATGTTAGGATGAAAAGTATTGAAATGGTGCACAATTAGTATTTATGTTAATTGTGAAAAAAGTTAACCAGCATGGAAGATAACTTGAAAAATGAACTGAGAAACTAACATCTACCAGGCATACTGTTAATTACATGAGAAATGCCTGAATGTAATAGTTTTTTATTGCTGCATAATAAATTACCATAAATTCATGGCTTAAAAGCAGGATCTGTTTATTACTTAAGTGCTGGAAGAAAGAAGTCTGCGGAGAAGGGCATAGGTGCGTGCTCTTCTTAGTGTCACACACACAAATCAGAAAGCCTGGGATCACATCTGAGATTTGTTGTCCTCTAAGACCTCTGGTTGCTAGATTGAGGTCCCTGTTGTCTTGCTAGCTGTTAGAAGGCCAGTCTTAATGTTTGCTAAGTAGGCTTTTTTACAGTTCCAATTTCTCAATGGAGAGACCTCAGTCCCTTTTGACTCATCTAATTAGATAAAGATCATGTCAGATAATCTCCCTTTTCATGAAATTGATAAACCTTTTCATTCCTAGATTCTGCCCTCACCGGGGAAAGGATTCTATAGTATGTGGTCACTAGGAGCCAGGAATTTGAGGGATCATCTTAAAATTCGGCCTTGTACAGTATTGTGTATCACATTTTAATGAGTTTGAAGAGTAAAACATGGATGTAATGGGATACCTTGACCCACTAAAATATTTCTTACAGCCTTAAGTCTGTGTGTGTACATATCACAGTTTTTAATATGGAGAATAATGATGTTAGGGAAATAAAGGAGTAAGGAAATTGGATGTCCATCTCCTTCCACTGGGAGTTGGGCTAGGACCAAAATTCTGGTATTAGTCTGATAGATATGGTAGTCACCTTTCTCCATGTAAAAATTATCTCCAGAATTTTATGCTTAAACCCAGAACTTCAGGAAAGGATTTCCTCAGTTTCATGTTAATATAGTTTATAAATTATCTGCAAATACAAATAATTACTACTATAACATGGAGATTCTAGAAATTAAAGAACTAGCAAAGTAGAAATTTTCTCTCCGTAGAGGAAGTATTTATGGTAATAGCTGTATACCATGAGAAGATATAAAAATAAAGTTTGAAGGGTATGTTTTGTGCCTTTTGAGTTTAGAATCTAGTTCTAAATGTCTACTTTTTAAAGAAAAGAAAGAAAATTGGAGGGTCATGTATTTAGCCCTATCTGGCTTCTGCTTGCCTTGGTGGCTCTTTTTTTTGATTACAGTCATGTGCTGCATAATAACATTTTGGTCAGTGAGGGATTATATTTATGATGGTGTTCCCATATGTTCAATTATGATGAGGCTGAAAAAATTCCTGTCATCTAATATTTTTACTACACTTTTTCTATGTTTAGATGTGTTTGGGTACACCAATACCTGCTGTTGTGTAATAAGCAGTACAAGTTTGTACCCTAGTAGCCAGGTGCTGTATTATATAGTATACCCTAAATGTGAAGTAGATTTGTATAAGCACATTTCAAGATATTCACACAGTGATAAAATTGCATAACAACTTATTATGACACTGTCCCTGTCACTAACTGATGCACGACTGTATTTTCCTAATCTGCTCCTTTTAGCAGCTTGGCATTTCAGAATCTCTTCCATCTCAGTGCTTTCCATAATGTGTTTGCTCTGGCTAGAAATTTCGTTTTTATCTGCTCAGATTTCTAGTCATTAACGCCTATGTGTTAAAGAAATTTTGCTTGAACCCTCAGACTATGTAAGAATTTGAACTAAAGTACATATTGTCAGGGTATTTCATAATGCTACTCCAGAGGATTTCTTTGATTGTTAATAATTATGTAATGATTTATATCATATTTGAAAGAAATTGAGCTGAAATAGGAGCACCTGAGGCAGGGCTTTATTGGGGAAAGAGCTGCTGGGCTGTCTCTAACAATGGGGAGAGAGTGAGAAACTAGGTGAGGTTTATAAAGGGTTGTGTGGCTGGAGAGCATCATGGGGGTTGAGGATTGGTTGTATTGCTGGGGCAGGTGACAGAGTTTAAACTTCTTGGCAGATGAGTAGCGGGCTGGGGTGGCTAGTTCAGTTATGCTTTCCCAGAGAGGAAATGACCCAGTTACAAGAAGCGGGCGCCATTTTGAGTAACAGACCTCCCTGCGGCTATTTTGTTTAACAATATTTACCCTGGTTTCTTGTGTCAAAAATCGTATCAAGTTACTGTATAACTAAAAATTTATGTCACACAGTAAGTATAGCTCTCTATCTTGGAGACTTCAGACCAAGTGGTAAGGCTGGTAAGGAGCTTGCCACACAGAGTTATAGCACTATTGATACAACATAAAGGAAAGAATATTTTGACCTTTTTCATGATGGACTGTTATGGATTGTTTTTATTTGTTTGCTTTTTATGGCAAATAGAACTGTTAAGGTGATTTATCTATATTGGCTTAATTATACTAACAAGGATATAGGTATAAAGCTTAAGTTTGATTATGATTAGAAATAGCATTTCAGGAAATCAGATGACTTAATATTTGGTTAATATGGATATGGACAGTTTGCCTTGGAATTTATCTAAGCCATGACCTCCACTTAATTTCTTTAACACTTATATTATCTAGGATAGTATTTAATGGATTCTCAATAAATATTTGTTGAATAAATGAGCATTTTTCTTATTTTCTTATATTTTCTTAGAAAAAATTCATGGAAGAATCTAAACATTTTTCTAATTGGAGAGCAGCTTAGGTGAATGAGGCTTCTTTTGGGGAATTTTGAATATATGAGTTGACTGAACTGGAGGTACCAGAAATTTCTAAGTTCGTAGGATTGACAAATTAAAGGAGGATTATTTGAATTATTACTTCAGTAAAATCAAAGACATGAACACTGCCTTTACAGAATGTTTCTTAAAATCTTTTTAGCACTTGAGCTTTTCATAACATTCTTCAGAATTTCATGAAATCTTTATGTGTATTGTTTAGGGAGAGGCTATTTTGACTAGGACAAGTGTCAAGAAATTACATCCATGTGCATAACCAAGAAAACTCATATTAATAAAAGAGATATCTCTGTAGGAAATATCATAAACAGGCCTATATTTCATTTTAAAAAAAGAAATACTCATAAAATTTTCTAAAGGTAGAAACAAATGGAATCTTTAACTGAAAGCAACTTCATTAATGACTTAATCTTATAGATGAGAAAACTGAGGTCCCAAGTGTTTACATAGTCTAAGATTCAATATCTGGTTAGTGGAAGATTTAGTAGAAAGTCTAAAGTTAGTGAATTAGTGTCCGCTTAAATTATATCTATATGAAAACATGCTGAGCAGTGTTCCTAATTTTGTAAACTTTTTTAGTGAACTGTTTTTAGGCTAAGAACTTTTATTTAGTAACCTATAATATAACTTGTTAACAAAATGGCAGTTACTAACCATAATGAATTTTATATAGATGCACAAAGAGTTCCATGGACAGAAGATGGCACTGTTTGCATGTGTAATACAGTAATACCTTTAAAAAATTTAGGGCATGTGAATGTTCCAGTCAACATAAAACAAAAGAAAAATTAATTTAATGGTTTCTAAGGTGTTTGCATATATGGACTATTTCAGAATGAAGTGTTGAACTATATTACAGAATGTTATCCTTTTAAACTTTAGCATACCTGCACACATACATACACTAAAATATATAAAAGTGAAAGTATTTATTGAAATTTAATTTGCATATTAATTTACTTTTATCTGGAAAAATATTCTAGGTGATTCATAGACCTAAGAGAGTTTTCTATTAAATAGGCAGGAGTTGTTTAAAAATTCTTGTCATATCATTAGAAAATAAATTTTACTTTAATTGTTAATATTATGATTTATGGTATGTCTCATAATTTTAAAAATCTTGGTTTCTTTTCTTTTTTTCTTTTTTTTTGGTACCGGGGATTGAACTCAGGACCTTCTTCTTGCGAGGCAGGTGGTGGAGCCACTGAGCTAAATCCCTGGCTTGCTTTCATTATTTTTGAAGGCACACTTAAAAGTCAGATATTTTATCTTATTTTAATAATTAGGGTTTTTGTTTTCAAGCTCAAATATAACTTCTGAATGGAAAATGCAAATTGTTGATTTATTTCTACCCACCTATATTAGCAATTATGCCAAATTCTTGTTCAAAAGGGCTGATTATGTTTCCACTTTCTGATGCCAATTAGGCATTCTTACAAAGTAATTAAAAAGTCATGTATTTAAAAACTGTTAACAGGTGGTTTCAGAAACAAAGAAATTAGCAGTGTTTTTACCCACTTTCTAAAAATAGCAAACATAGGCCAGGTTTCATGGCACATTCCTGTAATCCTGGAACTCAGGTAGCTGAGACAAGAGCATTGTTGAGTTTGAGACCAACCCTGGACTACATAGTGAGTTCAAGGCCAGCCTGAACTCCATAGCAAGACCTTGTCTCAAAGAAATAAAAGGAAAATAAAAGAAAAAGCCAAACACAATAGCTTTTAATTAGTTTGGGAACTAATGAATTGTTCCTACCTTTTTATTAGTTTTGGAACTAGTCATTTAGAAAATTATAAATAGATTAGAAAAATCTGTTTTACATTTTTCAATTATGCAGATAGAAGTGGGATTTTTTAAATAGTTGACACAAGCATGCCCTGTGAGTAGCATGAATATCTTTTGAAAAACATTTTCTTGCTCATTCATTTTAAAAAGCCACCTTTTCTTTGAAAAACAAAATGATTGTTAATTTTTCTGAAATTCCTGTTAGCACAGTACTGATTGTTACCTGTATAGGAAAAGGTCCTCAAATTCTGGAATGCTTAATCTGATAAAACTTTTTTTTCTTTACAAGTAATTCAGTTTAAACTGGACAAATTATCTGAATAAGTATTTTTCAGAGAAAGAAATACAAATGGCCAACAAATATGTGAAAGGAAGCTCAAAAATTTCGGCCATCAGAGAAATGCAAGTCAAAAGTCTAGTGAGGTGCTGTCTCATGCTAGTTGGAATGGCTGTTATCAAAACCAAATGAATGTTATGTTAGTGAGGATGTAGAGAAAAGGAGTTCATACATTGTTGCTGGGAATGCAAATTATTTTTGCAGTCATAATGGAGAATTCTATGAAAACTCTTTAAAAAACTAAAAATAGTTCTGTCATATGATCCAGGTATTCCACTGCTGGGAATATATCCAAAGGAAATGAAATCAGCATACCAAAGATACCTGCAGGCCCATATTTATTGCAGCACTATTCACAATAATTATGATATAGAATAAACCTTGATGCCCATCAACAGATGAATGGATAACAAATGTGGTAAATATACACAATGTAGTAGTATTTCACCCAAAAGATGAATGAAATCCTGTCATTTGTGACAAAATGGATGGGACTAGGGGACATTCTGTTAAGTAAAATAAATGAATCACATACAAAAAGAAAAATACTGCTATTCTTTCATACATAGAAGCTAAAAAAATGTTGACCAGAAAGTAGAATAATAATTACTAGGTATTGGAGGGTTGGGGAGAGGTGGGAAAGATAATTTGCTTGGATTTAGTCACTGTATGCTATACGTATATATGGAAATACCACACTGAGCTCTTAATAAGTACAATTGATACATTTTAATAAAAAGAATTTTAACAATTTTGTGCACAAGTGTTCTGATCAAAGTATAGAATGATAGTTGAAATCCAGCCTACTCCTTGAGTTTCAACTTTGCTGATCAGTCAAGCAAAAGTAAATGAGACAATACACTAGAATATATCCATGTGACAAATTTGAAAAGTACAGAATGTGATTAAAAATACAGTGAATGTTTAAATTTCTTAAATGTTTGTTTTAGTAAGAGATACATTACTATTGATCTTCCTCAAAACTCACTTCCTTCCTTTGAACACATGTATCCCATCTGTCTTGCCACTTTCTGAAGCAGTTCTGTAAGTCCTTTTTCATGGGTGTTTTCTTTTAGTTGCACCCTCCTGGCTGCCTTGATGTCCTGAATTGATTCAAAGCATTTACTTTTCATGGTCGTGACTTTGGGGAAGAATCAAAAGTCACCTGGTGCTAGATCTGCTGAATAAGGTGAATGAAGACACAAACTAATGTTTTTATGAGCCTGCCTTTCCATTGGATGGCATCTGGCAGCAGCATTCACCTCATGAAAAGACACAAAAACACTTCCAGAACTTCTTCATAAAGAATGCCAGAATGCATCTGTTACACATTCAGGGGATAGACCTCTTTATATTTGATCCTAAATTTCAAGTCTTCTCCAGAGTCCAGGCCTGGCTGCTGAGTTTCTTCATAGGAACCTGTCACTGAGCTCTAGAATCCCACCTCTGGAGACAGATCACATTGTAAACAAAAGCTAGAGGTGCAGGGGACAAAGGAGAAATAAGATGGGGAAGTGGTGTTGGGCCCTAGGCTTGGGCAGGCTTAGACTGTGTCAGGCAGGTCCTATTAGATCAAAGAAGCCATAATCTCACAGCCCTTCCAGTTGTAGGCACAGACTGAGCAATAAACTATCTAACGACTTGGAGTGGGCCAAACAGATTTCTGAAAAGGCACAACTCAGAGCCAGAACAAGGGTCTCTGAAATGTTCCAGAATGTTAGGTTGTCAACTTCAAGATATGCAGGAGTTTCACAATTAGATGCTTTTATTCTCTTTTTATATCAAAATGAGGTACAACTTTCACAGTAAACTTTTAAAATTATATTTTTTGGCAAAGTGCTCATTTTCAACTTTTTGCTAAATATTTTGTAATCTTATTAAGAGTATACCATCAAGATCTAAAGAAAATTGGTCTCAGTGAACAAAACTTATGTGTATGGACATCATTTTAGGCAACTACGATCCTGGAGAATTGTAAACATAATAATCATTGTGACCCTCATAAGTGTAACTAATTTCAGTTGTACTATGAATTCTACTAGGAAACAAGTGGATCTTGGGAATAAAAATAATTTAACAGGTGTCTTAGTTACTTTCCTCTCGTTGCTGACACAAATACTCAACACCCAAAGTTGAAGGGGAAAGAGCTTATGTAGCTCACAGTTTGTAGAGGTTTCAGTCCATAATCGGCTGGCTCCAAGGCAGAGTGGCATGGCAGAGGGGTGTCACGGAGGAGAAACAGTTCATGATGCCAGAAGATAACAAAGCAACAAGGGATCTTAACAGCCTCTTTCTCCTCCTTATATCTTATCCAGACTACCAGGATTAAGGCGGTGCCAAACCAATCAGTGTACTAGTTTAGCAATCACATGCCCTTAATCCCAGCATCACATACTCTAGATTCGGCCACCTATGACCACATGAGTCTTTGTGGGGACATCTAGACCCAAACCGTAACAACAGAGAAGAGATATTTTGACAAATACTTTTAAACTATGGTGTAAATATAAACATGTTTGGTAGCTATTTTGATTTGGCATGAATATGTAATTTTTAAAAATTGTTATTTGTGAACTGCACCTTTGTGCCATGCTTCTTTTTATTTATTTATTTATTTATTTATTTATTTACCATTTTTCTTTTTTTGTAATTTTTTCTTTCTTCTCAAAACTTTTATCTAAAAAAAAAGGAAAGAAACCAAAAATCTACCGGAAACTTCAGGGTTCGAGTGGGGAGAAAGGAGAGGAGGAGCATGGTACAAAGGCTCCGCCCTCTGCAGAGAAGTCCTCGCCCTTGAATGGCCCTGTGGGGACAGCCAGCTGGGGCAGCCCCTCCATGCCCCACGTGTGGCTGGGAGAGGGCACAGTCACTGTGGTCGAGGGGCCGGGAGAGCGCGGGAGGGGCAGGGCCAAGGGGTCACAGGAAGTAGTGGGCCACAGGCTTCTTGGAGGGGATGCCCAGGGTCTCCTGAGGAGCAGCCTCGAAAATGATGAAGTCTTTCTGGAGATGTTCGTCCAGCTCGAAGATGGCTGCCAGGTTCCCGCAGCGGTAGCAGTAGTTGAGTGCGGACCACACAGTGAGCACGGTCTCGTTGAAGTGCCACTTATAGCCTTCCATCACCAGCTGGTGGGCATGGCAAATCATGTCGATGTCGTTGGCGGCATTGAACTGGGCCACCACATCATGCCTAACAGGTAGCCGGCGCCGCGGGGGCTCACGCCCCAGCCCTTCGTCGTCGTGTCTTCAGGGTCAGACCAGAGGAGGTCACACATGGGCCCGTCACGAGGCACCTCTTGCTTTTGGTCAATCGTCCGGATCTGGTCCAGGGTCTGGATGGAGGAGGAGAGGCCCCCGTGCCCACAGAAGATCTTGCCATCAATGATGGCCGAGAGGCTGAGGTAGTCAAAGATCTCCGTGCAGTAGTGCCACACGGTCACCGAGCCATACTTGCGCAGGCATTCGTCATGGAAGCCATAGACTTGGGTGATCTGGCGGCTTTCATGGTTGCCCCGGATCAAGGTGATGCGGTCGGGATAGCGAACCTTCAACGCCAGCAGCCGGAGGAAGGTTTCAAAGCTGTAGAAACCACGGTCTACAAAGTCCCCCATGAAGAGGTAGTTGGTCTCAGGGACGTCGCCACCCACTCTGAACAACTCCTTGAGGTCACAGAACTGCCCGTGGATGTCACCACACACCGTGACTGGTGAGTCCGCCCTCGGCACGTTTCTCTCTTCCACCAAGATCTCTCTGGCCTTAGCACACAGGGCCTTGACTTCGCTTTCCTTGATGAGCTCGCAGCGCCGCAGCTGCTCTATCTGCTGGTCCAGGTCGCTAATCTCCGCCATGGCCCAGCCCCCCGCGTGGGTCAGAGTTGGGGCCGCCGCCCCCTCCGCACCGCACAGGGGTCTCTGCCGCTGCGGCTCTGGCCCGGGCTTTCCGACTCCCCGCAGCCCTCCTTCCTTCCGCTTTGGGCCGCCGCCACCGCCGCTTCTACTTCTTGTGCCATGCTTCTGAATCTGTGGTTTTCAAATTTGGCTGAGCCATGACTAGCAATGGGTGAATATTCAAAGAAAAAAATTCATAGCATTGACACCAGAAAATAACTGAATAGTAATTGATACAAAAAAGAAGCAACTCTTTTTTAATGAACATTCTGAACAAACTAAAAGTATATAATAATACATTTTTAAAAACCGTTTGAAAGCAGACAATGCATCTAAAATAGCAAAAGCAGTATGCAGTGGTGTTGGATGGGTGGCTTAACTGCTGGACCTTTTTTCCTGTCTACAAATTGGAAAGCTTACAGGTATTCCTAAGACTTCCCAGATTTGGCAAGGTATAATTGTAATGACACTTTCTGTTTTAAGGATGTAGAATTTATGTGCTCACCAACCTTTTAATATCATGCCATTATAATATTCTGCTTTTGCAAATTATGTTTGCATGCCATTTATTATATCAGAGAAGCTTTTATGGCACCAGGTAGTGGGGCTTCCCTCAAACCCCCAAATATTTATCAGTGAGGCCTTTGAAATTATTAAAAGCAATCATTCATATTTTGATTTAAGCAATGAAATAGCAGTCCATTAAAGAAAAGAAAATGCCAATAATGATGAGACAAGTGTGTTTGAAACAAGAGGAAGTATTTTGAGGGTGATTAATGACAGTGTATCTTTTACTGTAATAACATTTTTAATTGAAAAATTCACTGTATGTATTTGACTGCCCCTTTTGGTTTATATTGAAAATGTGTCCAGAATTGTTTGATTGGCCTCTAAAAAATAAAGTCTGGACTCTTCATATATTTTTACTTACCTGTGTTAGGAATTACGCTAAGTTCTTGATCTCTTGGGAAATTGAAAATATGGAAGGAAAGGAAAATGAAAGTATAAATAAATTCTTATTTTTCATGAAATGTAAGTGCAAGATATTTTCTAGCTTCTCAATGAAGGAGGCAGCAAGTTAAGGAAGCTAGGAAGAAGAAAGTCAGATAAGTGAAAAGAGTTGGAAAGAATTTGGGGGTATTTGTGGGATTAGAAGTCAATCAAGGAGAAATACATTATTCCTTGATGGATATGTACTGACTAGTGTTTATCTCAGTGTGACGCAGTGTGTTTACAAGAGGAAAAAAACCAAGAACATTTGCTTACCAGGTGAATGTGGGTGGGACTGGTCAGTAAACAAATTACTGCACTTAAAAGGCTACAAGATGAGAACCAAGGGAATGCTATACATTGGTACCTCGGTTCATGAACGCTTTTTTTGGTGAACAGCTGGTTCACTAACAGAGAAGCATTCGGGAAAATTTTGTTTTTGTTTGAGACCTCTGCACCAGGTAAGGAACACAAATGTGACCATCTTTTCCAGAATCATGGAATGAATTAATCGAGGCACCACTGTATTTGCAGTCATTGCAAAATGAATTTAAAAATACCTAGAAGAATGTTTCTTGAAGGACATAAAACTCAAACCATCCTTAAAACTTTGTCAGGCAAAGGTGGGTGTTTTGGTGGAAATGGTTTTTAGTGAAAGTTTAATGGAGAATATGAAGTCCAGCTGAGCCATGAAGAAAAAAGGTAAGGAAAAAAAAAGCCTTTTTCAGGTGTAGATATATAGGGAGTATTATAGACCCAGAATTTAAAATCAATGGAATAAGTGTGGAAGCATCAAACTAGCTCACTTTTCTCCTGGGACAGAGTCTTGTAATCAGATCACATCTGGGTCCTTTCCATAGAAAGCCTTTGTGACAGGTTAAAAGTTTGGAATCTTTCCAGGAGACATCAGAGAACCACTGATTTTTTTTGAGAAATATAAAGTAGTTTTAGTAACATTATCACAACAAATATGAAGTATAGATTGGAAAGGTAACACCCTATGAATGAAGCACTGAAGACCTCACTATTTTAGATACTCATCAATGTGAATTCCAGTGAGTAATGTAATGACCAGGAAAAATATCTCTATTTTTGCATATTAGATTCATCAATTTTTCACATTTTTCTTATCTTCCATTGTCTTTGATTCTTGGTCTTCTTTAGCTCCTGCCCTTCCTTTGGCATTGTTTAATCTATTCATCTTTTGTGTGAACTTTTCTGCTTTCTCTTTAGATTTTATTCAGAGAGTAGACATGCACACTTCAGTCTCACTATAAAGAATCCCAGTAACTCATGGCTTTTGTTACTCAGTTCCTAATGTTACTGATGTGTCCCAGTTCCTAATGTTATGGGTATATTCCATAATTCTTGGTAAGCTTCAGTAATTACTAAAGTTCATATTACATATCATTTTATTACATAAGCTCAGTAAACTATTTGTTGAGTTTTCATGGTAGTAGGATTAAGATATTAGATTTTATGTTGTATTTGTGAATGGAAGATGAAGATACTAGTTTTTGTAACACTAAATTTCTTACTTATTTTACTGACTTTGCTCAATTTTTGATTAAATATGAAAGCCTTTAATATTAAGGTCAAAATTCATATATATTAGTACTTTGGGGGAATGCAATTTACATGAGTGTCTGGGTTTTGGGTGGATGTCCTGAGTCTGATATATTGTTGAGTAGCTTTCTTTGAAACACCAAAAGGTTACTATTGGTTTCTGTCTGGATAAATTGTTTTTCTATTTAATAAATTACTTATTTCTACCTTGTCTTATAGTGACTTAATGTCCACAAATAATGAACATTAAAATATATGAGGTTAAATATAAAAGGGATAAAGAAAACCCTATGGAAATCTGTCTTAGTTCTGGAATATCGACATATCTACGTACAGTGTGTTTTCAACACTATTTGAATCTGTAATGGGCTTCCTTTGAATCTACAAAAACTGGGAACTTCCTATATTTGTTTCTAAGTATCTCAAAAACATTTTAAATTATTTAAGTATAAATTCTCAGTAATTAATGCACAATGCAAATTGTACCAAAGGTAATAAAAAAGTCAAACTAGTAAACTTGACTTTTCAATTATGAATGTGATATTTTATGAATTATTCATTCCTGCACTTATGCTTGAACACTGCTGCTTGAAAGCCTTTTCTTTTTTCTTCAGTGAAAGAGGACTATCAAACTTGGTTTCATCTTGAGAGTTCAAGAAGGGGTGAATAAAGGAATAAAAAGTCATCATTCTGGAAAAAATGAATTATTTGAAAGCTCAGCTGGAATAAGCTATCTTTAAAATTTTGTAGAAAAATTATATCTAACTTCATAATATGATATTACATAATGTATTATCTAAACACAGCATAATGTTTCTAACAGTTTATGAATAACAACTTTTTCCAAGCATGACAGATTAAGTGAAAACAAAGGGAATGAACAAAAATGGGAGGGGCCATGAATGTGTATCTTCCTTCAGGAAGAGGGCAATACTTTGGGGGAGTGCAATTTACATGAGCATCTGAGTCTTTTGTCAGGTTTTGGATGGATGACCTGAGTCTGATATATTGGCTAATAGCATTAACAAAGGTCTGGTTGTCAAAGACTAAAAAGAAAAATGCAATTAGCTACTGCAATGAGGTGATGTCTGTGTTTGGGGGAAAAAAATGATACCTAACTGGCAATAGAAAATACAGAAATGATACAATCAGCAAAAAGACCAGAGAGGGTGTTTGTGTGTGTGTGGTGTGTTTGTGTATTATACAGTCATCTTAACTAAGTGGGGTATGAAAAAAAAGTCATTTCTGAGGAAATGTACCTGTTCCTGAAGAAATGACCTGGTGAATTCATTAAAATTAACTCACAACAACATTATTTCACCAACCTGACATTTGCAATTTGTAATTTTTAAAATTAGAACTAAATGAAAGTATGCTTGAGTTTAAAAGAAGTTTGCTCTTTTGTTGGTCTCATTTTTTTTCTCTCTACAAACCATGCTGTCCAGAGTAGAGAACCATATCTAATCTCCCAATTAGGTCAGGACCCAGGATAATCAATCTCCTTAACAGCCGATGCCTTGTTTCAGCAAATGAATGCTTGGTTTCAAAAGCAGTTTTGTGTTGAGAGAAGAGTGCAGTTGGCATGGGTGATTAGAACTCTTTTAAACCCTATAAAAAGCTTCTGTAGATTGTTTTATGCCCACACTGTGAACTGAAGTAAAGGCTGTAAATCTCCATCTTGAATTGAACATGGTAGGGACTTTATACAGCCTATGAGAACATCTACATGCATATAAATGGAATCATTTGAGGTCCACATTTTTACCTTCATTTGAATTAATCTGTGATTTTGGTAAGATTTAAAACTAATGTGTTGGTCTTTAGTAGGTGAGCTTCATTATTAAGTATATTCCTTAATAACTTCATTACTAGATTAGCATTGTTTAAACTGAAAACATGACAGATTAACATAATTCTGGCGTTTTCCTAGTTTGGACTACCTTTACAACTTTCATTGTTTGGCCTTCCTTTGAGTTAGTTTATAAATGCCTTCATACCTGATGTCTTTTCAGTTCATATTTGTCTTATATATAAATGTGTAGTATTTGGGACTACCTTGAAATACAGAAAAAAACAGTTTATAAACAATGAATAGTAAGCCAAAACTATTAATTTTATTTTGCTAACAATTCAAATCATTAAATCTAAGATATATTGAAAAATAATGAAACAAGTTTCAATTTGGCATAACCTTCAGAATTGTAATGAAGGTCTCTATAAATAGTTTTGATAATTGTTATTCCAAATCTGATTGGAACTTGTCAGTGATACTTGAAGTAATATATTAAACAGTTCAGGAGGCCATATAAGTACCTATTTTCTATTTTAGGAGAGCAAATTACATTATCAAGAGCATCAAATCGAAACATTTACAAGGTAGAGGAGGAGAAGAAATTATTCACCAGATTACTCTGGAATTTGTAATTTCAATTTTACTGACTAAATAAATCATCAGTTCTATCAGTTTCCATCCTTTCTTAAAAGTTGGTTCAATCTGCCTAAACTATGGAAAGTTAGTATTTCCTATAGTGCAGGCTGATATGACACCTGAGGAAAAATTAAGAAACATGATCTTTTAGAATTTATGCTAATTACTATCGACAGCTTACATATCAGTAAAAGTATAGGGTTACATTACTTTTTAAGTGAGATTCCCTAGCTAAATTGATAGATAAGGTAAGATAATTAGATATCTATACAAAATTTTGATAATACACACATTCTGGTTGACGAACAAACAAAAAAACCCAAAAACCACTGTGACAATTCTACTTATTCTAATGTGTAATAGTAGCTTAATATGTCCTAACAGAATGGCTTGATGTACTAACAGGTCTTAACATTTTTAACTGGAAAAGAGTTTGATGTACAGGTCTGTTACTTAGCTACATTTTAGATTCAGAACATGATTTAAATATTATAGAGTGTAAGGCAGTTCCCATTTGATTTAATGAAGCTAACATTTGGTGTTTGACTTAGATTCCAGTGATTTTCAGCATCCAGAAATTTCCAAACTAAAATTCTGTCTTATCATGGAGTTCTTGAAGCTAAATTGACACGTTATTTCTTCCTTACATACACAGGAATGCATTTGTGCACACACACACAAAATATGGAAATAAATCTGAAAGAAATATACCAAGATATTAACAATATCTTTGGGTGGATAAGTTTGAGTGATTTAAAAAATCTTTATTATAGACTTGCATTTTATGATGGTTGTATAATTAGAGAAAAATATTTTCAATTTCAAATTTCAAATATATTATAATCCCACCATAGGTGGTATATTGTTTGTCAATAATATATTCATGATTTCATGAATCTCTATAAAAACCTGAAAAGGAAAACAGCTTGGTCTCCCATTGATATTGCTAGTTTGGCCAGGATATTGATAAGAACTACTCAGTGAAAGTTTCAGTGTAATAACTGTAAAGAGTATGTTGTGTTTACATCATCTTAGAAATGGTCTAAGATAAGAAACAATAAAAGTAAACAAATTACACCTACCCAAGATCTTGGGATCCCTTTACCCCCTTAAAGATTATTGACTACCAAAGAGCTTTTATTTATACAAGTTATAGCTGTTGGTATTTTTTGCATTATAAATTTAAAAATATGTATTTATTTACACATTCATTTAAAAATAACAATGAAAACAAATTCCATGGTCAGCATACATAGTACAGTTTTTCTGAAACAAAACAATATACATTTATATATATATATATGTGTGTATACATGATGAGAGGAGTGGGAGTGTGCTACTTTTTTGTCAATTTACAGCTTTAATGTACATTCTTCTTCTTTAATGTACAGCTTAATAGAGCTGGGTTCTCTTATCTGCTCTTGCATTCAACTGGTTGCAATGTGGCATTTTGGTTGAAATCTATAAAGAAAATTTGGCTTCACACAAACATGTAATTAGAAAAGGGAGGAATATTAAAACTCTTTGAAATGATTATAGATATTCTTTAATATTACATTAATTCTCAACAAGTAATAGTTTAAGATAGTTTCATTTTGAAATCTTAACCCATATAAATAAAATTTTAAAACTTTGGAATTTAACAGTTTATCAAGGAAGATTTCTAAAAAGAGTCTAAATTTTGCTTTAAAAGTCTAATATTCAAAGAAGTATAATATTCCAATCAACAAAACAACTCCAAACAGATTCTGAAGGGTATCTTACTAGTTTGATTTTCATCAAAGTATTTTCTTAAATATTCAAGAACCACACAAATCTCTGATCCTCGTTTTAAAATGTTTAGTTTAAGGTTTATTATTGATTATATGAACTATTTCTTAAAGCCTTTGTTTTTCATCATTTTGGAGGTAACTTGATATATATTAACTGTGCATATATGAACAGCACAGAAAAAATGTTTCATCAATGATATTCTAAGCATGTGTAATCCTTGTAAGTATAAAAGAAAGTATTTTCTAAACAAAACCATTGTTTGAGCCTGAAAACCAAAAATTGATTTGCAGAAGAAAATGTTTGTGTCAGTAGTAAATGTTTATACCCCAAACTAAAGCCAAAGTACACATTTCCTTTCATGACACTTGTATGATATGTCATACATTATTAAAATTAATTTGGATGTGCCCACACATGGCTCCTTTATTTGTAAACATTTGCACAAAATATCTGGACAATTAACTAATTATTAAAACTCTTTAAAAATCCCCATTTTGAAAAATTAGGTCTAGTTGTTTCTGTACCAGATATCCTTCTTTTTTTGGTACCAGGGATTGAACTCGGGACCTTGCACTTGCGAAGTAGGCAGCGGAACCACTGAGCTAAATCCCCAGTCCCAGATATCCTTTTTTTTGAATGACAAAAGATATAATGTCATTCTTCATTCTTTACTCACAGATCAAATAGTCGTTCTAGAAGATGTGGCTATCATATATTATTCATGATTCTAAGAAAACCATTCTTTGCTCTCATACTTGCCACTTTAGATGCCACCTTGGATTCCTGTCATTGCATTCATTGTAGCTTAAAATTATTTGTACATTCAGTTAATTAGTGTCTGCATCCCTCATGAGAGAGAGAGAGAGAGAGACCAGTTTCTGGCTGGGTCCGATTGACATTCCCCAAAAGCATGCTCTGAGATCAGGACTTGACAGAAATAGCCCCTAAAAACAATAGAAAAGTGAAAAGTGAGACCAAAAAGGGAAGGAAAGCTTATTAACGATTATCAGTGTAGGTAACCAGGATCAAAGTAGTATGCTGGAAGCTTCTGGGGGTTCCTCCCAGGAAAGGTCTGAGCGAGCTTTCTTTGCCACTCTATGTCCAGGACCTAGCACACAGTTAGACACATGATAGCACTCTATTCTAGTTGCTGAACAGATGAATAAATGAATACTGATGAGCATTTGTGTACTTAAAATGTTCCAGGAAATTTTCTTGCACCTTTTATACTTCTGGGCTTCTCCATTCTTCTTAAAATGGGCTTGTAGGATGACCCTCAATTCTTTGTTGTGTGTTTTCTCACATCCATGGCTGTCCTATTTTTATCTTCACCCATGACTTTTTGTTTTAATGTCAAGCTAGTGAAGGCAAACGAGCACTCAAGACAAGTTCTGTCTTGCTCTTTACTATTTTTCTCTTTTACAGATATTCTCTTAATTAGCCTATGATTGTCTATGATTGATGAATCTAAATCTCTAATCAAACTGTGGTTCAGCATCTTACAAGTATTTCTATACATTTTGCCAGATGCACATCCTTTGAAACCCATATATTGGTCTATGAGTAAAACATCATCTTTTTTTTTCTTAAACCTCATCTTTCATACTAACCTAGTTTTTATTTAATGTGAAACATTGTGCCTATTATCTTGGTTGCTTTATATTTTTGTATTGTTTTAAGTATTCTTGAGTTTTATTTTTGAAAATCACTAGTTGGAGACTATTTGATCTTTTTGAGTTTTGCTTCTAAGACTTGTTAGGCAGGACTACATCTGTGTTTAGTTTAGAGTTAATTTTCTCCCACTGTGGAAGCAAGACTGCTCTAAATACTGACTTTTTTTTTTTTTTTTTTTTTTTTTTTGGTACTGGGGATTGAACTCAGGACCTTGCACTTGCAAGGCAGGCATGGCGCAGTACCACACAGCTAAATCCCAGGCCCCTAAATACTCTGATTTGTGATCCTTGATTACAAGGGTTTTTTCTCTCCAGCAGTTGGGTTAGGCTTTATTCTTGACTCTGTTTTACATTGCTTGACTCTGTTTTGACACTACTTCCTTCAGTCTTTCCATGTGGTTCTTTTATGTAGTGTATTAGTCCAACTTCCATTGCTATAATAACATACCTGAGGCTGGGTAAATTATGAAGAAAAGAGGACTATTTATCTTACAGTTGTGGAGGCTGAAAGTCCAAACAGTATGGTTTCAGCTTTTGCTAGGGACCCCTTGGTGTGTCAAACATGGTAGAAAGCATCATGTCAGGTGTATGTGTGTGTGTGAGAAAGAGAGAATCACATGACAGTGCAAGAGGCCAGAGAGAACCCAGGGAGTGCCAAGCCTTGCTTTTTTACAACCTTATTATAAGAATTAACCAGGGCCCTCTAAGAACTACATCAATTCCTTATGAGTTCATTGTCTCAATGACCTAACCACTGACCACTATGTCCTACCTCTTAAAGGTTCCGCAACACCTCTCAACCCTACCACACTGGGGTGAAGTTCCCAACACACTTGGGCACACTCAAACCATATCCAAAACAGCACCTGACCACAGGTCCTTTCCTCGCACATCTGCATTGATCAGTACTTGATTGAATACTCAATGGGATCTTTATATTTCAAAAGTTCTCCCTTTGGAAAACTTTGTTCTTTCCAGGTCTGGGAATTTAGCTCAATGGATTTAGCTCAGTGGTTGCACTGCCTTGCAAGTACAAGTTCCCAAGTTCAATCCCAAGTTCAATCTTGTTCTTTCCAGCACTCAGTAATGCAAACTCTAATGATCTTTACTTTTCCGAACTCTCAGTTCTGCTGCCTCAACTCAGACAGATGCCTGGGCTTTACTGGGCTCCCCTCCCCTGTGTCACAACCTGGAAACTTTCTTCAGGCAGTAAGCTAAGCAAACAAAGGACTGACTTCTAATTTCTCCCACCTCTCAAGATTACTGCCCTTCACTGCCTCATATCCAATGTTCTTTTTTAAAAATTTTATTGGTACATTTTAGGTATACAATCTAATGACATTCATTGGGAATTTGCACCTTTACATAATCTATCTTGGTCCTTATTTTGTCTCCATTCCCCTGCCCTCCCTTCAACCCCTCCACCCCTCCCTATTTACATAGGCTTTGTTTCCATTTTTTTCATTTTCTCATATCAATCCCATGCCCTATTTTCCTTTCCCCTACCCCTCCCATTTTCACATCCAATGTTCTCACTTATGCTTCACATATTTTGTTTACAATTGTTTCAAGAGAGAGTATCAATATAGCACCTGATAGATAATTTTGAATGGAAGGGAAATCACGTTGATTCATTTTCAAATGTTGCACCAGCTTTACATTCCATGTAAACCCCACTTGCTTGTAGTGTATTATCCTTTGTATATATTGCTAGATCGGGTTTATTGTATAATTTTGTATCTGTGTTTATAAGGGATATAGGTTTGTTCTTCTCCTGTAGTGTCTATCTGGTTTTGCTCCTGGGTAATACTGCTTTCTTTTCTTTTTAAAAAAAAATTTTTTTTAATACTGCTTTCTTAAAATGAACTTGGAAGTGTTTTCTCCTCTTCTAGATTTTGGAAGAAGTTGTATAGAATTTACATTACTTCTTTATTAAGAATTGTCTACACCTTACTAGTAAAACATCTGGACCTGTAGTTATTTCAGTCAGAAAGTCTTTAATGGCAAATTTGACTTCTTTAATAGATATAGAACTATTTTGGTTTTTTTCCTCTTAAGTGAGATTTGATACTTTTCAAACTTTAAAGAATTGGTCAAAAGGGGCAAAGGTGAAGGGAAAGTGGGAGGTGTAGGGGAAAGGAAAGAAGGGAATGGAATTAATATGAAAAAATATAAACAGTCTTTGTAAATAGGGAGGGAAAGAGGGGTTGAAGGGAAGGCAGGGGAATGGGCAAAAAAATAACCAAGATAGAGTATGTAAAAGTGTAAATTCCCAATGATGAATGTCATTATACTGTATATCTAAAATGTACCAATAAAATTAATAGTATAAAAAAATCGGTCAATTTTATTGAAGTTGTCAAGAGCTGTTTCTACGGAGTGCTGCAGGCAAAAGCTAGACTAAAGTAGACTTAAGTCTTTGAGGAGTTTTGGTACAAAGGAGTAGCTCTGATGTAGTGGTATTTGGACAGAAGTAGGTTCATGAGAAGGCTTTTGATTTTTTTTAATATAAGGGAAATAAAAGAACATATCACGATAAGAATAACCCAGTACAGAAGTTTGGTTGCCCATGTCTAATTCATAATGAAATTGTGTAATCAAATGAGGTAAAATGTATACACACTGGTTTCAAATCATAGACTGAAATGCAAGAGTTTTAATATTAATTTAGTTCACATTCTTTTGGTCTTTCATCCTTGCATTCTAGAGTAAAGGAGACTACTGACTTTTACTCAGTCAAGAATGGCTCCCAGCTTGAAAGGAAAAAAAACAACCCTAAAACAAACAACCTAACCCTAACCCCCCCAAGAAAGAAGTAAGATATATCATGTACTGGTACAAATTCCCTATGATGAATATTATTATGTATATCTAAAATGCACCAATAAATGTTTAAAAAAAACTTTCAAATAACCTCTAACCTTAAGTTTTATTCTGAAATGAAGATTATTATGATTGAGGAGTATGAGATAAAGTATAAGAGGAAAGGTTTGGGGGGCTCAGATTTCAGGTGTTCTAGTGCATGATTGCCTGTCCCATTGTTTGGGGGCCTGTGGTGAGGCAGGACAGCATGGTGGAGTATGTGGTAGAACAAAGAGTTCACCTTATGCCCAGGAAATGAAAGGAAAAAATGGAAGGGCTTGGGTCCCACTATTCCCTTTAAGGGTACATAACACCAGTCACTTGAAAGTGTCTCAGAAGATCCTATCGTTTAAATCTCTGTCATTTCCAATAGCGCCAAGATGGGGAACAAGTGTTTAGCACATGGATCTTTGGAGACATTCCAGAAGTAAACTGAAGTGTGTGGCAAGACATTTCTTACTGTCCTTTCTATCTCCTCGGTGCTCCTGTTTTAGATTTATTTTTTGTATTAAATTCTTTTATTGGTACATTGTAGGTATACAACACAATTACATTTCTCATTGGGAATTGTATCTTTACATAATGCATCTTGGTTCTTATTTTTTCCCCATTCCTAGCCCTCCCTTCACGCCCTCCACCCTTCCCTATTTACAAAGACTTTATTTTCCATTTCTCATCATTTTTTCCTTTCCCTTCTTTCCTTTCCCCTGCCCCTCCCACTACTCCTGCCCCTTTGGACCTTTTCTTCCTATTTTACATTATCAATTATTCATTCTAATCATTGGTACATTTTAGGTATACAATATAATGACATTCATCATTGGAAATTTGCACCTTTACATAGTCTCTCTTGGTTCTTATTTTTCACCCTTGCCCAGCCCTCCCTTCAACCCCTCCAGTCCTCCCTATTTACAAAGATTTTGTTCCTATTTTCCATTTTCTCATATTAATCCCATTCCCTTCTATCCTTTCCCCTAGCCCTCCCACTTCCTTCCCCTTTGCCCCGTTTCTTCCTATTTCACATTACCTATTATACATTTAGTCCTTATTTACACTTTCAGTTTCTCACACCAGAGAAACTATTCAGTATTTACACATGTGTGTCCTATTTATTTCACTTAAGAGTATTGCCTCAATGTGCATCCACTTAGCTATAAATGTCTCTAATTTCTCATTTTTGATGGCTGAGTAGTACTCCATTTTATTAAAAAACCACACTTTCTTGATCCAGTCTCCAGTTGATGGGCATTTGGGCTGTTTCCAAGTTTTAGCTATTACAAACTGCACTGCTATGAACATGGGTGCACATATATCACTGTGGTATGATTCTTTTAATTCTTTGGGGAAGATCTCCAGCAGTGGAATAGTGCGGTCAAATGGGACTTCCAGTCCTAGTTCTTTGAGGTATCTCCATACTGATTTCCACAGTGGTTGCACCAGTCTACACTCCCACCAGCAGTGGAGCAGGGTTCCTCTTTCCCCACAGCCCCACCAGCATTTGTTATTGGTTGATTTCATGATAGCAGCCATTCTTTCTGGAGTGAAGTGGAATCTCAGCATTGCTTTCATTTGCATCTCTCGAATGACCAGTGATGTTGAACATTTTTTCATGTATTTATTTGCTATTTCTACTTCTTTGTCTGAGAAATGTCTGTTCATTTCAGATGCCCATTTTTCGATGGGGTCTTTAAATTTGGGAGGTCTGATCTTCTTAAATTCTTTATAGAGTCGAGATAGTAGACCTTAGTCTGAGGAAGAGCAGGTGAAGATTTTTTCCCACATTGTGGGTTGTCTCTTCACACTGCTGGTGGTTTCTCTTGCTGTGCAGAAGCCTTTTAATAAGAAGAGATCCAATTTGTTGATGCTTTGTGCTAGTTCACAGGCAACTGAGGTTTTGTTCATAAAATCTTTTCCTACACCGATGTCTTCAAGGGTTCCACCTAACCTCTGTTCCAACTGGTTCAGAGTTTCTATTTTAATATTTAGATCTTTAATCCATTTTGATTTTAGTTTAGTGCATGGTGAGAGATATAGGTCTAGTTTTAATCTTTGGCAAGTTGAAGCCCAATTTTTCCAGCACCATTTATTAAAGAGGCTATCTTTCCTCCAGTGAGGGTGTTTGGCTCCTTTGTCGAAGATGAGATGGCTGAGTGTGTCTGGCGTTGTATCTGCACCTTCTAATCTGTTCCACTGGTCCTCAAGTCTGTTTCTTTGCCAGTACCATGCTGTTTTTATCACAGTAGCTTTGTAGCATAGTTGCAGGTTAGGGATTGTGATACCCCCTGCCATGTCTCTTATACCTGGAATTGCTTTTGCTATTCTGGATCTCTTCTTGCTCCAAATGAATTTTTGGATTGTTTTTTCAAGGCCTATGAAGTATGCTGCTGGGATCTCAATTGGAATTGCATTAAATCTATATAGCAGTTTTGGAAGTATAGCCATTTTCACTATATTAATCCTTCCTATCCAGGAGCAGGGGATGTCTGTCCATTTTCTGATATCATCTTCAATCTCTCTTTTCAGAGTGCCATAGTTTTCAGAGAAGAGGTCTTTGATTTCTTTCCTTAGGATGATTCCTAGGTATTTCAGTGTTTTGGATGCTATTGTGAAAGGAATTATTTGTCCTATTTCTCTCTCAGTGCGTCTGTCATTCGTGTAGAGGAAAGCTATTGATTTTTGTGTGTTGACCTTGTAACTAGCTACTTGACTGAATTTGGTTATTAAGTCTAGAAGACTTTTGGTGGAGTTCTTGGGGTCTTCTATATAGAGCATCATGTCATCTGCAAATAATGACAATTTGACTTCTTCATTACCTATCTTTATTCCTTTTATTTCTTTCTCTTGTCTAATTGCTGTGGCTAATGTTTCCAGAACTATATTGAACAAGAGTGATGATAGTGGGCATCCTTGTCTTGTTCCTGATTTTAGTGTGAAGGATTTCAGTTTTTGACCATTTAGTATGATATTGGCAGTTGGTTTTTCATAGATGGCTTCTATCAGTTTGAGGTAGAGACTATCCCAAATTTTGTAGTGTTTTTATCATAAATGCATGTTGGATTTTGTCAAATGCTTTTTCTGCATCTATGGAGATAATCATATGGTTTTTGTCATTGGCTGTATTGATATAGTGTATTACATTGATTGATTTGCGTATGTTGAACCATCCCTGCATCCCTGGGATGAATCCCACTTGATCAGGGTGTATGATCTTCTTGATGATCTTCTGCATTCTGTTTGCCAGTATCTTATTAAGGATTTTTGCATCTATGTTCATTAGTGAGATTGGCCTATAGTTCTCTTTTTCAGTTGGGACTTTTTCTCCTTTGGGGATCAAAGTGATGCTTGCTTCCAAGAATGAATTTGGGAGTATTGCTTCCCTTTCAATTTCATTGAAGAGTTTAAACAGTAGTGGCAGCAGTTCCTCTCTAAATGTCTTGTAGAATTCAGCAGTGAAGTCATCAGGGCCCGGGCTTTTCTTAGTTGATAAGTTTTTAATTACATTTTCAATTTCACTGGTTGATATTGGGTTGTTCAGAATTTTTAGGTCTTCTTCGTTCAACTTTGGTAATTCATATGTATCTAGGAATCTGTCCATTTCTTCTGTGTTGTCCATCTTATTGGCGTATAGGTTCTGGAAGTAGGTATTGATGATCCTCTGGATTTCTGCTGGGTCTGTTGTAATTTCACCCTTTTCATTCCTAATTGCATGGACTTGGGCCTTTTCTTTCCTTTTTCTGACAAGGTTGGCTAAGGGTTTGTCAATTTTGTTGATTCTTTCGAAGAACCAACTCTTGGCTTCATTGATTTTTTGTATCGTTCTCTTAGTCTCCATTGCATTGATTTCTCCTCTGATCTTTATAATTTCCTCCCTTGTATGAGCTCTGGGGTTGTCCTGCTCTTCTTTTTCTAGAAGCTTGAGGTTTAGCATCAGGTTGTTTAATTGGGCTCAGTCTGTTCTCCCAATATGCGTATTCACTGCTATGAATTTCCCTCATAAGACTGCTTTCATTGTGTCCCATAGATTCCGTTATGTTGTATTGTCATTGTCATTTAATTGAAGGGACTGTCTGATTTCTTCCTTAATTTCCTCTGTGACCCATTGGTTATTCAGAAGTGTGTTGTTCAATTTCCACGTGTTGATGAAATTTTTTGAGTTTCTTTTGCTATGGATCTCCAATTTCATCACACTATGGTCTGATAATATACAGGGGATAACTTCGATTCCTTTGCACTTCCTTAAACATGTTCTATGTGTGAGTATGTGGTCTATTTTTGAGAATGACCCATGTGCAGCTGAGAAGAATGTGTATTTGATTTTGTGGGGTGGAAGACTCTGTAAACATCTGTTAAGTTCATTTGTTCAAGAGTTCGATTGAGTTCTAGTATTTCATTACTTATTTTTAGTCTAGTTGATCTATCTATTTGTGACAGTGGAGTGTTGAGGTCCCCCACTACAATTGTATTAGTGCATATATGACTTTTCATGTCTGTTAGTATTTGTTTTATATAGTAGGGTGCACTAGTGTTTGGTGCATAGATATTTATGATTGTCATCTCTTCCTCTTGGATTCTTCCCTTTACATGGATGTAGTGTCCTTCATCTCTCTTAATCAGGGTTGGTTTGAAATCTACTTGGTTTGCCAAGAGGATAGCTACTCCAGCTTTTTCTTGGTTCCTGTCGCATGCAGTATTGTTTTTGTTTTAGATTTTGTTTCTAAAATGAGAAACAGAAAATCATGCTGATAATTTTTATTTAATTGTGAAAGCAATCATTGAAGGAATATAACAATAAACTTTAATTCCTTTTGGGGAGGAGGGGGCAGGTATTAGCAGCTGCTATGAAATAAGTCATCCAAAGGAGATCCAGTAAGACAAAAGACCTGCTGGCTGATGTATCAGTCAGCTTTCTCTTTGCTAGGACATACATAATTTAAAGGGGGGGTCGTTAATTTGGCTCATTATTTCAGAGGACTTTGTCCACAGTGAGCTGGCTCCAGAGTAGGAATATCATGGTGGAAAGGCCTGGCAGAGCAAAGCTGCTGAGCTCATGGGGGCTGCCAAGCAGAGGAAGAAAAGAGTGCAAAAGAAAGGAACAGAGATCAGATATTGACCCCAAGGTTGCATCCCCAATACCCAAACAGACACACTCAAAAAGGTGCTTTCCTAATCCTCCTGGGGGCTCTTGAGTTAACAAATTGACTATTAAGCTTAACTGTCACAGCTGAGATCAGTAAGCTATCATGGGTTTGGGTCCAACCATCATGTAAAGAGTTGGAATGAGAGTTAACTAGGCAAAACTTAGTACTGGTGTAGAATCCCAATAGAGAAAAGATTTTTAATGCTAATCTGTGAACAGTGTGACAGAAGAGTAGCAGAAGGATGTGTTGTTACAGGATGAGATTTCACATGTTGGCAGGGCCAAATTACTAGGACTTGTGGGCTACGAATAAAATATTAGGTTTTATTCTCGTTGATGCTAAAGGATTTCTGTTTTTAAAAGATCACCTAGGCTACTGCAGAAAACAAGTGATTATAACAAGGAAGAATGGAAGCTGAGAGTAGAGAGTGTGTTATGGATACAGAATTAAAATTTTTAAATTGGACTGGGTAGAATTTTGAAAATTACTAGTACATGACTTGGACATTTTTAAATCTTTCCTACCTCATTTCCTATCTGCAGAATGGAGATTATAGGAAGATTAAAATAACAAATTAAAACAAATACCAAGGTTGTGTCAGGCTCTCTGTCATGTTGCAGGAATTCAGTAAACATTAGCTATCATAGTTTTGTTATTATAGTACTCAAACTAATCTTCCTATGTCAATTTTCTTTCTATATCAAACATACCTTTACATTGTCACTAGAACTGTTTTTGTTTTTTAAGTCACAGATGGTAATCCTTTTGTACTTAAGAAATTCCTTAAGTCCCAATCAGTAAAAATTTCATGGCCTACATTTGAGATATCCACCTGTCTTGCATCTTCATTTATCACATCATTCTTTCACCATATAATATAGTCTCGGGACCAGTGTTTCTCAAACTTTAACACACATTTTATCAGGAACTTGTTAAAATGAAGATTCTGATTTTAAAATGTCTGGATAAGACCTGGGGTTCTGTGTTTCCAACAAGCTTTTATTGGATGCTTCTACTACTGATCGCTGGACCACACTGTGAGACACAGCAGTACAATAAAGCTCCTGCAAGGTTATTTTGTGTCCTCCATAACTTTGTCTCTTCTAATTAGTCTGATCTCACTGTCTAGAATAACCTTTCTAAGTGTCTTTGTTATTGAAATCATTTTCATCTTTCAAATTCTATCTAATTCAAGATCATTTTCTCCATGTAATGATCTTCATACCTCAATTCCATTTACCACCCTACCTCCCCAAATGTTTGCCTTCTCCCTTCCATGTATCTTTTGATACTGCATGAAGTTGGTATTTAGATTGTGGGTCTTCTTTGTTGTACAGTACTCCTCAGGTCAAGTGTTGTGCCTTTTGTTTCTTCAGCAAGTTTCACAGCTCCTTGAACAATAAGTGAAGCTGTTTGTGTACTTTTGAAAAATTGTGAATTACTGTTTAAACAGTGTTACTCCAAGTAAAAGAAAAAAGTTCTTTTTATCATAAACTATTGATTTAACATTTCTTTATATGAATCATCTCTTAAATTTTCTTCAGTGGTGGTAGCTGATCACCTAAAACAATAAACACTCATTATCACATCAATATATTGAGTTGATTAACTCTTAACATATCCATATTTCTTTTCCAGTTTGGAAAAACTCAGGCTTTCTCTTAGATAATGGCAGCCAAAAATCCCTAAAGATAATATACACTTTGGCTAATGATCTCTCTCAACTATGTTAGCGGAGGTAACAATGGTTAAAATGTTTTTGCCTGAAGTTGGTAATAAGAAAAAGAATGGAAATATAACTGGCTTTTTAACATGTAAATGCTGTTATATAAAAAGGATAGGTATGCTACTTAATTTATATTTTAATAACTGTAGCCAAATTTTGTAAAAATTCATTTGAAACTTCTAAAAATCATAGTGGAGCACTTGTCTGGCATGCTCAAGGCCCTGGGTTTGATCCTCAGCACTGCAAATAATTAGACTAACAAACATATAAATAAATATCATGTTTGTAAGCCAGGCATGGTGGCTGATGCCTGTAATCCTAGCACTTGGGAGGCTAATCCAGGAGGATCACCACAAGTTTGAGGCCAGCCTGGGCTACATAGTGAGTTCAAGGCCAGTCTAAACAATGTAGGAAGACCTTTATTTGTTCAATGTAGAAGTTTAGAAATCACATTGTAGTAAAAGTTTCTTCAAGGAGTTTGTGTGGAGTTGACTTTCATTCCTCAAGACTCCTCCTTCAGCCTTTATGAAATTTTCTCAAGGAGAGAAATGAGGTTTGTTCTGTCCTCACCACTACCCTTAGTTCCCAACTGGGAAAATTCTTTTTTGAAGCCAATTACAACTCCTTGCTTACCATGTAGCATAAAATGAGAGCACTCCTTAATGTGGCTAAACTAGAGCTATGGCTACGTATCAGCAGGTTGGAAGGTTCCATTTTCAGGACCAATGAGTTGTGCTTTTCCATATACACAACTCTTGGCATTGCTGATTTCAGTTAAATAGACTTTCACATTTTAATTTACATAGTGTTAACACTTTACCCTGAGAAGCCACAGTTTATGGAGACATTTCCTGTCTGTCCCCCTTGCAATTAAAAAAAAAATCCATGGGGCATTCATTTACACTTCTAAAAGTGATAAGCAGTGGTTTTATGCCATTTTCATTTGCACTGCTTCTGATCGTGCCATCACTAATTAAAAAGGAAATTTAGGGCAATATAAACAATGCTCCAGCTATACCGGAAGCTTTTTTTTTTTTTTTTTTTTTTGGTCTGCTATTGAAGAAGAAAGGGCTTGTGGATCAAGGATAGGTTATGTCCTTTATGAGTTGGCTTTAGCATCTAACATTTACATCTTCCTTTGTGGAACTCTCTTCTAGTTTAGCTGCTATTACCTATCATTCTGTCCTACTTCAGCCAATAAGCGTGCTCTTATATCAATCACTATATTGGATCTTGAAATCTGAATATGATTTTAGCATGAGGAAAGAAAGTAATTTGTTAAACCTAGTAAAGAAATGACTATCACTGAATCTCAGATATAGGAGAAGGTCAGGAATAATTTAGAGGCAGCTCAGTGACCAGTTTGTTGAACAGTAATAGGTAACTGAAAAGGGAAATTTGGGATCAGATTGTCGAGAAACTTCAATTTGAAGCAAGTTGTTTGGGCTGTATCCAATACACATTGATGCTATTGATGGATTATTATTTTTTAAATGGTGGTATGAAGGCCATATTAAATTTGGGTAGCCATAGGTATGAGACACCCAGGGACTAAAGTGAGAGTTAAGACAATGGAGGTAAATGCACTATATGAAACTGAGGCTTGGAAAGCTAACCCACATGTACAGTCTAGTCCTAAACTCATAAGCTTAGGTAACCAATTATATTAACAGGAATTATTATTTCTGCAAAGGAATAGTAATGAAGAATACTGAATCTCTCAGTGCATGTCTTAAAATTTTCCCATTTGCCATACTTCTACACAGTGGGAGACAAGCTCTGGGTACAAGTAATCAGTCTAACAAAATGGTTTATTGTGATTGAGGAAATAAGCTAGAATCCAGTAGTTACTTGCTGAGGTTCAAGGCAGGCTTCAAGTTCTGCAGTTTGTATATGAGATGAAGTGATATAAGTTGACTATGGAGGCTGAGATTTTTAGGCAAGTTAACTGAACAGAAAGTAGAGATACTAAAGCCATAAAATGGATTAGGCCAACATGATATGACTATACGATTGTCTCAGGTATATTCCTAGTGCACTGGATCATGGGTTTATTTGGTGATAAAGGAGGCTATAAGTTTGAAGTAACCCAGCTGTCCATGATGGATCAAGATCTGGAAAAGCCAAAATCATCGTGACATTGAGGTTGTAAACTACTGTGTGACTCAGCCTGCAGTAGTTGGTATAGCTTTGAGGAAAAAAAGGAATGCAACAGAGTATACAGGAGGTTTCATATAATGTCTGTATTCTCTTAAATATTCTTTAATGATTTTGTGATAATGTTCAAATGTAGTAGTCTGTTGAACTCCCTACACAGAACTAAACAAATGGCTCTGTAATATATTATCTCTTGCAGTTCTCTCTGTGGATTTACTGTTACAAGCAATTTGATTTACACACTGTCCTGACAGAATTCATGTTTTCCACTTTATGTTCCTTTTCTTACAATTCCTTCTTCCTAGAATACCTTTTTTTACTTCTTTCTACTTATGTAAAATCCTCTAAAACCTAGGACAATCATTCATTTTCTCTATATTTCAGCACAAAGCAAGTTTTTTACTAATATCAGACTTCTACTTAGTCATAAACCATTTGCTTGTCCTTCCTCCTATATCATCTCTTTGTCTGAATTTTTCAAAATGACAGGTTGATTGACACTCTGCTTAGGGACTGTGCTAAGTACTAGAGAAGACCATATCTTCTGTAACAAGTTCTGATCTTATTGTTTCTTAAGTTATAGGAAATACTATACATGGGTGTATTAGTCTTCTTGGATGACTGTGGCAAAATAAAATATATAATGGGCAGCTTAAACAACAGAAAGTTATTTCTCAGTTTTATAGGGTGGGGACCCTACCATCAAAATACTGGCTAATTCGGTCCCTAACGATGGTCCAGTTTCCGGCTTATATAGTTGTGCACTCACAGGGAAGACACAGGGTTATCTGGAGCATCCTCCTCTTCTTGTAAAGATACTAATCTCATTATGAAACCTCTGCCTCATGACCTCATCTATACCTAATTACCTTCCAAAAGAATGCCTCCTAATTCCATCTATTCGGAATTAAATCTATTCATGAATTAAGAGGAGAAACAAATATTCAGTCCATAACATTCCATTCCTGGCTCCCTAAAATTTATATCCTCAAATATAAAAACCATTTAATTCAAACATCCCCCAAAGTCTTAACTGACTCTGGCATCAACTAAAAAAATCTAAGTCTAGGGCTGGGGATTTAGCTCAGTGGTTCTACTGCCTGCCTCGCAAGTGAAAGGTCCCAAGTTTGATCCTTGGTACCAAAACAAAACCCCCCAAAATAAAAAATCTAAGTTTAAAGTTGTATTCTTCTCTTTCCCATTGCTATAATAAAATACTCGACGTGTGCATTTTAAAGGAGAAGAGGCTTATTTTGGCTTATAGTTTCAGTGGATTCAGTCAATGATTAATTGGTTCTAACATACAAATGACATGGTAGAGAAGCAAAGCAAAGGAAAGCTGCTCCCCTTCGTGCCATGGCACCCAGGAAGCAGAGAGCAAGGGAGAGGAGCTGGTACAAAGATACATTCTTCCAGGTCACACCTCAAGTGATCCAGGCTTCAACTAGATGGAGGCTTCAATGAAACCCCAACTCCAAACAGCACATTCAGCTATATGAATAGCTGAACACATGAGGCTTCAGGGGATATTTTAGACATAAATCATAAAAATGCCTTATCTAAATCAGATATAGGTGATCCTTCTGGTATAGTTCATCCTGAAGCAAAGTTCCTCTTTAGTATGAACCTGTGAAATCACATAAGTTATATACTTCCAAAATACAGTGGTGGGATATGTTTATGATATTCTCATTCCATAAGGGAGAAATAAAAAAGAATGAAGGGATAGCAGGCCTCAAGCAAGTCCAAAATCTAGCAAGGGAAATCTCATTTGATATTAAGGAGAAATGACAGTATTTGTGTTCATGCTCTGCCCACCATGCACACTAGGTTGGCAACATCACTCCATAGCATGACATCCTCCTGTAGGTAGGTTGTGCTCTAACTCTCTACAGTTCATCCTTTGTAGCTAGTGTTGAGGCAGCTGTATCCTTAGGCTTGCACACTGTGGGCCAGTCTTGAGGGAAGCATCCCCAGTGATCCTTAAATTGCCTTTGTTGTCCTTCCTTCTTCTTGATGTATAACACACGCTCAGAGCTGAATATGTCTATGGTCCTGTCTTACAGAATCCAAAAATGCAATAACTTTCATTCTGTCCCACTTTTTCTGTCACCTTTAATCCAAACTGGCAATATATTTCAGGTAGAGCTCTGTATATTCCTAGCCATTAATGAAATGCATGATTATGCTCATGACACTCTTTCTTGTGACAGTTTTCTTTGAAATAGATCTCTTTTTTTTTTTTTTTTTTGCAATAAAGATATACTGAGAATTTTCCAGCTCCCCAGGCTCTGGGTTCTTTCTACTTAATAATTCTATTTTCAGTTTATCTTTTCCCCCTTTTATTGCATTTTAAAAGAGAAGGAGCCAAGTCACCATTTCCATACTTTGCTTAAAAATCTCCTCAGCTAAATATCTAATTTTATTGTTTGCAAGTTCTGCTTTCCCCAAAACACTGAACATGAATACTACTTAGTCAAGTTCTTCATAAAGTTATAGCAAGGATTTCTTTTCCTCCAGTTTCCAATAGTATATTTCTCATTTCCATCTGAGTTCACACCAGAAACACCTTCACTTCCATATTTCTACCTGTATTCTGTCTATGATTATTTATTTATTTTTCATTTTCTGAGAGCTTTATTGATGCTTGCATGACAGATTACAAGTGCTCCAAAGCAAGTCCTTCAGGGCCCTCTGTCTTCATCACCGTATCTGGCAGCAGAAATACAGAAGCCATGTTTTCTTTGAGGAAGGAAATATAAAAATGCTTATAAACCAATCACATGTTTTGCCAAAGGAAAGGTACAAAATACTTCACAGAGAACCAAACTACACACTTGACAAGAGCATCTGGAGAACAAGACTAATGGTTTTGAAGGCAGTGGCACTTGGTTCCATTGAGACTAATCCTGGCCACGAGGTGGCCAAGCAGCCGTCCTAAGCCACCCCACTGATCCACCTCACTGGGTCCTGCCAGCTGGGACACAGGAAGGCAACTTCAAAAGCATTATCCATACAGACACAGTCACCCCAGTGGTCACACTGCACTTGCTGCAGTCTTTGGTCACCTTCCCACCTAGCTGCATAAGGGTGGGCCATTCCAGCTCAGGCTTGGCACTGAGTGGCTTTCAAGTGACACCAAATCCTTCTCAGATCCAGGGTCCACAGGTCACCCTGAAGGCCCATGGCAGTTTGCATTGTCCAGCAGGTTCAGCTGACACTCTGGTACCTGCCCCAACCCAGATGCCAATTTGTTTGGCTAAATAAGATACTCTTAGAAACACTTCAGCTGATTGTGTGTCTACAGGAAGTAACAACTTAGAAGAGACTGGACAGTGAGGTGATCCACTGAAATTCAGGGGACCTCCCCCCACTGCCTGGATCCAGGAAACTCAAAACAATCATTTGTTGCTTTTACTGAGGGATGGAGCTATACACTACCATGGCCTTGGGACTGTAGAGAAGCCACTGACCACTCACACCATGTGCTCAGTTAGGATCTAGTCTACCTAGCACTAACCACTGTTACTAGTATGTAAAGTTGGCTTCAAAGGCTAGGGAGAGCTTAGTGCTTGCCTGGGATATATGGAGCCCAAGTTCCATCCCTAGCACTAAAAAGAAAAAGAAAAACTGGCCTAAATATCCAGAGTCACATCGCTGTCCACTTGTAAATATGAAAAGCTCTGTCATTCAGAAAAGCTGCTGCCTGCACTCCTGCTCCTAAATCCAAGAGCAGCACACTCCAGAGAGTATGGTGGCCTAAGTGAGTCTTTGTCCTGCAACGGACCAAATGGCCTTTGGCTTATGCCTCATTCAGGAAAATGCATACTGCTCTGATACAGAATACTCTAGAAACATGAAATGAAATATTCTCAAATTATATTGTTCAAGGTAACAGTCTTGCTTTAGAAAGTGCAGACAAGAATTATTCAGTTCTATTTCTGTTAACTAAGAGGTATCTCTTATAGAAATTAATATCCAACCCAAATCCACTTCTGATAAAATACCATCATTCAATAGTCTAAAAACCATCGACTTTCTTAACCAATCAAAATAATAGCCAGTCCCTCCCCCTACCAACCCCTCTGGCTGGGCCTGCCCTCCGGCCCTGCCCGTCCCTGTCTCCTATGGGCCCGGTGCACCAGCAGATGGCCGAGCTGACTTCCCAGAGTTCAGTAACTTCCTTGCTTCCCAAAATCTTTGTCTTCCTCCTTAAGAACCAGTACTCCAACAAGTGCTAACAGCGATGAACATCAAAAAATATAAAATGCTACAAATACCTAAATAAGACAGTCAAGAATTGCTATAAGAACCCTTTCCCATCCCAGAAACCCTGAGATTTTCCACCCTGCCAAGCAATGCCCTGCAGCAAGTGAAGAAAAACAGATACCCTGGCTGACTGCACTAACAAGACCTAGGCCCCTTGTAAGTGAACTAAAATCACTAAAGGTCCCAGCAAGAGGTACAGCAATTTTACAAATGGGCAATATCCAATCATAGTTTCTCAGTGACCAATCACTAATATGAAATATGAAAATTGTAGAGCTTATAAACTCTTCTTTTTCTCTTTTCTGATACTTAAGCTTTGAATTGTACTTAGTTGACTGAATTTTATAAAATAGTTTTCTTTGAATGAGTTCATATGTGTTCTTTTCCCAGCTGTGCCATAACTTGAGGCCAGTATAATTTGATAATGACTTGCTTTTTCTGTTTGGATGTCCATAATTTCATTTTTATGCATAAAATTTAGTAACCTCACAAAACATACACCAGTGAGTAGTTATTCTTTAGTAGTTTTTCCTTGGATATGGTAACTATATTTCTTTTACATTGACTCTTTTTCTGATCCATGATTTCAGTTTATTTTTCAGGAGTTTAAGGATACCATGGAGGTATATTTTTAAACTAATATAGGACAGTTAAAATCCTGGTCTCTAAAGTCAGACTGCTGGGTTCTAACCATAGGTTGGACATTTATTAGCTTGATGATCATGTATATATACATTTCAATCATTTGTGTTTGTATCAGTTGTCTAAATTAAAAATGAAGATAGGGGCCGGGGATTTAGCTCAGTGGTTCCACCGCCTGGCTCGCAAGTGCAAGGACACGAGTTCGATCCCCGGTATCAAAAAAAAATGAAGATAATAATTACCTAACTTTTGAAGATTCTATAAAGATTAATGCATTTATAACAAGGGTAAACATAGGTCTGTGTGTGTGTGTGTGTGTGTGTGTGTGTGTGTGTGTGCTTACTCTCATATTCGGTGAGCATCTTAAATCTCTAAATTTGTTTCATCAAATTTGAGGCATTTTCAGTTCTTATTTATACAAAAAATTTTTCTATTCCACTCTACCTTTGCCTTTTGGAATACATGTATGTCAGATTACATATATGTTACAATTGCATATGTCAGATAATTTGAAATTATCAGGTCTATGAGTCTTTGTTCTCTTTTTACATTATCTTTCCTCTCTGTTCTTCACATTGAATAATTACTATGGATCAAAATTTAGCTTGCCTATTATTTCCACTGTTTTCATTTCTCTGAGAGTTCATCTTACAAAATTTTTAGTATGAATACTGTATATTTCAGTTCTAAACTATCATTTTGTTAATTTTAATTTTTATTGTCTTTATTGGAATTTCCTTTCTCTTCATTTATTATGAGGATACTTTTACTTTATTAATAATAATTATTACAGCTATTTAAAAATCCTTGCCTGATGGTTCTAAAATCTGTTTCATCTTGGAGATTATTCTGTTGGATATTTTTCCTGTTAAAATATCCTCTAGTATTTCTTTCTTTTCTTTTTTTTGTATGTCAAGAAATTCTAAATTATATCCTGAAGACTACTGAATTATGAATATTATGGATTCTGTTATTTTTCTCCAAGGAATATCATTCCTTTCATTTTGCCTATTTTCTTGGCTATGCTTGACATGTATGTTCTGCTTATTGAGTGAACACTACAGTCTATCAATCGATCTATACTTTTGCTGGTCTGCTTTGAATATGTATCACATATTCATGGTTCAGAGGTGTAACTGTCTGAATATTTCTCCCAGAATTAATTTGTTATGAACATAAACCTCAATGGCATTGTGTTGAGAGGTGGGACCTGATGGAAGATGTTTAAATCATAAGGATTCTGCATGCATGAATGTAGTACTGCTGCCATATAAAGAGACTCCAGAGTGACCCTTTTTCTCTGCTTCTGCTGTGTGTGGGACATAGCATTCCTTTCATCTGGAGAGTTCAAGGCACCCTTTTAGTAGAGACTAGGTCTTAACCTTCCTTTGTTTTTATCTTAGACATCTTAGTTTCTAGAATTATGAGGAAGAATTTTGTTTGTGAGCTATCCAGTTATTATAGTTTAAACCTCAAATGCCCCCCAAAATTCTCATGTGCTCAGTGTTGGGGGTTTGGAAAGGTGATTAGATCACAGGAGTATTTTTCTGATCAGTGAATATATCAACAAATGAGTTCAGCGGCTGTGTTCCACCAGGAGATGGGGCATGTTCCTGAGGGCTAACCAGGAGGACACATCTCTCTCTTTCTGCTTCCTGATGGCAATTACTTGAGCAACTTTTGTCCTCCAGGTTCTTGCACCATGCTCTTCCTACTTTGGAGTCAGCCAACTATGGACTGATTCCTGTGAACCAAAATGAACTTTTCTCCTTCAAGTTGTGGGTGTCAGGTATTTTGGCTCAGTGACAAGAAAGTGAAGAAGACACCAGTCTGTGGTATTTTGTTTTGATAGCCCAGACCAAGTGTGATAGTGTTTTTTGACTGTACCATATTTAACTATTCTTCAAATACATTTTCTGTTAATAAGAGACCAAAACATAATGTACCTTACTGTTTCCTCTATTGGTCTCTAGCCCACACTCCTTGGGCAAAGAGGGTGAGCACTTCCCAGCACCCTGAAGGAAGTTCCCCCGACACCATCCCATGCTCCTAGGGCAGACAAGTTGAGCCAGTCCCAGCACCCAGACAGAAGCTCCCCTGCTGCCATTCCAGGCTCCTAGGTCAGAGAAGCTGAGCCCTTCCCAGCACCTGGAAGGAAGCTCCCATGCCGCCATACCACACTCTTAGGGCAGAGAAGCTGAGATGATCCCAGCACCCAGAAGGAAGGTTCCCTGCTGCCATTCCAGGCTCCTAGGGCAGAGAAGCTGAGCCCTTCCCAGCACCCAGAAGGAAGCTCCTCTGCGGCCATCCCATGCTCCTAGGTCAGAAAAGCTGAGCCAATCCCAGCACCTGGAAGGAAGCTTCCCTGTTGCCATCCCACGCTCCTAGGGCACAGAACCAGAGCTTGTCCCAGAACCCGGAAGGAAGCTCCCCCACTGCCATACCACACTTCTAGGGCAGAGAAGGTGAGCCAGTCCCAGCACCTAGAAGGAAGCTCCCATGCCACCATCTCATGCTTCTAGGCCAGAGAAGGTGAGCCCTTCAAAGCACCTGGAAGGAAACTACTCCACCACCATCCCACACTCCTGGGGCAGAGAAGCTTAGCTGGTCCCAGCACCCGGAAGGAGGCTCCCTCGCCATGATCCCATGCTCCTAGAGCAGAGAAGGTGAGCCATTCTCAGAAACAAGAAGGAAGCTCCTCTGCCACCTTCGCATGCACCTAGGGCAAAGAAGGTGAGCCATTCTGAGCACCGAGGTGGAAGCTACCCCATCGCCATCCCACGTTCCTAGGGCAGAAAAGCTGAGCCAGTCCCAGCACTTGGAAGGAAGTGCCCCCACCGCCATCCAAGGCTCCTAGGTCAGAGAAGGAGAGACCTTCCCAGCACCCAGAAGGAAGCTACTCCACCACCATCCCACACTCCTGGGGCAGAGAAGCTTAGCTGGTCCCAGCACCCGGAAGGAGGCTCCCTCGCCATGATCCCATGCTCCTAGAGCAGAGAAGGTGAGCCATTCTCAGAAACAAGAAGGAAGCTCCTCTGCCACCTTTGCATGCACCTAGGGCAAAGAAGGTGAGCCATTCTGAGCACCGAGGTGGAAGCTACCCCATCGCCATCCCACGTTCCTAGGGCAGAAAAGCTGAGCCAGTCCCAGCACTTGGAAGGAAGTGCCCCCACCGCCATCCAAGACTCCTAGGTCAGAGAAGGAGAGACCTTCCCAGCACCCAGAAGGAAGCTACCCCGTCGCCATCCCATGCTCCTAGGGCAGAGAAGCTGAGCTGGCCCCAGCACCCAGAACGAAGCTCCCTCACCACCATCCCATGCACCTAGGGCAGAATAGCTCAGCCAGTCCCAGCACCCAGAAGGAAGCTCCCCAACTCCATCCCACACTGCTAGAAAAGAGGTGAACCCTTTCCAGCACCTGCAAGGAAGATCCCACAGGTCATCCCATGCTCCAAGGGCAGAGAAGCTGTGCCCTTCCCAGTACCTGGAAGGAAGCACCCCCGCCGGCATCCCATGCTCCTAAGGCAGAATAGCTGAGCCAGTCCCAGCACCCTGAAGAAAGCTCCCCACCTCCATCCCACAATCCTAGGGCACAGAGGCTGAGCCTTTCCTATCACCAGGAAGGAAGCTTCGCAGCAGCCATCCCATGCTACTAGGGCAGAGAAGGAGAGCTGGTCCCAGCACCAGGAAGTGAGCTCCCCTGCTGCTGTCCCACACTTCTAGGGCAAGGAAGGTGAGCCCTTCCCAGCACCCAGAAGGAAGTTTCCCTGCTGCCATCCCACGCTTCTAGGGCAGAGAAGCTGACACCTTCCCAGCACCTGGAAGGAAGCTCCCCTGCCACCATCCCACACTCCTATGGCGAAGAAGCTGATCCAATCCCAGCAGCTGGAAGAAAGCTTCCGTGCCACCATCTGAATTTCCTAGGGCAGAGAAGGTGAGCCCTTCAAAGCACCCAGAAACTCCCCCACTGCCATCCCATGCTCCTAGGGCAGAGAAGCTGAGCTTGTCCCAGCACCAAGAAGGAAGCTCCCCCACTGCCATCCCATGCTCCTAGGGCCAAAAAGGTGAGCCCATCCCAGCACCTGGAAAAAAGCTCCCCTGATGACATCAATGCTCCTAGGGCAGAGAAGCTGAGCTGGTCCGAGCAGCCAGAAGGAAGCTCCCCTGCCACCATCCCATGCTCCTTGGGCAGAGAAGGTAAGCCCTTCAAATCACCCTGAAGGAAGGTCTCCTGCTGCCATCCCAAGCTCCTAGAGGCAAAAAAGCTGAGCTGGTCCAAGCACCCTGAAGGAAGCTCCACCGCTACCATTGCATGCTACTTGAGCAGAGAAGGTGAGCTCTTCCCAGCACCTGGAAGGAAGCTACCACATTGCCATCCCATGCTCCTAGGGCAGAGAAGCTCAGTTGGTCCCTTCACCTGAAAGGAAGCTCCCCCATCACCATCCCACACTCCAAGGGAAGAGAATGTGAGACTTTTCCAGCACCCCGAAGGAAGCTCCCATGCCACCATCCAATGCTCCTAGGTCAGAGCAGGTGAGCCCTTCCCAGCACCTGGAAAGAAGCTCCCCCACGGAATCCCATGCTTCTAGGGCAGAAAAGCTGATGGAGTCCCAGCACCCAGAAGGAAGACCATCTACTGCCATCCCACACCCCTAGGGCAGAAAAAGTGAGCCCTTCCCAGCACTCAAAAGAAAGCTCCCCTGAAGCCATCCCATGCTCCTAGGGGAGAGAAGCTGAGCCGGTCAAAGCATCCAGAAGGAAGCTCCCCCGCCACCATCCCACACTCCTAGGACAGAGAAGGTGAGCACTTTGCAGCACTCGGAAGGAAGCTCCCCCACCACCATCCCAAGCTCCTAGGGCAGAGAAGCTGAGCTGGTCCAAGCATGCAGAAGGAAGCTGCCCCACAGCCATCTCAAGCTCCTAGGACATAGAAGCAGAGAGGATCACAGCACCCAGAAGGAAGCACCATGCTGCTATTCGTAGCTCCTTGGGCCGAGAAGCTGAGCCAGTCCCACCACCCGGAAAGAAGCTCAAACACCACTATCCCAAGCTCTTTGGGCAGAGAAACTGAGCCAGTCCCAGCAGCCAGTAGGGAGCTCCCCTCCTGCCATCCCAAGCTCTTAGAGCAAAGAAGCTTAGCCCATCCCAGCACCCAGAAGGAAACACCTCTGCTACCATCCTAAGCTCCTAGGGCAGAGAAACTGAGCAGGTTCGAGCACGTGGAAAGATGTTCCACCGCCGCCTTCCCAAGCTCCTAGGGCAGAAAAGCAGAGCCCTTCCCAGCACTCAGAAGGAAGCTCCCCTGCTGCTATCCCATTCTCCTAGGGCAGAGAAGCTGAGCCCTTCAGTGCACCTGGAAGGAAGCTCTCCCACCACCATCACATGCTCCTAGGGCAGAATAGGTGAGGCACTCCCAGCACCCAGAAAGAAGCTCCCCTGGTGCGATCCCACACTCCTAGGGCAGAGGTGAGCCCTTCTCAGCACCCCGAAGGATGCTCCTCCAGCACAATCCCATGCTCCTAGGGCAGAGAAACTGAGCCCTTCCCAGCACCAGGAAGGAAGCCCCAAAGTTGCCATTCCATGCTCCTAGGGCAGAGAAGGTGAGCACTTTGCAGCACTTGGAAGGAAGCTCCCTCACTGGCATCCCACGCTGCTATAACAGAGAAGCTGAGCTGGTCCCAGCACCCGGAAGGAAGCTCGCCCACCACCACCCCATGATCCTAGGGCAGAGAAACTGAGCCCTTCCCAGCACCAGAAAGGAAGCTACACTGCTGCCATTCCACACTCCTAGGGCAGAGAAGCAGAGATGGTCCCAGCACACAGAACGAAGCTTCACCATTGCCATCCCATATTCCTAAGGCAGAGAAGCTGAGCCCTTCCCAACACCCAGAAGGAAGCTCCCCTGCTGCCATTCCAGGCTCCTAGGGCAGAGAAGCTGAGCTCTTCCCAGCACCTGGAAAGAAGCTCCCCTGCTGCCATCCCACACTCCTATGGCAGAGAAGCTGAGCCAGTCCCAGCACCCAGAAGGAAGCTCCCCGACTGCCATCCCACTCTACTAGGGCAGAGAAGGTGAGCCCTTCCCAGCACTCGGAAGGAAGCTCCCACACAGCCATCACAAGCTCCTAGGGCAGAGGTCTGCCTTTCACAGCACCCAGAAGGCAGCTCCCCCAACGCCATCCCAAGTGCCTAGGGCAGAGAAGGTGATCCCTTCCCAGCACCTGGAAGGAAGCTTCTCCACCACCATCCCATGCGCTTTGGGCAGAAAAGCTGAGCCAGACCCAGCACCTGGAAGGAAGCTCCCCCACTGCCATCCCACACTCCTAGGGCAGAGAAAGTGAGCCTTTCCCAGAACTCAGAAGGAAGCTACCCCATCGCCACCCCAAGGTCCAAGGGCACAGAAGCTGAGTTGGTCCCGCGACCTGGTTGGAAGCTCCCCTACCGCCATCCCATGCTCCCAGGGCAGAAAAGGTCAGCCTTTCCCAGCACCTGGAAAGAAGCTCCCCCACCGATATCCCATGTTCCTACAGCAGAAAAGCTGACCCAGACCCAGCACCAGGAAGGAAGATCCCCCACCGCCATCCCACTTTCTAGGGCAGAGAAGCTGAGCCAGTCCCAGCCCTGGGAAGGAAGCTCCCCTGCCAGAATCCCACACTCCTAGGGCAGAGAAGCTGAGCCATTCCCAGCACTCAGAAGGAAGCTCCCCAGCCGCCATCCCATGCTGCTAGGACAGAGAAGCTGAGCCAGTCCAATCACTCAGAAGGAAGCTCCCCCACTGCCATCCCATGCTCCTAGGGCAGAGAAACTGAGCCCTTGCCAGCACCAGGAAGGAAGCTCCACTGCTGTCATTCCACACTCCTAGGGCCGAAAAGCAGAGACGGTCCCAGCACACAGAACGAAGCTTCACAATTGCCATCCCATATTCCTAGGGCAAAGAAGCTGAGCAGGCCTCAGCACCCAGAAGGAAGCTCCCCTGGTGCCATCCCAGGCTCCAAGGGCAGAGAAGCTGAGCCCTTCCCAATACCCAGAAGGAAGCTCCCCTGATGCCATTCCAGGCTCCTAGGGCAGAGAAGCTGACCTCTTCCCAGCACCTGGAAGGAAGCTCCCCGCTGCCATTCCACACACCTATGGCAGAGAAGCTGAGCCAGTCCCAGCACCCAGAAGGAAGCTTCCCCACTGCCATCCCACTCTGCTAGGGCAGAGAAGGTGAGCCCTTCCCAGAACCCGGATGGAAGCTCCCACACAGCCATCCCAAGCTCCTAGGGTAGAGGTCTGCCTTTTGCAGCCCCCAGAAGGCAGCTCCCCTGCCACCATCCCAAGCGCCTAGGGCAGAGAAGGTGAGCCCTTCCCAGCACATGGAAGGAAGCTTCTCCGCTGCCATCCCATGTGCTTTGGGCAGAAAGGCTGAGCCAGACCCAGCACCCAGAAGGAAGCTCCCCCAGTGCCATCCCACTCTCCTATGGCAGAGAAAGTGAGCCTTTCCCAGAACCCAGAAGGAAGCTGCCCCATCGCCATCCCAAGCTCCTAGGGCACAGAAGCTGAGTTGGTCCCAGGACCCAGAAGGAAGCTCCCCCATCGCCATCCCAAGGTCCTATGGCAGAGAAGCTGAGCCATTCCCAGCACCCAGAAGGAAGCTCTGCCAACACCATACCAAGCTCCTAGGGTAGAGAATCTGAGCCAGTTGCAGCACGCAGAAAGACACTCCCCCACCTCCTTCCAAAGGTCCTAGGGCAGAGAAGCTCAGCAGGCCCCAGCAAATGGAAAAAAGCTCCCCCACTGCCTTCTCAAGCTCCTAGGGCAGAGAATCTGAGTCGGTCCCAGCACCCGGGGGAAGCTCCCAATCCCCGCCATCCCAAGGTCCTAGAGAATAGAAGCTGATTCTGTCCCAGCCCTCAGAAGGAAGCTCCCCCACTGCCATCCCAAGCTTCTATGATAGAGAAGCGGAGCTGGTCCCAGAAAGCAGAAGGAAGCTCCCCTGCCACCATCCCACTCTCCTAGGGCAGAGAAGCTGAGAGAGTCACACCCCCAGAAGGAAGCTCCCCTGCCGCCATCCGAAGCTCCTAGGGCAGAGAAGCTGAGCTGGTACCAGCACCTGGAAAGATGCTCCCATGCTGCCATCCCAAGCACCTAGGGCAGAGAAGCTGAGCTGGTCTCAGCTCCTGGAAAGAAGCTCCCCCACCACCATCCCAAGCTCCTAGGGCAGAGAAGCAGAGCCGGTCCCAGCATCCCGAAGGAAGCTCTCCCACTCTTAGGAGCAATGCTACATAATTCTAGTGAAAAATCTTTTGAGTAGGCCTAGTTCTCCTGCTTACAGACCAGCTATGACATTCCAGACATTATTACATTTTGGCCTGGGGTCACAGCTGAGACCTCAGTGATCCCTGGATGCTGTAATGCTCCAGGACAAGACCACACCTGCGGGAGATGCCAGAGAGGAACCAAATCATCATCTGCATAGTTCCTCATTGTTCTTAGATTTCCACTGTCCTCCAGTCTTTTTACACCCTGTTTATCCCAATGTAAAGTACTGAACTCTGCATTTTTCACTTCTTACATCTGTTTCCCCATGTACTGAATAAAAAGTGCTGCAAGCTAGGGGGCTCTTGTCTTTGCTGCCTAGAGCAGCAGTGATCATACCCAAAGCTCAGCTTCTTTTCATTTGTCTGCCTTTCCTGTAATTTGCCGAGTGCTGCTGTGGCTCACAGGAGACTAGGTTTTACTGCAGAGGATCTGGTAACATCCCCTTCCCCTGTTCGCTACACCTTACCGCCATTGCAAGCTCCAAGGAAAGAGAAGCTGAGACTGTCCCAGCAAGAGGAAGTAAGCTCCCCCGTGGCTATCTCAAGCTCATAGTTCAGAGAAGCTCAGCTGGTCCCAGAACCTGGAAGAAAGCTCTCTCTCAGCCCTCAGAAGCACTTTGGGCAGAGAAAGTGAGGCGGTCCCAGCAGCCAAAAGGAAGCTCGCCTCCTGCCATCCCAAGCTTCTAGGGCATAGAAGCAGAGCCAGTCCCAGCATGCTGAAGGAAGCTCCCCAACTGCCATCCCAGGCTCCTAGGGCATGGATCGTGACCCAGGCCCAGCACCCCAAAGGAAGCTCACCAGCCTATATACCAAGCCATTAGGGCTAAGAATCTGAGCAAGTCCCAGCACCTGGAAGAAATATCCCCCCATGAAATCCCAAGGACCTAGGCTAGAGAAGGTGTGCCAATCCCAGCACTGGGAAGAAAGCTCCCCGGCATCATCCGAAGATCCTAGGGCAGAGAAGCTGAGCTGGTCTCTGCACCAGAAAGGAAGCTCCCCTCCTGCCATCCCAAGCTGCTAGGGGAAAGAAGTTTAGCCCATCACAGCACCCAGAAGGAAGCTCCCCCGCCGCCATACTAAGGTCCTAGGGCAGAGAAACTGAGCCAGTTCCAGCACGTGGAAAGGTTTTCACCCACTGCCTTCCCAAGCTCCTAGGGCAGATATGCTGAGCGGGCCACAGAACATGGAAAACAGCTCCCCCACTGCCTTACCAAGCTCCTAGGGCAGAGAATCTGAGCCGGTCACAGCACTCAGAAGAAAGATCCCCCCCCCCCAACCATCGCAAGAACCTAGAGCATAGAAGCTGAGCTGGTATCAGCACTCGGAAGGAAGTTCCCCTTGTGCCATTACAAGGTTCTATGGCAGAGAAGCTGAGCTGGTCCCAGGATGCAGAAGGAAGCTCCCCTGCCACCATCCCAAGCTCCTAGGACAGAGAATCTGAGCAGATCACAGCACCCGGAAGGAAGCTCCCCGGCTCCATCACAAGCTCCTAGGGCAGAGAAGCTGAGCCGGTCCCAGCGTGCACAAGGAACCTCGCCCACTGGCATGCCAAGCTCGTAGGGCTGAGAAGCTGAGCCTCTCCCAGCACCAGGAAGGAAAATCCCCCAGGGCCAAACCAAGCTCCTGGGGCACAGATGCTGAGCTGGACCCAGCACCTGGAAGGAAGCGAGCCTCATGCCAATCCAAGCTCCTAGGGCATAGAAGCAGTGCTAGTCCAACCACGAGGAAGGAAGCTCCACCGCCACCATCCCAGTCTTCTAAGGGAGAGAAGGTGACCCGGTCCCAGCAACCAGAAGGAAGCTCGTTCGTCACCACGCCAAGTTCCAGGGTAGAGAATCGGAGACAGTCCCAGCAACCGGAAGGAAGATCACCCACTGAAATTACAAGCTCCTAGGCTAGAGAGCCTGTGACGGTCCCAGAACTCGGAAGGAAGCTACACCGGCCCCATCTCAATCTCCCAGTGCAGAGATGCTGAGCTGGTCCCAGCACCTGGAAGGAAGCTAGCCTGCTGCCAGCCCAAGCTCCTAGGACAGAGAAACTGAGTCGGTCACAGCACCTGGAAGGAAGCTACCCCACCACCGTGCGAAGCTCCTGAGGCAGAGTAGCTGAGCCGGTTGCAGCCCATGGAAAGATGCTCCCCCGCCGCCTTCCCAAGCACCTATGGCCGAGAAGCGGAGCCATTCCCTGCACCTGGAAGGAAGCTCCAACACCACCATCCCAATCTCCTAAGGCAGAGAAGCTGAGCCGGTTCCAGCACTGGGAAATATGCTCCCCCGTCGAATTCCCAAGCTCCTAGGGCAGAGAAGCTGAGGCAGTTCCAGCAGGGGGAAAAATGCTCCCCCGCCGCCTTCCCAAGCACCTATGGAAGAGGACCTGAGCCATTCCCTGCACCTGGAAGGCAGCTCCCCCACCACCCTCCCAAGCTCTTAGCCCAGAGAAGCTGAGCCGGTTCCAGCACCTGGAAAGATGCTCACCCAATGCCTTCCCAAGCTACTAGGGCAGAGAAGTTGGCCAGCCCCAACACATGGAAAAAGCTCCCCCACTGCCTTGCCAAGCTCCTAGGGCACATAATCTGACCTGCTCATAGCACCCGGAAGGAAACGCCCACCCCCGGCCATCCCAAGCTCCTGGAGCATAGAAGCTGAGCTGGTCCGAGCACCCGGAAGGCAGCTCCCCCACCGCCATCACAAGCTCCCAGGGCCGAGAAGCTGAGCCAGTCCCAGCACCTGGCAGGAAGATCCCCGGACTAAATCCCAAGGTCCTAGGTTAGAGAAGCTCTGCCGGCCCCAGCGCCAGGAAATAAGGTCCCCGCAGCCATCGCAAGCACCTAGGGCAAAGAAGCTGAGCCAGTCCCAGCACCTGGAAGGAAGCTGCCCCACCACCATCCCAAGCTCTATGGGCAGAGAAACTGAGCCCTTCCCAGCAGCCAAAAGTAAGCTCCCATCCTGCCCTCCCAAGCTCCTAGGCCAAAGAAGCATAGCACTTTGCAGCGCCCAGAAGGAAGCTCCCCAGCCGCTTTGCCAAGCCCCTAGGGAAAAGAAGCTGAGCCGGTCCCAGCGTGGGGAAGGAACCTCGCCCACTGGCATCCCTAGCTCCTAGGGCAGAGAAGCTGAGCCTCTCCAAGCACCGGGAAGGAAGATCCCCCACTGAAATCCCAAGCACCTTGTCAAGAGAAGCTCTGCCCGTCCCAGCACATGGAAGGAAGCTCCCCCGCCGCCAACCAAAGCTCCTATGGAAGAGAAGCTGAGCAGCTCCAGGCATGTGGAAGGAAGCTGGCCCGCAGCCATGTCAAGGTCCTAGGGCATAGACACAGTGCGAATCCCATCATGCAGAATGAAGCACCACTGCCTCCATCTGAAGCTCCGAGGGCAGAGAAGGTGACACGGTCCCAGCAACCTGAAGGAAGCTCGCCCGGCGCCATCCCAAGCTCCTATCCCAGGGAATCTGAGCCAGTCCAAGCAACTGGATGGAAGATACCCTTCCGAAATCCCAAACGCCTAGGCTAGAGAAGCTGTGCCGGTCCCAGCACCTGGAAGAAAGTTCCCCTGGCGCCATCCCAAGCTCCTGGGTAACAGATGCTGAGCTGGTCCCAGCACCTGGAAGGAAGCTAGCCTGCTGCCACCCGAAGCTCCTAGTGGAGAGAAGCTGAGCCGGTTCCAGCACTCGGAAAGATGCTCCCTCGTCGCCTTCCCAAGCTCCTAAGGCAGAGAAGCTGAGCTGGTTCCAGCACGCGGAAAAATGCTCCCCCGACGCCTTACCAAGCTGCTATGGCAGAGAAGCTGAGCCATTTCCTACACCTGGAAGGAAGCTCCCCCATCACCATCCCAAGCTCTTAGGGCAGTGAAGCTGAGCCAGTTCCAGCACCAGGAAAGATCCTCACCCAACACCTGCCCAAGCTACTAGGGCAGAGAAGATGAGTCGGGCCCAGCACATGGGAAATGCTCCCCCACTGCCTCACCAAGCTCCTAGGGCACAGAGTCTCAGCCACTCACAGTACCCGGAAGAAAGCTCCCGCCCCCCGTGCCTTCCAAAGTCCTCGAGCGTAGAAACGGAGCTGGTCTAAGCACAAGGAAGGAAGCTCCAACACCGCTATCCGAAGCTCCTCGGGCAGAGAACCTGAGCCGGTCCCAGAACCTGGAAATAAGGTCCCCCACCGAAATCCCAAGCTCCTTGGCTAGAGAAGCTCTGCTGGTTCCAGCACCTGGAAGAAAGCTCCCACAGCTCCCTCACAGTCTCCTATGGCAGACAAGCTGAGCCATTCCCTGCACCCGGATGGAATCTCGCCCACCAACATCCCAAGCTCCTAGGGTGAAGAAGCTGAGCCGCTTTCAGCACCAGGAAGAAAGCTCCCCCGCCGCCATCCCAAGCTCCTAGGGCGGAGAAGCTGAGTCAGTCGAAACACCTGGAAGGCAGCTGAGCTGGCCGCCATCCCAAGCTCTTCGGGCAGAGAAACTGAGCCCGGCCCAACAGCCAAAAGGAAGCTACCCTCCTCCCGTGCCAAGCTCCTATGGCAAAGAAGCTTAGCCCGTCGCAGCACCCAGGAGGAAGCTCCCCGGCTCCATCACAAGCTCCTAGGGCAGAGAAGCTGAGCCGGTCCCGGCGTGCACAAGGAACCTCGCCCACTGGCATGCCAAGCTCCTAGGGCTGAGAAGCTGAGCCTCTCCCAGCCCCAGGAAGGAAAATCCCCCAGGGCCAAACCAAGCTCCTGGGGCACAGATGCTGAGCTGGACCCAGCACCTGGAAGGAAGCGAGCCTCATGCCAATCCAAGCTCCTAGGGCATAGAAGCAGTGCTAGTCCAACCACGAGGAAGGAAGCTCCACCGCCGCCATCCCAGTCTTCTAAGGGAGAGAAGGTGACCCGGTCCCAGCAACCAGAAGGAAAATCGTTCATCACCACGCCAAGTTCCAGGGTAGAGAATCGGAGACAGTCCCAGCAACCGGAAGGAAGATCACCCACTGAAATTACAAGCTCCTAGGCTAGAGAGCCTGTGACGGTCCCAGAACCCGGAAGGAAGCTACACCGGCCCCATCTCAATCTCCTAGCGCAGAGATGCTGAGCTGGTCCCAGCACCTGGATGGAAGCTAGCCTGCTGCCAGCCCAAGCTCCTAGGACAGACAAACTGAGTCGGTCACAGCACCTGGAAGGAAGCTACCCCACCACCATGCGAAGCTCCTGAGGCAGAGTAGCTGAGCCGGTTGCAGCCCATGGAAAGATGCTCCCCCGCCGCCTTCCCAAGCACCTATGGCCGAGAAGCGGAGCCATTCCCTGCACCTGGAAGGAAGCTCCAACACCACCATCCCAATCTCCTAAGGCAGAGAAGCTGAGCCGGTTCCAGCACTGGGAAATATGCTCCCCCGTCGAATTCCCAAGCTCCTAGGGCAGAGAAGCTGAGGCAGTTCCAGCAGGGGGAAAAATGCTCCCCCGCCGCCTTCCCAAGCACCTATGGAAGAGGACCTGAGCCATTCCCTGCACCTGGAAGGCAGCTCCCCCACCACCCTCCCAAGCTCTTAGCCCAGAGAAGCTGAGCCGGTTCCAGCACCTGGAAAGATGCTCACCCAATGCCTTCCCAAGCTACTAGGGCAGAGAAGTTGGCCAGCCCCAACACATGGAAAAAGCTCCCCCACTGCCTTGCCAAGCTCCTAGGGCACATAATCTGACCTGCTCATAGCACCCGGAAGGAAACGCCCACCCCCGGCCATCCCAAGCTCCTGGAGCATAGAAGCTGAGCTGGTCCGAGCACCCGGAAGGCAGCTCCCCCACCGCCATCACAAGCTCCCAGGGCCGAGAAGCTGAGCCAGTCCCAGCACCTGGCAGGAAGATCCCCGGACTAAATCCCAAGGTCCTAGGTTAGAGAAGCTCTGCCGGCCCCAGCGCCAGGAAATAAGGTCCCCGCAGCCATCGCAAGCACCTAGGGCAAAGAAGCTGAGCCAGTCCCAGCACCTGGAAGGAAGCTGCCCCACCACCATCCCAAGCTCTATGGGCAGAGAAACTGAGCCCTTCCCAGCAGCCAAAAGTAAGCTCCCATCCTGCCCTCCCAAGCTCCTAGGCCAAAGAAGCATAGCACTTTGCAGCGCCCAGAAGGAAGCTCCCCAGCCGCTTTGCCAAGCCCCTAAGGAAAAGAAGCTGAGCCGGTCCCAGCGTGGGGAAGGAACCTCGCCCACTGGCATCCCTAGCTCCTAGGGCAGAGAAGCTGAGCCTCTCCCAGCACCGGGAAGGAAGATCCCCCGCTGAAATCCCAAGCACCTTGTCAAGAGAAGCTCTGCCCGTCCCAGCACATGGAAGGAAGCTCCCCCGCCGCCAACCAAAGCTCCTATGGAAGGGAAGCTGAGCAGCTCCAGGCATGTGGAAGGAAGCTGGCCCGCAGCCATGTCAAGGTCCTAGGGCATAGACACAGTGCGAATCCCATCATGCAGAATGAAGCACCACTGCCTCCATCTGAAGCTCCGAGGGCAGAGAAGGTGACACGGTCCCAGCAACCTGAAGGAAGCTCGCCCGGCGCCATCCCAAGCTCCTATCCCAGGGAATCTGAGCCAGTCCAAGCAACTGGATGGAAGATACCCTTCCGAAATCCCAAACGCCTAGGCTAGAGAAGCTGTGCCGGACCCAGCACCTGGAAGAAAGTTCCCCTGGCGCCATCCCAAGCTCCTGGGTCACAGATGCTGAGCTGGTCCCAGCACCTGGAAGGAAGCTAGCCTGCTGCCACCCGAAGCTCCTAGTGGAGAGAAGCTGAGCCGGTTCCAGCACTCGGAAAGATGCTCCCTCGTCGCCTTCCCAAGCTCCTAAGGCAGAGAAGCTGAGCTGGTTCCAGCACGTGGCAAAATGCTCCCCCGACGCCTTCCCAAGCTGCTATGGCAGAGAAGCTGAGCCATTTCCTACACCTGGGAGGAAGCTCCCCCCCCACCATCCCAAGCTCTTAGGGCAGTGAAGCTGAGCCAGTTCCAGCACCAGGAAAGATCCTCACCCAACACCTGCCCAAGCTACTAGGGCAGAGAAGATGAGTCGGGCCCAGCACATGGGAAATGCTCCCCCACTGCCTTACCAAGCTCCTAGGGCACAGAGTCTCAGCCACTCACAGCACCCGGAAGAAAGCTCCCGCCCCCCGTGCCTTCCAAAGTCCTCGAGCGTAGAAACGGAGCTGGTCTAAGCACAAGGAAGGAAGCTCCAACACCGCTATCCGAAGCTCCTCGGGCAGAGAACCTGAGCCGGTCCCAGAACCTGGAAATAAGGTCCCCCACCGAAATCCCAAGCTCCTTGGCTAGAGAAGCTCTGCTGGTTCCAGCACCTGGAAGAAAGCTCCCACAGCTCCCTCACAGTCTCCTATGGCAGACAAGCTGAGCCATTCCCTGCACCCGGATGGAATCTCCCCCACCAACATCCCAAGCTCCTAGGGTGAAGAAGCTGAGCCGCTTTCAGCACCAGGAAGAAAGCTCCCCCGCCGCCATCCCAAGCTCCTAGGGCGGAGAAGCTGAGTCAGTCGAAACACCTGGAAGGCAGCTGAGCTGGCCGCCATCCCAAGCTCTTCGGGCAGAGAAACTGAGCCCGGCCCAACAGCCAAAAGGAAGCTACCCTCCTCCCGTGCCAAGCTCCTATGGCAAAGAAGCTTAGCCCGTCGCAGCACCCAGAAGGAAGCTCCCCGGCTCCATCACAAGCTCCTAGGGCAGAGAAGCTGAGCCGGTCCCGGCGTGCACAAGGAACCTCGCCCACTGGCATGCCAAGGGGCTGAGAAGCTGGCCTCTCCCAGAATCCCCCAGGGCCAAACCAAGCTCCTGGGGCACAGATGCTGAGCTGGACCCAGCACCTGGAAGGAAGCGAGCCTCATGCCAATCCAAGCTCCTAGGGCATAGAAGCAGTGCTAGTCCAACCACGAGGAAGGAAGCTCCACCGCCGCCATCCCAGTCTTCTAAGGGAGAGAAGGTGACCCGGTCCCAGCAACCAGAAGGAAGCTCGTTCGTCACCACGCCAAGTTCCAGGGTAGAGAATCGGAGACAGTCCCAGCAACCGGAAGGAAGATCACCCACTGAAATTACAAGCTCCTAGGCTAGAGAGCCTGTGACGGTCCCAGAACCCGGAAGGAAGCTACACCGGCCCCATCTCAATCTCCTAGTGCAGAGATGCTGAGCTGGTCCCAGCACCTGGATGGAAGCTAGCCTGCTGCCAGCCCAAGCTCCTAGGACAGACAAACTGAGTCGGTCACAGCACCTGGAAGGAAGCTACCCCACCACCATGCGAAGCTCCTGAGGCAGAGTAGCTGAGCCGGTTGCAGCCCATGGAAAGATGCTCCCCCGCCGCCTTCCCAAGCACCTATGGCCGAGAAGCGGAGCCATTCCCTGCACCTGGAAGGAAGCTCCAACACCACCATCCCAATCTCCTAAGGCAGAGAAGCTGAGCCGGTTCCAGCACTGGGAAATATGCTCCCCCGTCGAATTCCCAAGCTCCTAGGGCAGAGAAGCTGAGGCAGTTCCAGCAGGGGGAAAAATGCTCCCCCGCCGCCTTCCCAAGCACCTATGGAAGAGGACCTGAGCCATTCCCTGCACCTGGAAGGCAGCTCCCCCACCACCCTCCCAAGCTCTTAGCCCAGAGAAGCTGAGCCGGTTCCAGCACCTGGAAAGATGCTCACCCAATGCCTTCCCAAGCTACTAGGGCAGAGAAGTTGGCCAGCCCCAACACATGGAAAAAGCTCCCCCACTGCCTTGCCAAGCTCCTAGGGCACATAATCTGACCTGCTCATAGCACCCGGAAGGAAACGCCCACCCCCGGCCATCCCAAGCTCCTGGAGCATAGAAGCTGAGCTGGTCCGAGCACCCGGAAGGCAGCTCCCCCACCGCCATCACAAGCTCCCAGGGCCGAGAAGCTGAGCCAGTCCCAGCACCTGGCAGGAAGATCCCCGGACTAAATCCCAAGGTCCTAGGTTAGAGAAGCTCTGCCGGCCCCAGCGCCAGGAAATAAGGTCCCCGCAGCCATCGCAAGCACCTAGGGCAAAGAAGCTGAGCCAGTCCCAGCACCTGGAAGGAAGCTGCCCCACCACCATCCCAAGCTCTATGGGCAGAGAAACTGAGCCCTTCCCAGCAGCCAAAAGTAAGCTCCCATCCTGCCCTCCCAAGCTCCTAGGCCAAAGAAGCATAGCACTTTGCAGCGCCCAGAAGGAAGCTCCCCAGCCGCTTTGCCAAGCCCCTAAGGAAAAGAAGCTGAGCCGGTCCCAGCGTGGGGAAGGAACCTCGCCCACTGGCATCCCTAGCTCCTAGGGCAGAGAAGCTGAGCCTCTCCCAGCACCGGGAAGGAAGATCCCCCGCTGAAATCCCAAGCACCTTGTCAAGAGAAGCTCTGCCCGTCCCAGCACATGGAAGGAAGCTCCCCCGCCGCCAACCAAAGCTCCTATGGAAGAGAAGCTGAGCAGCTCCAGACATGTGGAAGGAAGCTGGCCCGCAGCCATGTCAAGGTCCTAGGGCATAGACACGGTGCGAATCCCAGCATGCAGAATGAAGCACCACTGCCTCCATCTGAAGCTCCGAGGGCAGAGAAGGTGACCCGGTCCCAGCAACCTGAAGGAAGCTTGCCCGGCGCCATCCCAAGCTCCTATCCCAGGGAATCTGAGCCAGTCCAAGCAACTGGATGGAAGATACCCTTCCGAAATCCCAAACGCCTAGGCTAGAGAAGCTGTGCCGGTCCCAGCACCTGGAAGAAAGCTCCCCTGGCGCCATCCCAAGCTCCTGGGTCACAGATGCTGAGCTGGTCCCAGCACCTGGAAGGAAGCTAGCCTGCTGCCACCCGAAGCTCCTAGTGGAGAGAAGCTGAGCCGGTTCCAGCACTCGGAAAGATGCTCCCTCGTCGCCTTCCCAAGCTCCTAAGGCAGAGAAGCTGAGCTGGTTCCAGCACGCGGCAAAATGCTCCCCCGATGCCTTGCCAAGCTGCTATGGCAGAGAAGCTGAGCCATTTCCTACACCTGGGAGGAAGCTCCCCCCCCACCATCCCAAGCTCTTAGGGCAGTGAAGCTGAGCCAGTTCCAGCACCAGGAAAGATCCTCACCCAACACCTGCCCAAGCTACTAGGGCAGAGAAGATGAGTCGGGCCCAGCACATGGGAAATGCTCCCCCACTGCCTTACCAAGCTCCTAGGGCACAGAGTCTCAGCCACTCACAGCACCCGGAAGAAAGCTCCCGCCCCCCGTGCCTTCCAAAGTCCTCGAGCGTAGAAACGGAGCTGGTCTAAGCACAAGGAAGGAAGCTCCAACACCGCTATCCGAAGCTCCTCGGGCAGAGAACCTGAGCCGGTCCCAGAACCTGGAAATAAGGTCCCCCACCGAAATCCCAAGCTCCTTGGCTAGAGAAGCTCTGCTGGTTCCAGCACCTGGAAGAAAGCTCCCACAGCTCCCTCACAGTCTCCTATGGCAGACAAGCTGAGCCATTCCCTGCACCCGGATGGAATCTCCCCCACCAACATCCCAAGCTCCTAGGGTGAAGAAGCTGAGCCGCTTTCAGCACCAGGAAGAAAGCTCCCCCGCCGCCATCCCAAGCTCCTAGGGCGGAGAAGCTGAGTCAGTCGAAACACCTGGAAGGCAGCTGAGCTGGCCGCCATCCCAAGCTCTTCGGGCAGAGAAACTGAGCCCGGCCCAACAGCCAAAAGGAAGCTACCCTCCTCCCGTGCCAAGCTCCTATGGCAAAGAAGCTTAGCCCGTCGCAGCACCCAGAAGGAAGCTCCCCGGCTCCATCACAAGCTCCTAGGGCAGAGAAGCTGAGCCGGTCCCGGCGTGCACAAGGAACCTCGCCCACTGGCATGCCAAGCTCCTAGGGCTGAGAAGCTGAGCCTCTCCCAGCCCCAGGAAGGAAAATCCCCCAGGGCCAAACCAAGCTCCTGGGGCACAGATGCTGAGCTGGACCCAGCACCTGGAAGGAAGCGAGCCTCATGCCAATCCAAGCTCCTAGGGCATAGAAGCAGTGCTAGTCCAACCACGAGGAAGGAAGCTCCACCGCCGCCATCCCAGTCTTCTAAGGGAGAGAAGGTGACCCGGTCCCAGCAACCAGAAGGAAGCTCGTTCGTCACCACGCCAAGTTCCAGGGTAGAGAATCGGAGACAGTCCCAGCAACCGGAAGGAAGATCACCCACTGAAATTACAAGCTCCTAGGCTAGAGAGCCTGTGACGGTCCCAGAACCCGGAAGGAAGCTACACCGGCCCCATCTCAATCTCCTAGTGCAGAGATGCTGAGCTGGTCCCAGCACCTGGATGGAAGCTAGCCTGCTGCCAGCCCAAGCTCCTAGGACAGACAAACTGAGTCGGTCACAGCACCTGGAAGGAAGCTACCCCACCACCATGCGAAGCTCCTGAGGCAGAGTAGCTGAGCCGGTTGCAGCCCATGGAAAGATGCTCCCCCGCCGCCTTCCCAAGCACCTATGGCCGAGAAGCGGAGCCATTCCCTGCACCTGGAAGGAAGCTCCAACACCACCATCCCAATCTCCTAAGGCAGAGAAGCTGAGCCGGTTCCAGCACTGGGAAATATGCTCCCCCGTCGAATTCCCAAGCTCCTAGGGCAGAGAAGCTGAGGCAGTTCCAGCAGGGGGAAAAATGCTCCCCCGCCGCCTTCCCAAGCACCTATGGAAGAGGACCTGAGCCATTCCCTGCACCTGGAAGGCAGCTCCCCCACCACCCTCCCAAGCTCTTAGCCCAGAGAAGCTGAGCCGGTTCCAGCACCTGGAAAGATGCTCACCCAATGCCTTCCCAAGCTACTAGGGCAGAGAAGTTGGCCAGCCCCAACACATGGAAAAAGCTCCCCCACTGCCTTGCCAAGCTCCTAGGGCACATAATCTGACCTGCTCATAGCACCCGGAAGGAAACGCCCACCCCCGGCCATCCCAAGCTCCTGGAGCATAGAAGCTGAGCTGGTCCGAGCACCCGGAAGGCAGCTCCCCCACCGCCATCACAAGCTCCCAGGGCCGAGAAGCTGAGCCAGTCCCAGCACCTGGCAGGAAGATCCCCGGACTAAATCCCAAGGTCCTAGGTTAGAGAAGCTCTGCCGGCCCCAGCGCCAGGAAATAAGGTCCCCGCAGCCATCGCAAGCACCTAGGGCAAAGAAGCTGAGCCAGTCCCAGCACCTGGAAGGAAGCTGCCCCACCACCATCCCAAGCTCTATGGGCAGAGAAACTGAGCCCTTCCCAGCAGCCAAAAGTAAGCTCCCATCCTGCCCTCCCAAGCTCCTAGGCAAAGAAGCATAGCACTTTGCAGCGCCCAGAAGGAAGCTCCCCAGCCGCTTTGCCAAGCCCCTAAGGAAAAGAAGCTGAGCCGGTCCCAGCGTGGGGAAGGAACCTCGCCCACTGGCATCCCTAGCTCCTAGGGCAGAGAAGCTGAGCCTCTCCCAGCACCGGGAAGGAAGATCCCCCGCTGAAATCCCAAGCACCTTGTCAAGAGAAGCTCTGCCCGTCCCAGCACATGGAAGGAAGCTCCCCCGCCGCCAACCAAAGCTCCTATGGAAGAGAAGCTGAGCAGCTCCAGGCATGTGGAAGGAAGCTGGCCCGCAGCCATGTCAAGGTCCTAGGGCATAGACACGGTGCGAATCCCAGCATGCAGAATGAAGCACCACTGCCTCCATCTGAAGCTCCGAGGGCAGAGAAGGTGACCCGGTCCCAGCAACCTGAAGGAAGCTTGCCCGGCGCCATCCCAAGCTCCTATCCCAGGGAATCTGAGCCAGTCCAAGCAACTGGATGGAAGATACCCTTCCGAAATCCCAAACGCCTAGGCTAGAGAAGCTGTGCCGGTCCCAGCACCTGGAAGAAAGCTCCCCTGGCGCCATCCCAAGCTCCTGGGTCACAGATGCTGAGCTGGTCCCAGCACCTGGAAGGAAGCTAGCCTGCTGCCACCCGAAGCTCCTAGTGGAGAGAAGCTGAGCCGGTTCCAGCACTCGGAAAGATGCTCCCTCGTCGCCTTCCCAAGCTCCTAAGGCAGAGAAGCTGAGCTGGTTCCAGCACGCGGCAAAATGCTCCCCCGATGCCTTGCCAAGCTGCTATGGCAGAGAAGCTGAGCCATTTCCTACACCTGGGAGGAAGCTCCCCCCCCACCATCCCAAGCTCTTAGGGCAGTGAAGCTGAGCCAGTTCCAGCACCAGGAAAGATCCTCACCCAACACCTGCCCAAGCTACTAGGGCAGAGAAGATGAGTCGGGCCCAGCACATGGGAAATGCTCCCCCACTGCCTTACCAAGCTCCTAGGGCACAGAGTCTCAGCCACTCACAGCACCCGGAAGAAAGCTCCCGCCCCCCGTGCCTTCCAAAGTCCTCGAGCGTAGAAACGGAGCTGGTCTAAGCACAAGGAAGGAAGCTCCAACACCGCTATCCGAAGCTCCTCGGGCAGAGAACCTGAGCCGGTCCCAGAACCTGGAAATAAGGTCCCCCACCGAAATCCCAAGCTCCTTGGCTAGAGAAGCTCTGCTGGTTCCAGCACCTGGAAGAAAGCTCCCACAGCTCCCTCACAGTCTCCTATGGCAGACAAGCTGAGCCATTCCCTGCACCCGGATGGAATCTCCCCCACCAACATCCCAAGCTCCTAGGGTGAAGAAGCTGAGCCGCTTTCAGCACCAGGAAGAAAGCTCCCCCGCCGCCATCCCAAGCTCCTAGGGCGGAGAAGCTGAGTCAGTCGAAACACCTGGAAGGCAGCTGAGCTGGCCGCCATCCCAAGCTCTTCGGGCAGAGAAACTGAGCCCGGCCCAACAGCCAAAAGGAAGCTACCCTCCTCCCGTGCCAAGCTCCTATGGCAAAGAAGCTTAGCCCGTCGCAGCACCCAGAAGGAAGCTCCCCGGCTCCATCACAAGCTCCTAGGGCAGAGAAGCTGAGCCGGTCCCGGCGTGCACAAGGAACCTCGCCCACTGGCATGCCAAGCTCCTAGGGCTGAGAAGCTGAGCCTCTCCCAGCCCCAGGAAGGAAAATCCCCCAGGGCCAAACCAAGCTCCTGGGGCACAGATGCTGAGCTGGACCCAGCACCTGGAAGGAAGCGAGCCTCATGCCAATCCAAGCTCCTAGGGCATAGAAGCAGTGCTAGTCCAACCACGAGGAAGGAAGCTCCACCGCCGCCATCCCAGTCTTCTAAGGGAGAGAAGGTGACCCGGTCCCAGCAACCAGAAGGAAGCTCGTTCGTCACCACGCCAAGTTCCAGGGTAGAGAATCGGAGACAGTCCCAGCAACCGGAAGGAAGATCACCCACTGAAATTACAAGCTCCTAGGCTAGAGAGCCTGTGACGGTCCCAGAACCCGGAAGGAAGCTACACCGGCCCCATCTCAATCTCCTAGTGCAGAGATGCTGAGCTGGTCCCAGCACCTGGATGGAAGCTAGCCTGCTGCCAGCCCAAGCTCCTAGGACAGACAAACTGAGTCGGTCACAGCACCTGGAAGGAAGCTACCCCACCACCATGCGAAGCTCCTGAGGCAGAGTAGCTGAGCCGGTTGCAGCCCATGGAAAGATGCTCCCCCGCCGCCTTCCCAAGCACCTATGGCCGAGAAGCGGAGCCATTCCCTGCACCTGGAAGGAAGCTCCAACACCACCATCCCAATCTCCTAAGGCAGAGAAGCTGAGCCGGTTCCAGCACTGGGAAATATGCTCCCCCGTCGAATTCCCAAGCTCCTAGGGCAGAGAAGCTGAGGCAGTTCCAGCAGGGGGAAAAATGCTCCCCCGCCGCCTTCCCAAGCACCTATGGAAGAGGACCTGAGCCATTCCCTGCACCTGGAAGGCAGCTCCCCCACCACCCTCCCAAGCTCTTAGCCCAGAGAAGCTGAGCCGGTTCCAGCACCTGGAAAGATGCTCACCCAATGCCTTCCCAAGCTACTAGGGCAGAGAAGTTGGCCAGCCCCAACACATGGAAAAAGCTCCCCCACTGCCTTGCCAAGCTCCTAGGGCACATAATCTGACCTGCTCATAGCACCCGGAAGGAAACGCCCACCCCCGGCCATCCCAAGCTCCTGGAGCATAGAAGCTGAGCTGGTCCGAGCACCCGGAAGGCAGCTCCCCCACCGCCATCACAAGCTCCCAGGGCCGAGAAGCTGAGCCAGTCCCAGCACCTGGCAGGAAGATCCCCGGACTAAATCCCAAGGTCCTAGGTTAGAGAAGCTCTGCCGGTCCCAGCGCCAGGAAGTAAGGTCCCCGCAGCCATCGCAAGCACCTAGGGCAAAGAAGCTGAGCCAGTCCCAGCACCTGGAAGGAAGCTGCCCCACCACCATCCCAAGCTCTATGGGCAGAGAAACTGAGCCCTTCCCAGCAGCCAAAAGTAAGCTCCCATCCTGCCCTCCCAAGCTCCTAGGGCAAAGAAGCATAGCACTTTGCAGCGCCCAGAAGGAAGCTCCCCAGCCGCTTTGCCAAGCCCCTAGGAAAAGAAGCTGAGCCGGTCCCAGCGTGGGGAAGGAACCTCGCCCACTGGCATCCCTAGCTCCTAGGGCAGAGAAGCTGAGCCTCTCCCAGCACCGGGAAGGAAGATCCCCCGCTGAAATCCCAAGCACCTTGTCAAGAGAAGCTCTGCCCGTCCCAGCACATGGAAGGAAGCTCCCCCGCCGCCAACCAAAGCTCCTATGGAAGAGAAGCTGAGCAGCTCCAGGCATGTGGAAGGAAGCTGGCCCGCAGCCATGTCAAGGTCCTAGGGCATAGACACGGTGCGAATCCCAGCATGCAGAATGAAGCACCACTGCCTCCATCTGAAGCTCCGAGGGCAGAGAAGGTGACCCGGTCCCAGCAACCTGAAGGAAGCTTGCCCGGCGCCATCCCAAGCTCCTATCCCAGGGAATCTGAGCCAGTCCAAGCAACTGGATGGAAGATACCCTTCCGAAATCCCAAACGCCTAGGCTAGAGAAGCTGTGCCGGTCCCAGCACCTGGAAGAAAGCTCCCCTGGCGCCATCCCAAGCTCCTGGGTCACAGATGCTGAGCTGGTCCCAGCACCTGGAAGGAAGCTAGCCTGCTGCCACCCGAAGCTCCTAGTGGAGAGAAGCTGAGCCGGTTCCAGCACTCGGAAAGATGCTCCCTCGTCGCCTTCCCAAGCTCCTAAGGCAGAGAAGCTGAGCTGGTTCCAGCACGCGGCAAAATGCTCCCCCGATGCCTTGCCAAGCTGCTATGGCAGAGAAGCTGAGCCATTTCCTACACCTGGGAGGAAGCTCCCCCCCCACCATCCCAAGCTCTTAGGGCAGTGAAGCTGAGCCAGTTCCAGCACCAGGAAAGATCCTCACCCAACACCTGCCCAAGCTACTAGGGCAGAGAAGATGAGTCGGGCCCAGCACATGGGAAATGCTCCCCCACTGCCTTACCAAGCTCCTAGGGCACAGAGTCTCAGCCACTCACAGCACCCGGAAGAAAGCTCCCGCCCCCCGTGCCTTCCAAAGTCCTCGAGCGTAGAAACGGAGCTGGTCTAAGCACAAGGAAGGAAGCTCCAACACCGCTATCCGAAGCTCCTCGGGCAGAGAACCTGAGCCGGTCCCAGAACCTGGAAATAAGGTCCCCCACCGAAATCCCAAGCTCCTTGGCTAGAGAAGCTCTGCTGGTTCCAGCACCTGGAAGAAAGCTCCCACAGCTCCCTCACAGTCTCCTATGGCAGACAAGCTGAGCCATTCCCTGCACCCGGATGGAATCTCCCCCACCAACATCCCAAGCTCCTAGGGTGAAGAAGCTGAGCCGCTTTCAGCACCAGGAAGAAAGCTCCCCCGCCGCCATCCCAAGCTCCTAGGGCGGAGAAGCTGAGTCAGTCGAAACACCTGGAAGGCAGCTGAGCTGGCCGCCATCCCAAGCTCTTCGGGCAGAGAAACTGAGCCCGGCCCAACAGCCAAAAGGAAGCTACCCTCCTCCCGTGCCAAGCTCCTATGGCAAAGAAGCTTAGCCCGTCGCAGCACCCAGAAGGAAGCTCCCCGGCTCCATCACAAGCTCCTAGGGCAGAGAAGCTGAGCCGGTCCCGGCGTGCACAAGGAACCTCGCCCACTGGCATGCCAAGCTCCTAGGGCTGAGAAGCTGAGCCTCTCCCAGCCCCAGGAAGGAAAATCCCCCAGGGCCAAACCAAGCTCCTGGGGCACAGATGCTGAGCTGGACCCAGCACCTGGAAGGAAGCGAGCCTCATGCCAATCCAAGCTCCTAGGGCATAGAAGCAGTGCTAGTCCAACCACGAGGAAGGAAGCTCCACCGCCGCCATCCCAGTCTTCTAAGGGAGAGAAGGTGACCCGGTCCCAGCAACCAGAAGGAAGCTCGTTCGTCACCACGCCAAGTTCCAGGGTAGAGAATCGGAGACAGTCCCAGCAACCGGAAGGAAGATCACCCACTGAAATTACAAGCTCCTAGGCTAGAGAGCCTGTGACGGTCCCAGAACCCGGAAGGAAGCTACACCGGCCCCATCTCAATCTCCTAGTGCAGAGATGCTGAGCTGGTCCCAGCACCTGGATGGAAGCTAGCCTGCTGCCAGCCCAAGCTCCTAGGACAGACAAACTGAGTCGGTCACAGCACCTGGAAGGAAGCTACCCCACCACCATGCGAAGCTCCTGAGGCAGAGTAGCTGAGCCGGTTGCAGCCCATGGAAAGATGCTCCCCCGCCGCCTTCCCAAGCACCTATGGCCGAGAAGCGGAGCCATTCCCTGCACCTGGAAGGAAGCTCCAACACCACCATCCCAATCTCCTAAGGCAGAGAAGCTGAGCCGGTTCCAGCACTGGGAAATATGCTCCCCCGTCGAATTCCCAAGCTCCTAGGGCAGAGAAGCTGAGGCAGTTCCAGCAGGGGGAAAAATGCTCCCCCGCCGCCTTCCCAAGCACCTATGGAAGAGGACCTGAGCCATTCCCTGCACCTGGAAGGCAGCTCCCCCACCACCCTCCCAAGCTCTTAGCCCAGAGAAGCTGAGCCGGTTCCAGCACCTGGAAAGATGCTCACCCAATGCCTTCCCAAGCTACTAGGGCAGAGAAGTTGGCCAGCCCCAACACATGGAAAAAGCTCCCCCACTGCCTTGCCAAGCTCCTAGGGCACATAATCTGACCTGCTCATAGCACCCGGAAGGAAACGCCCACCCCCGGCCATCCCAAGCTCCTGGAGCATAGAAGCTGAGCTGGTCCGAGCACCCGGAAGGCAGCTCCCCCACCGCCATCACAAGCTCCCAGGGCCGAGAAGCTGAGCCAGTCCCAGCACCTGGCAGGAAGATCCCCGGACTAAATCCCAAGGTCCTAGGTTAGAGAAGCTCTGCCGGTCCCAGCGCCAGGAAGTAAGGTCCCCGCAGCCATCGCAAGCACCTAGGGCAAAGAAGCTGAGCCAGTCCCAGCACCTGGAAGGAAGCTGCCCCACCACCATCCCAAGCTCTATGGGCAGAGAAACTGAGCCCTTCCCAGCAGCCAAAAGTAAGCTCCCATCCTGCCCTCCCAAGCTCCTAGGGCAAAGAAGCATAGCACTTCGCAGCGCCCAGAAGGAAGCTCCCCAGCCGCTTTGCCAAGCCCCTAGGAAAAGAAGCTGAGCCGGTCCCAGCGTGGGGAAGGAACCTCGCCCACTGGCATCCCTAGCTCCTAGGGCAGAGAAGCTGAGCCTCTCCCAGCACCGGGAAGGAAGATCCCCCGCTGAAATCCCAAGCACCTTGTCAAGAGAAGCTCTGCCCGTCCCAGCACATGGAAGGAAGCTCCCCCGCCGCCAACCAAAGCTCCTATGGAAGAGAAGCTGAGCAGCTCCAGGCATGTGGAAGGAAGCTGGCCCGCAGCCATGTCAAGGTCCTAGGGCATAGACACGGTGCGAATCCCAGCATGCAGAATGAAGCACCACTGCCTCCATCTGAAGCTCCGAGGGCAGAGAAGGTGACCCGGTCCCAGCAACCTGAAGGAAGCTTGCCCGGCGCCATCCCAAGCTCCTATCCCAGGGAATCTGAGCCAGTCCAAGCAACTGGATGGAAGATACCCTTCCGAAATCCCAAACGCCTAGGCTAGAGAAGCTGTGCCGGTCCCAGCACCTGGAAGAAAGCTCCCCTGGCGCCATCCCAAGCTCCTGGGTCACAGATGCTGAGCTGGTCCCAGCACCTGGAAGGAAGCTAGCCTGCTGCCACCCGAAGCTCCTAGTGGAGAGAAGCTGAGCCGGTTCCAGCACTCGGAAAGATGCTCCCTCGTCGCCTTCCCAAGCTCCTAAGGCAGAGAAGCTGAGCTGGTTCCAGCACGCGGCAAAATGCTCCCCCGATGCCTTGCCAAGCTGCTATGGCAGAGAAGCTGAGCCATTTCCTACACCTGGGAGGAAGCTCCCCCCCACCATCCCAAGCTCTTAGGGCAGTGAAGCTGAGCCAGTTCCAGCACCAGGAAAGATCCTCACCCAACACCTGCCCAAGCTACTAGGGCAGAGAAGATGAGTCGGGCCCAGCACATGGGAAATGCTCCCCCACTGCCTTACCAAGCTCCTAGGGCACAGAGTCTCAGCCACTCACAGCACCCGGAAGAAAGCTCCCGCCCCCCGTGCCTTCCAAAGTCCTCGAGCGTAGAAACGGAGCTGGTCTAAGCACAAGGAAGGAAGCTCCAACACCGCTATCCGAAGCTCCTCGGGCAGAGAACCTGAGCCGGTCCCAGAACCTGGAAATAAGGTCCCCCACCGAAATCCCAAGCTCCTTGGCTAGAGAAGCTCTGCTGGTTCCAGCACCTGGAAGAAAGCTCCCACAGCTCCCTCACAGTCTCCTATGGCAGACAAGCTGAGCCATTCCCTGCACCCGGATGGAATCTCCCCCACCAACATCCCAAGCTCCTAGGGTGAAGAAGCTGAGCCGCTTTCAGCACCAGGAAGAAAGCTCCCCCGCCGCCATCCCAAGCTCCTAGGGCGGAGAAGCTGAGTCAGTCGAAACACCTGGAAGGCAGCTGAGCTGGCCGCCATCCCAAGCTCTTCGGGCAGAGAAACTGAGCCCGGCCCAACAGCCAAAAGGAAGCTACCCTCCTCCCGTGCCAAGCTCCTATGGCAAAGAAGCTTAGCCCGTCGCAGCACCCAGAAGGAAGCTCCCCGGCTCCATCACAAGCTCCTAGGGCAGAGAAGCTGAGCCGGTCCCGGCGTGCACAAGGAACCTCGCCCACTGGCATGCCAAGCTCCTAGGGCTGAGAAGCTGAGCCTCTCCCAGCCCCAGGAAGGAAAATCCCCCAGGGCCAAACCAAGCTCCTGGGGCACAGATGCTGAGCTGGACCCAGCACCTGGAAGGAAGCGAGCCTCATGCCAATCCAAGCTCCTAGGGCATAGAAGCAGTGCTAGTCCAACCACGAGGAAGGAAGCTCCACCGCCGCCATCCCAGTCTTCTAAGGGAGAGAAGGTGACCCGGTCCCAGCAACCAGAAGGAAGCTCGTTCGTCACCACGCCAAGTTCCAGGGTAGAGAATCGGAGACAGTCCCAGCAACCGGAAGGAAGATCACCCACTGAAATTACAAGCTCCTAGGCTAGAGAGCCTGTGACGGTCCCAGAACCCGGAAGGAAGCTACACCGGCCCCATCTCAATCTCCTAGTGCAGAGATGCTGAGCTGGTCCCAGCACCTGGATGGAAGCTAGCCTGCTGCCAGCCCAAGCTCCTAGGACAGACAAACTGAGTCGGTCACAGCACCTGGAAGGAAGCTACCCCACCACCATGCGAAGCTCCTGAGGCAGAGTAGCTGAGCCGGTTGCAGCCCATGGAAAGATGCTCCCCCGCCGCCTTCCCAAGCACCTATGGCCGAGAAGCGGAGCCATTCCCTGCACCTGGAAGGAAGCTCCAACACCACCATCCCAATCTCCTAAGGCAGAGAAGCTGAGCCGGTTCCAGCACTGGGAAATATGCTCCCCCGTCGAATTCCCAAGCTCCTAGGGCAGAGAAGCTGAGGCAGTTCCAGCAGGGGGAAAAATGCTCCCCCGCCGCCTTCCCAAGCACCTATGGAAGAGGACCTGAGCCATTCCCTGCACCTGGAAGGCAGCTCCCCCACCACCCTCCCAAGCTCTTAGCCCAGAGAAGCTGAGCCGGTTCCAGCACCTGGAAAGATGCTCACCCAATGCCTTCCCAAGCTACTAGGGCAGAGAAGTTGGCCAGCCCCAACACATGGAAAAAGCTCCCCCACTGCCTTGCCAAGCTCCTAGGGCACATAATCTGACCTGCTCATAGCACCCGGAAGGAAACGCCCACCCCCGGCCATCCCAAGCTCCTGGAGCATAGAAGCTGAGCTGGTCCGAGCACCCGGAAGGCAGCTCCCCCACCGCCATCACAAGCTCCCAGGGCCGAGAAGCTGAGCCAGTCCCAGCACCTGGCAGGAAGATCCCCGGACTAAATCCCAAGGTCCTAGGTTAGAGAAGCTCTGCCGGTCCCAGCGCCAGGAAGTAAGGTCCCCGCAGCCATCGCAAGCACCTAGGGCAAAGAAGCTGAGCCAGTCCCAGCACCTGGAAGGAAGCTGCCCCACCACCATCCCAAGCTCTATGGGCAGAGAAACTGAGCCCTTCCCAGCAGCCAAAAGTAAGCTCCCATCCTGCCCTCCCAAGCTCCTAGGGCAAAGAAGCATAGCACTTCGCAGCGCCCAGAAGGAAGCTCCCCAGCCGCTTTGCCAAGCCCCTAGGAAAAGAAGCTGAGCCGGTCCCAGCGTGGGGAAGGAACCTCGCCCACTGGCATCCCTAGCTCCTAGGGCAGAGAAGCTGAGCCTCTCCCAGCACCGGGAAGGAAGATCCCCCGCTGAAATCCCAAGCACCTTGTCAAGAGAAGCTCTGCCCGTCCCAGCACATGGAAGGAAGCTCCCCCGCCGCCAACCAAAGCTCCTATGGAAGAGAAGCTGAGCAGCTCCAGGCATGTGGAAGGAAGCTGGCCCGCAGCCATGTCAAGGTCCTAGGGCATAGACACGGTGCGAATCCCAGCATGCAGAATGATGCACCACTGCCTCCATCTGAAGCTCCGAGGGCAGAGAAGGTGACCCGGTCCCAGCAACCTGAAGGAAGCTTGCCCGGCGCCATCCCAAGCTCCTATCCCAGGGAATCTGAGCCAGTCCAAGCAACTGGATGGAAGATACCCTTCCGAAATCCCAAACGCCTAGGCTAGAGAAGCTGTGCCGGTCCCAGCACCTGGAAGAAAGCTCCCCTGGCGCCATCCCAAGCTCCTGGGTCACAGATGCTGAGCTGGTCCCAGCACCTGGAAGGAAGCTAGCCTGCTGCCACCCGAAGCTCCTAGTGGAGAGAAGCTGAGCCGGTTCCAGCACTCGGAAAGATGCTCCCTCGTCGCCTTCCCAAGCTCCTAAGGCAGAGAAGCTGAGCTGGTTCCAGCACGCGGCAAAATGCTCCCCCGATGCCTTGCCAAGCTGCTATGGCAGAGAAGCTGAGCCATTTCCTACACCTGGGAGGAAGCTCCCCCACCACCATCCCAAGCTCTTAGGGCAGTGAAGCTGAGCCAGTTCCAGCACCAGGAAAGATCCTCACCCAACACCTGCCCAAGCTACTAGGGCAGAGAAGATGAGTCGGGCCCAGCACATGGGAAATGCTCCCCCACTGCCTTACCAAGCTCCTAGGGCACAGAGTCTCAGCCACTCACAGCACCCGGAAGAAAGCTCCCGCCCCCCGTGCCTTCCAAAGTCCTCGAGCGTAGAAACGGAGCTGGTCTAAGCACAAGGAAGGAAGCTCCAACACCGCTATCCGAAGCTCCTCGGGCAGAGAACCTGAGCCGGTCCCAGAACCTGGAAATAAGGTCCCCCACCGAAATCCCAAGCTCCTTGGCTAGAGAAGCTCTGCTGGTTCCAGCACCTGGAAGAAAGCTCCCACAGCTCCCTCACAGTCTCCTATGGCAGACAAGCTGAGCCATTCCCTGCACCCGGATGGAATCTCCCCCACCAACATCCCAAGCTCCTAGGGTGAAGAAGCTGAGCCGCTTTCAGCACCAGGAAGAAAGCTCCCCCGCCGCCATCCCAAGCTCCTAGGGCGGAGAAGCTGAGTCAGTCGAAACACCTGGAAGGCAGCTGAGCTGGCCGCCATCCCAAGCTCTTCGGGCAGAGAAACTGAGCCCGGCCCAACAGCCAAAAGGAAGCTACCCTCCTCCCGTGCCAAGCTCCTATGGCAAAGAAGCTTAGCCCGTCGCAGCACCCAGAAGGAAGCTCCCCGGCTCCATCACAAGCTCCTAGGGCAGAGAAGCTGAGCCGGTCCCGGCGTGCACAAGGAACCTCGCCCACTGGCATGCCAAGCTCCTAGGGCTGAGAAGCTGAGCCTCTCCCAGCCCCAGGAAGGAAAATCCCCCAGGGCCAAACCAAGCTCCTGGGGCACAGATGCTGAGCTGGACCCAGCACCTGGAAGGAAGCGAGCCTCATGCCAATCCAAGCTCCTAGGGCATAGAAGCAGTGCTAGTCCAACCACGAGGAAGGAAGCTCCACCGCCGCCATCCCAGTCTTCTAAGGGAGAGAAGGTGACCCGGTCCCAGCAACCAGAAGGAAGCTCGTTCGTCACCACGCCAAGTTCCAGGGTAGAGAATCGGAGACAGTCCCAGCAACCGGAAGGAAGATCACCCACTGAAATTACAAGCTCCTAGGCTAGAGAGCCTGTGACGGTCCCAGAACCCAGAAGGAAGCTACACCGGCCCCATCTCAATCTCCTAGTGCAGAGATGCTGAGCTGGTCCCAGCACCTGGATGGAAGCTAGCCTGCTGCCAGCCCAAGCTCCTAGGACAGACAAACTGAGTCGGTCACAGCACCTGGAAGGAAGCTACCCCACCACCATGCGAAGCTCCTGAGGCAGAGTAGCTGAGCCGGTTGCAGCCCATGGAAAGATGCTCCCCCGCCGCCTTCCCAAGCACCTATGGCCGAGAAGCGGAGCCATTCCCTGCACCTGGAAGGAAGCTCCAACACCACCATCCCAATCTCCTAAGGCAGAGAAGCTGAGCCGGTTCCAGCACTGGGAAATATGCTCCCCCGTCGAATTCCCAAGCTCCTAGGGCAGAGAAGCTGAGGCAGTTCCAGCAGGGGGAAAAATGCTCCCCCGCCGCCTTCCCAAGCACCTATGGAAGAGGACCTGAGCCATTCCCTGCACCTGGAAGGCAGCTCCCCCACCACCCTCCCAAGCTCTTAGCCCAGAGAAGCTGAGCCGGTTCCAGCACCTGGAAAGATGCTCACCCAATGCCTTCCCAAGCTACTAGGGCAGAGAAGTTGGCCAGCCCCAACACATGGAAAAAGCTCCCCCACTGCCTTGCCAAGCTCCTAGGGCACATAATCTGACCTGCTCATAGCACCCGGAAGGAAACGCCCACCCCCGGCCATCCCAAGCTCCTGGAGCATAGAAGCTGAGCTGGTCCGAGCACCCGGAAGGCAGCTCCCCCACCGCCATCACAAGCTCCCAGGGCCGAGAAGCTGAGCCAGTCCCAGCACCTGGCAGGAAGATCCCCGGACTAAATCCCAAGGTCCTAGGTTAGAGAAGCTCTGCCGGTCCCAGCGCCAGGAAGTAAGGTCCCCGCAGCCATCGCAAGCACCTAGGGCAAAGAAGCTGAGCCAGTCCCAGCACCTGGAAGGAAGCTGCCCCACCACCATCCCAAGCTCTATGGGCAGAGAAACTGAGCCCTTCCCAGCAGCCAAAAGTAAGCTCCCATCCTGCCCTCCCAAGCTCCTAGGGCAAAGAAGCATAGCACTTCGCAGCGCCCAGAAGGAAGCTCCCCAGCCGCTTTGCCAAGCCCCTAGGAAAAGAAGCTGAGCCGGTCCCAGCGTGGGGAAGGAACCTCGCCCACTGGCATCCCTAGCTCCTAGGGCAGAGAAGCTGAGCCTCTCCCAGCACCGGGAAGGAAGATCCCCCGCTGAAATCCCAAGCACCTTGTCAAGAGAAGCTCTGCCCGTCCCAGCACATGGAAGGAAGCTCCCCCGCCGCCAACCAAAGCTCCTATGGAAGAGAAGCTGAGCAGCTCCAGGCATGTGGAAGGAAGCTGGCCCGCAGCCATGTCAAGGTCCTAGGGCATAGACACGGTGCGAATCCCAGCATGCAGAATGATGCACCACTGCCTCCATCTGAAGCTCCGAGGGCAGAGAAGGTGACCCGGTCCCAGCAACCTGAAGGAAGCTTGCCCGGCGCCATCCCAAGCTCCTATCCCAGGGAATCTGAGCCAGTCCAAGCAACTGGATGGAAGATACCCTTCCGAAATCCCAAACGCCTAGGCTAGAGAAGCTGTGCCGGTCCCAGCACCTGGAAGAAAGCTCCCCTGGCGCCATCCCAAGCTCCTGGGTCACAGATGCTGAGCTGGTCCCAGCACCTGGAAGGAAGCTAGCCTGCTGCCACCCGAAGCTCCTAGTGGAGAGAAGCTGAGCCGGTTCCAGCACTCGGAAAGATGCTCCCTCGTCGCCTTCCCAAGCTCCTAAGGCAGAGAAGCTGAGCTGGTTCCAGCACGCGGCAAAATGCTCCCCCGATGCCTTGCCAAGCTGCTATGGCAGAGAAGCTGAGCCATTTCCTACACCTGGGAGGAAGCTCCCCCCCCACCATCCCAAGCTCTTAGGGCAGTGAAGCTGAGCCAGTTCCAGCACCAGGAAAGATCCTCACCCAACACCTGCCCAAGCTACTAGGGCAGAGAAGATGAGTCGGGCCCAGCACATGGGAAATGCTCCCCCACTGCCTTACCAAGCTCCTAGGGCACAGAGTCTCAGCCACTCACAGCACCCGGAAGAAAGCTCCCGCCCCCCGTGCCTTCCAAAGTCCTCGAGCGTAGAAACGGAGCTGGTCTAAGCACAAGGAAGGAAGCTCCAACACCGCTATCCGAAGCTCCTCGGGCAGAGAACCTGAGCCGGTCCCAGAACCTGGAAATAAGGTCCCCCACCGAAATCCCAAGCTCCTTGGCTAGAGAAGCTCTGCTGGTTCCAGCACCTGGAAGAAAGCTCCCACAGCTCCCTCACAGTCTCCTATGGCAGACAAGCTGAGCCATTCCCTGCACCCGGATGGAATCTCCCCCACCAACATCCCAAGCTCCTAGGGTGAAGAAGCTGAGCCGCTTTCAGCACCAGGAAGAAAGCTCCCCCGCCGCCATCCCAAGCTCCTAGGGCGGAGAAGCTGAGTCAGTCGAAACACCTGGAAGGCAGCTGAGCTGGCCGCCATCCCAAGCTCTTCGGGCAGAGAAACTGAGCCCGGCCCAACAGCCAAAAGGAAGCTACCCTCCTCCCGTGCCAAGCTCCTATGGCAAAGAAGCTTAGCCCGTCGCAGCACCCAGAAGGAAGCTCCCCGGCTCCATCACAAGCTCCTAGGGCAGAGAAGCTGAGCCGGTCCCGGCGTGCACAAGGAACCTCGCCCACTGGCATGCCAAGCTCCTAGGGCTGAGAAGCTGAGCCTCTCCCAGCACCAGGAAGGAAATCCCCCAGGGCCAAACCAAGCTCCTGGGGCACAGATGCTGAGCTGGACCCAGCACCTGGAAGGAAGCGAGCCTCATGCCAATCCAAGCTCCTAGGGCATAGAAGCAGTGCTAGTCCAACCACGAGGAAGGAAGCTCCACCGCCGCCATCCCAGTCTTCTAAGGGAGAGAAGGTGACCCGGTCCCAGCAACCAGAAGGAAGCTCGTTCGTCACCACGCCAAGTTCCAGGGTAGAGAATCGGAGACAGTCCCAGCAACCGGAAGGAAGATCACCCACTGAAATTACAAGCTCCTAGGCTAGAGAGCCTGTGACGGTCCCAGAACCCGGAAGGAAGCTACACCGGCCCCATCTCAATCTCCTAGTGCAGAGATGCTGAGCTGGTCCCAGCACCTGGATGGAAGCTAGCCTGCTGCCAGCCCAAGCTCCTAGGACAGACAAACTGAGTCGGTCACAGCACCTGGAAGGAAGCTACCCCACCACCATGCGAAGCTCCTGAGGCAGAGTAGCTGAGCCGGTTGCAGCCCATGGAAAGATGCTCCCCCGCCGCCTTCCCAAGCACCTATGGCCGAGAAGCGGAGCCATTCCCTGCACCTGGAAGGAAGCTCCAACACCACCATCCCAATCTCCTAAGGCAGAGAAGCTGAGCCGGTTCCAGCACTGGGAAATATGCTCCCCCGTCGAATTCCCAAGCTCCTAGGGCAGAGAAGCTGAGGCAGTTCCAGCAGGGGGAAAAATGCTCCCCCGCCGCCTTCCCAAGCACCTATGGAAGAGGACCTGAGCCATTCCCTGCACCTGGAAGGCAGCTCCCCCACCACCCTCCCAAGCTCTTAGCCCAGAGAAGCTGAGCCGGTTCCAGCACCTGGAAAGATGCTCACCCAATGCCTTCCCAAGCTACTAGGGCAGAGAAGTTGGCCAGCCCCAACACATGGAAAAAGCTCCCCCACTGCCTTGCCAAGCTCCTAGGGCACATAATCTGACCTGCTCATAGCACCCGGAAGGAAACGCCCACCCCCGGCCATCCCAAGCTCCTGGAGCATAGAAGCTGAGCTGGTCCGAGCACCCGGAAGGCAGCTCCCCCACCGCCATCACAAGCTCCCAGGGCCGAGAAGCTGAGCCAGTCCCAGCACCTGGCAGGAAGATCCCCGGACTAAATCCCAAGGTCCTAGGTTAGAGAAGCTCTGCCGGTCCCAGCGCCAGGAAGTAAGGTCCCCGCAGCCATCGCAAGCACCTAGGGCAAAGAAGCTGAGCCAGTCCCAGCACCTGGAAGGAAGCTGCCCCACCACCATCCCAAGCTCTATGGGCAGAGAAACTGAGCCCTTCCCAGCAGCCAAAAGTAAGCTCCCATCCTGCCCTCCCAAGCTCCTAGGGCAAAGAAGCATAGCACTTCGCAGCGCCCAGAAGGAAGCTCCCCAGCCGCTTTGCCAAGCCCCTAGGAAAAGAAGCTGAGCCGGTCCCAGCGTGGGGAAGGAACCTCGCCCACTGGCATCCCTAGCTCCTAGGGCAGAGAAGCTGAGCCTCTCCCAGCACCGGGAAGGAAGATCCCCCGCTGAAATCCCAAGCACCTTGTCAAGAGAAGCTCTGCCCGTCCCAGCACATGGAAGGAAGCTCCCCCGCCGCCAACCAAAGCTCCTATGGAAGAGAAGCTGAGCAGCTCCAGGCATGTGGAAGGAAGCTGGCCCGCAGCCATGTCAAGGTCCTAGGGCATAGACACGGTGCGAATCCCAGCATGCAGAATGATGCACCACTGCCTCCATCTGAAGCTCCGAGGGCAGAGAAGGTGACCCGGTCCCAGCAACCTGAAGGAAGCTCGCCCGGCGCCATCCCAAGCTCCTATCCCAGGGAATCTGAGCCAGTCCAAGCAACTGGATGGAAGATACCCTTCCGAAATCCCAAACGCCTAGGCTAGAGAAGCTGTGCCGGTCCCAGCCCCTGGAAGAAAGCTCCCCTGGCGCCATCCCAAGCTCCTGGGTCACAGATGCTGAGCTGGTCCCAGCACCTGGAAGGAAGCTAGCCTGCTGCCACCCGAAGCTCCTAGTGGAGAGAAGCTGAGTCGGTTCCAGCACTCAGAAAGATGCTCCCTCGTCGCCTTCCCAAGCTCCTAAGGCAGAGAAGCTGAGCTGGTTCCAGCACGCGGCAAAATGCTCCCCCGATGCCTTGCCAAGCTGCTATGGCAGAGAAGCTGAGCCATTTCCTACACCTGGGAGGAAGCTCCCCCACCACCATCCCAAGCTCTTAGGGCAGTGAAGCTGAGCCAGTTCCAGCACCAGGAAAGATCCTCACCCAACACCTGCCCAAGCTACTAGGGCAGAGAAGATGAGTCGGGCCCAGCACATGGGAAATGCTCCCCCACTGCCTTACCAAGCTCCTAGGGCACAGAGTCTCAGCCACTCACAGCACCCGGAAGAAAGCTCCCGCCCCCCGTGCCTTCCAAAGTCCTCGAGCGTAGAAACGGAGCTGGTCTAAGCACAAGGAAGGAAGCTCCAACACCGCTATCCGAAGCTCCTCGGGCAGAGAACCTGAGCCGGTCCCAGAACCTGGAAATAAGGTCCCCCACCGAAATCCCAAGCTCCTTGGCTAGAGAAGCTCTGCTGGTTCCAGCACCTGGAAGAAAGCTCCCACAGCTCCCTCACAGTCTCCTATGGCAGACAAGCTGAGCCATTCCCTGCACCCGGATGGAATCTCCCCCACCAACATCCCAAGCTCCTAGGGTGAAGAAGCTGAGCCGCTTTCAGCACCAGGAAGAAAGCTCCCCCGCCGCCATCCCAAGCTCCTAGGGCGGAGAAGCTGAGTCAGTCGAAACACCTGGAAGGCAGCTGAGCTGGCCGCCATCCCAAGCTCTTCGGGCAGAGAAACTGAGCCCGGCCCAACAGCCAAAAGGAAGCTACCCTCCTCCCGTGCCAAGCTCCTATGGCAAAGAAGCTTAGCCCGTCGCAGCACCCAGAAGGAAGCTCCCCGGCTCCATCACAAGCTCCTAGGGCAGAGAAGCTGAGCCGGTCCCGGCGTGCACAAGGAACCTCGCCCACTGGCATGCCAAGCTCCTAGGGCTGAGAAGCTGAGCCTCTCCCAGCACCAGGAAGGGAAATCCCCCAGGGCCAAACCAAGCTCCTGGGGCACAGATGCTGAGCTGGACCCAGCACCTGGAAGGAAGCGAGCCTCATGCCAATCCAAGCTCCTAGGGCATAGAAGCAGTGCTAGTCCAACCACGAGGAAGGAAGCTCCACCGCCGCCATCCCAGTCTTCTAAGGGAGAGAAGGTGACCCGGTCCCAGCAACCAGAAGGAAGCTCGTTCGTCACCACGCCAAGTTCCAGGGTAGAGAATCGGAGACAGTCCCAGCAACCGGAAGGAAGATCACCCACTGAAATTACAAGCTCCTAGGCTAGAGAGCCTGTGACGGTCCCAGAACCCGGAAGGAAGCTACACCGGCCCCATCTCAATCTCCTAGTGCAGAGATGCTGAGCTGGTCCCAGCACCTGGATGGAAGCTAGCCTGCTGCCAGCCCAAGCTCCTAGGACAGACAAACTGAGTCGGTCACAGCACCTGGAAGGAAGCTACCCCACCACCATGCGAAGCTCCTGAGGCAGAGTAGCTGAGCCGGTTGCAGCCCATGGAAAGATGCTCCCCCGCCGCCTTCCCAAGCACCTATGGCCGAGAAGCGGAGCCATTCCCTGCACCTGGAAGGAAGCTCCAACACCACCATCCCAATCTCCTAAGGCAGAGAAGCTGAGCCGTTTCCAGCACTGGGAAATATGCTCCCCCGTCGAATTCCCAAGCTCCTAGGGCAGAGAAGCTGAGGCAGTTCCAGCAGGGGGAAAAATGCTCCCCCGCCGCCTTCCCAAGCACCTATGGAAGAGGACCTGAGCCATTCCCTGCACCTGGAAGGCAGCTCCCCCACCACCCTCCCAAGCTCTTAGCCCAGAGAAGCTGAGCCGGTTCCAGCACCTGGAAAGATGCTCACCCAATGCCTTCCCAAGCTACTAGGGCAGAGAAGTTGGCCAGCCCCAACACATGGAAAAAGCTCCCCCACTGCCTTGCCAAGCTCCTAGGGCACATAATCTGACCTGCTCATAGCACCCGGAAGGAAACGCCCACCCCCGGCCATCCCAAGCTCCTGGAGCATAGAAGCTGAGCTGGTCCGAGCACCCGGAAGGCAGCTCCCCCACCGCCATCACAAGCTCCCAGGGCCGAGAAGCTGAGCCAGTCCCAGCACCTGGCAGGAAGATCCCCGGACTAAATCCCAAGGTCCTAGGTTAGAGAAGCTCTGCCGGTCCCAGCGCCAGGAAGTAAGGTCCCCGCAGCCATCGCAAGCACCTAGGGCAAAGAAGCTGAGCCAGTCCCAGCACCTGGAAGGAAGCTGCCCCACCACCATCCCAAGCTCTATGGGCAGAGAAACTGAGCCCTTCCCAGCAGCCAAAAGTAAGCTCCCATCCTGCCCTCCCAAGCTCCTAGGGCAAAGAAGCATAGCACTTCGCAGCGCCCAGAAGGAAGCTCCCCAGCCGCTTTGCCAAGCCCCTAAGGAAAAGAAGCTGAGCCGGTCCCAGCGTGGGGAAGGAACCTCGCCCACTGGCATCCCTAGCTCCTAGGGCAGAGAAGCTGAGCCTCTCCCAGCACCGGGAAGGAAGATCCCCCGCTGAAATCCCAAGCACCTTGTCAAGAGAAGCTCTGCCCGTCCCAGCACATGGAAGGAAGCTCCCCCGCCGCCAACCAAAGCTCCTATGGAAGAGAAGCTGAGCAGCTCCAGGCATGTGGAAGGAAGCTGGCCCGCAGCCATGTCAAGGTCCTAGGGCATAGACACGGTGCGAATCCCAGCATGCAGAATGAAGCACCACTGCTTCCATCTGAAGCTCCGAGGGCAGAGAAGGTGACCCGGTCCCAGCAACCTGAAGGAAGCTCGCCCGGCGCCATCCCAAGCTCCTATCCCAGGGAATCTGAGCCAGTCCAAGCAACTGGATGGAAGATACCCTTCCGAAATCCCAAACGCCTAGGCTAGAGAAGCTGTGCCGGTCCCAGCACCTGGAAGAAAGCTCCCCTGGCGCCATCCCAAGCTCCTGGGTCACAGATGCTGAGCTGGTCCCAGCACCTGGAAGGAAGCTAGCCTGCTGCCACCCGAAGCTCCTAGTGGAGAGAAGCTGAGCCGGTTCCAGCACTCGGAAAGATGCTCCCTCGTCGCCTTCCCAAGCTCCTAAGGCAGAGAAGCTGAGCTGGTTCCAGCACGCGGCAAAATGCTCCCCCGACGCCTTCCCAAGCTGCTATGGCAGAGAAGCTGAGCCATTTCCTACACCTGGGAGGAAGCTCCCCCCCCACCATCCCAAGCTCTTAGGGCAGTGAAGCTGAGCCAGTTCCAGCACCAGGAAAGATCCTCACCCAACACCTGCCCAAGCTACTAGGGCAGAGAAGATGAGTCGGGCCCAGCACATGGGAAATGCTCCCCCACTGCCTTACCAAGCTCCTAGGGCACAGAGTCTCAGCCACTCACAGCACCCGGAAGAAAGCTCCCGCCCCCCGTGCCTTCCAAAGTCCTCGAGCGTAGAAACGGAGCTGGTCTAAGCACAAGGAAGGAAGCTCCAACACCGCTATCCGAAGCTCCTCGGGCAGAGAACCTGAGCCGGTCCCAGAACCTGGAAATAAGGTCCCCCACCGAAATCCCAAGCTCCTTGGCTAGAGAAGCTCTGCTGGTTCCAGCACCTGGAAGAAAGCTCCCACAGCTCCCTCACAGTCTCCTATGGCAGACAAGCTGAGCCATTCCCTGCACCCGGATGGAATCTCCCCCACCAACATCCCAAGCTCCTAGGGTGAAGAAGCTGAGCCGCTTTCAGCACCAGGAAGAAAGCTCCCCCGCCGCCATCCCAAGCTCCTAGGGCGGAGAAGCTGAGTCAGTCGAAACACCTGGAAGGCAGCTGAGCTGGCCGCCATCCCAAGCTCTTCGGGCAGAGAAACTGAGCCCGGCCCAACAGCCAAAAGGAAGCTACCCTCCTCCCGTGCCAAGCTCCTATGGCAAAGAAGCTTAGCCCGTCGCAGCACCCAGAAGGAAGCTCCCCGGCTCCATCACAAGCTCCTAGGGCAGAGAAGCTGAGCCGGTCCCGGCGTGCACAAGGAACCTCGCCCACTGGCATGCCAAGCTCCTAGGGCTGAGAAGCTGAGCCTCTCCCAGCCCCAGGAAGGAAATCCCCCAGGGCCAAACCAAGCTCCTGGGGCACAGATGCTGAGCTGGACCCAGCACCTGGAAGGAAGCGAGCCTCATGCCAATCCAAGCTCCTAGGGCATAGAAGCAGTGCTAGTCCAACCACGAGGAAGGAAGCTCCACCGCCGCCATCCCAGTCTTCTAAGGGAGAGAAGGTGACCCGGTCCCAGCAACCAGAAGGAAGCTCGTTCGTCACCACGCCAAGTTCCAGGGTAGAGAATCGGAGACAGTCCCAGCAACCGGAAGGAAGATCACCCACTGAAATTACAAGCTCCTAGGCTAGAGAGCCTGTGACGGTCCCAGAACCCGGAAGGAAGCTACACCGGCCCCATCTCAATCTCCTAGTGCAGAGATGCTGAGCTGGTCCCAGCACCTGGATGGAAGCTAGCCTGCTGCCAGCCCAAGCTCCTAGGACAGACAAACTGAGTCGGTCACAGCACCTGGAAGGAAGCTACCCCACCACCATGCGAAGCTCCTGAGGCAGAGTAGCTGAGCCGGTTGCAGCCCATGGAAAGATGCTCCCCCGCCGCCTTCCCAAGCACCTATGGCCGAGAAGCGGAGCCATTCCCTGCACCTGGAAGGAAGCTCCAACACCACCATCCCAATCTCCTAAGGCAGAGAAGCTGAGCCGGTTCCAGCACTGGGAAATATGCTCCCCCGTCGAATTCCCAAGCTCCTAGGGCAGAGAAGCTGAGGCAGTTCCAGCAGGGGGAAAAATGCTCCCCCGCCGCCTTCCCAAGCACCTATGGAAGAGGACCTGAGCCATTCCCTGCACCTGGAAGGCAGCTCCCCCACCACCCTCCCAAGCTCTTAGCCCAGAGAAGCTGAGCCGGTTCCAGCACCTGGAAAGATGCTCACCCAATGCCTTCCCAAGCTACTAGGGCAGAGAAGTTGGCCAGCCCCAACACATGGAAAAAGCTCCCCCACTGCCTTGCCAAGCTCCTAGGGCACATAATCTGACCTGCTCATAGCACCCGGAAGGAAACGCCCACCCCCGGCCATCCCAAGCTCCTGGAGCATAGAAGCTGAGCTGGTCCGAGCACCCGGAAGGCAGCTCCCCCACCGCCATCACAAGCTCCCAGGGCCGAGAAGCTGAGCCAGTCCCAGCACCTGGCAGGAAGATCCCCGGACTAAATCCCAAGGTCCTAGGTTAGAGAAGCTCTGCCGGTCCCAGCGCCAGGAAGTAAGGTCCCCGCAGCCATCGCAAGCACCTAGGGCAAAGAAGCTGAGCCAGTCCCAGCACCTGGAAGGAAGCTGCCCCACCACCATCCCAAGCTCTATGGGCAGAGAAACTGAGCCCTTCCCAGCAGCCAAAAGTAAGCTCCCATCCTGCCCTCCCAAGCTCCTAGGGCAAAGAAGCATAGCACTTCGCAGCGCCCAGAAGGAAGCTCCCCAGCCGCTTTGCCAAGCCCCTAGTGAAAAGAAGCTGAGCCGGTCCCAGCGTGGGGAAGGAACCTCGCCCACTGGCATCCCTAGCTCCTAGGGCAGAGAAGCTGAGCCTCTCCCAGCACCGGGAAGGAAGATCCCCCGCTGAAATCCCAAGCACCTTGTCAAGAGAAGCTCTGCCCATCCCAGCACATGGAAGGAAGCTCCCCCGCCGCCAACCAAAGCTCCTATGGAAGAGAAGCTGAGCAGCTCCAGGCATGTGGAAGGAAGCTGGCCCGCAGCCATGTCAAGGTCCTAGGGCATAGACACGGTGCGAATCCCAGCATGCAGAATGATGCACCACTGCCTCCATCTGAAGCTCCGAGGGCAGAGAAGGTGACCCGGTCCCAGCAACCTGAAGGAAGCTTGCCCGGCGCCATCCCAAGCTCCTATCCCAGGGAATCTGAGCCAGTCCAAGCAACTGGATGGAAGATACCCTTCCGAAATCCCAAACGCCTAGGCTAGAGAAGCTGTGCCGGTCCCAGCCCCTGGAAGAAAGCTCCCCTGGCGCCATCCCAAGCTCCTGGGTCACAGATGCTGAGCTGGTCCCAGCACCTGGAAGGAAGCTAGCCTGCTGCCACCCGAAGCTCCTAGTGGAGAGAAGCTGAGTCGGTTCCAGCACTCAGAAAGATGCTCCCTCGTCGCCTTCCCAAGCTCCTAAGGCAGAGAAGCTGAGCTGGTTCCAGCACGCGGCAAAATGCTCCCCCGATGCCTTGCCAAGCTGCTATGGCAGAGAAGCTGAGCCATTTCCTACACCTGGGAGGAAGCTCCCCCACCACCATCCCAAGCTCTTAGGGCAGTGAAGCTGAGCCAGTTCCAGCACCAGGAAAGATCCTCACCCAACACCTGCCCAAGCTACTAGGGCAGAGAAGATGAGTCGGGCCCAGCACATGGGAAATGCTCCCCCACTGCCTTACCAAGCTCCTAGGGCACAGAGTCTCAGCCACTCACAGCACCCGGAAGAAAGCTCCCGCCCCCCGTGCCTTCCAAAGTCCTCGAGCGTAGAAACGGAGCTGGTCTAAGCACAAGGAAGGAAGCTCCAACACCGCTATCCGAAGCTCCTCGGGCAGAGAACCTGAGCCGGTCCCAGAACCTGGAAATAAGGTCCCCCACCGAAATCCCAAGCTCCTTGGCTAGAGAAGCTCTGCTGGTTCCAGCACCTGGAAGAAAGCTCCCACAGCTCCCTCACAGTCTCCTATGGCAGACAAGCTGAGCCATTCCCTGCACCCGGATGGAATCTCCCCCACCAACATCCCAAGCTCCTAGGGTGAAGAAGCTGAGCCGCTTTCAGCACCAGGAAGAAAGCTCCCCCGCCGCCATCCCAAGCTCCTAGGGCGGAGAAGCTGAGTCAGTCGAAACACCTGGAAGGCAGCTGAGCTGGCCGCCATCCCAAGCTCTTCGGGCAGAGAAACTGAGCCCGGCCCAACAGCCAAAAGGAAGCTACCCTCCTCCCGTGCCAAGCTCCTATGGCAAAGAAGCTTAGCCCGTCGCAGCACCCAGAAGGAAGCTCCCCGGCTCCATCACAAGCTCCTAGGGCAGAGAAGCTGAGCCGGTCCCGGCGTGCACAAGGAACCTCGCCCACTGGCATGCCAAGCTCCTAGGGCTGAGAAGCTGAGCCTCTCCCAGCCCCAGGAAGGAAAATCCCCCAGGGCCAAACCAAGCTCCTGGGGCACAGATGCTGAGCTGGACCCAGCACCTGGAAGGAAGCGAGCCTCATGCCAATCCAAGCTCCTAGGGCATAGAAGCAGTGCTAGTCCAACCACGAGGAAGGAAGCTCCACCGCCGCCATCCCAGTCTTCTAAGGGAGAGAAGGTGACCCGGTCCCAGCAACCAGAAGGAAGCTCGTTCGTCACCACGCCAAGTTCCAGGGTAGAGAATCGGAGACAGTCCCAGCAACCGGAAGGAAGATCACCCACTGAAATTACAAGCTCCTAGGCTAGAGAGCCTGTGACGGTCCCAGAACCCGGAAGGAAGCTACACCGGCCCCATCTCAATCTCCTAGTGCAGAGATGCTGAGCTGGTCCCAGCACCTGGATGGAAGCTAGCCTGCTGCCAGCCCAAGCTCCTAGGACAGACAAACTGAGTCGGTCACAGCACCTGGAAGGAAGCTACCCCACCACCATGCGAAGCTCCTGAGGCAGAGTAGCTGAGCCGGTTGCAGCCCATGGAAAGATGCTCCCCCGCCGCCTTCCCAAGCACCTATGGCCGAGAAGCGGAGCCATTCCCTGCACCTGGAAGGAAGCTCCAACACCACCATCCCAATCTCCTAAGGCAGAGAAGCTGAGCCGGTTCCAGCACTGGGAAATATGCTCCCCCGTCGAATTCCCAAGCTCCTAGGGCAGAGAAGCTGAGGCAGTTCCAGCAGGGGGAAAAATGCTCCCCCGCCGCCTTCCCAAGCACCTATGGAAGAGGACCTGAGCCATTCCCTGCACCTGGAAGGCAGCTCCCCCACCACCCTCCCAAGCTCTTAGCCCAGAGAAGCTGAGCCGGTTCCAGCACCTGGAAAGATGCTCACCCAATGCCTTCCCAAGCTACTAGGGCAGAGAAGTTGGCCAGCCCCAACACATGGAAAAAGCTCCCCCACTGCCTTGCCAAGCTCCTAGGGCACATAATCTGACCTGCTCATAGCACCCGGAAGGAAACGCCCACCCCCGGCCATCCCAAGCTCCTGGAGCATAGAAGCTGAGCTGGTCCGAGCACCCGGAAGGCAGCTCCCCCACCGCCATCACAAGCTCCCAGGGCCGAGAAGCTGAGCCAGTCCCAGCACCTGGCAGGAAGATCCCCGGACTAAATCCCAAGGTCCTAGGTTAGAGAAGCTCTGTCGGTCCCAGCACCAGGAAGTAAGGTCCCCGCAGCCATCGCAAGCACCTAAGGCAAAGAAGCTGAGCCAGTCCCAGCACCTGGAAGGAAGCTGCCCCACCACCATCCCAAGCTCTATGGGCAGAGAAACTGAGCCCTTCCCAGCAGCCAAAAGTAAGCTCCCATCCTGCCCTCCCAAGCTCCTAGGGCAAAGAAGCATAGCACTTCGCAGCGCCCAGAAGGAAGCTCCCCAGCCGCTTTGCCAAGCCCCTAGGGAAAAGAAGCTGAGCCGGTCCCAGCGTGGGGAAGGAACCTCGCCCACTGGCATCCCTAGCTCCTAGGGCAGAGAAGCTGAGCCTCTCCCAGCACCGGGAAGGAAGATCCCCCGCTGAAATCCCAAGCACCTTGTCAAGAGAAGCTCTGCCCGTCCCAGCACATGGAAGGAAGCTCCCCCGCCGCCAACCAAAGCTCCTATGGAAGAGAAGCTGAGCAGCTCCAGGCATGTGGAAGGAAGCTGGCCCGCAGCCATGTCAAGGTCCTAGGGCATAGACACGGTGCGAATCCCAGCATGCAGAATGATGCACCACTGCCTCCATCTGAAGCTCCGAGGGCAGAGAAGGTGACCCGGTCCCAGCAACCTGAAGGAAGCTCGCCCGGCGCCATCCCAAGCTCCTATGCCAGGGAATCTGAGCCAGTCCAAGCAACTGGATGGAAGATACCCTTCCGAAATCCCAAACGCCTAGGCTAGAGAAGCTGTGCCGGTCCCAGCCCCTGGAAGAAAGCTCCCCTGGCGCCATCCCAAGCTCCTGGGTCACAGATGCTGAGCTGGTCCCAGCACCTGGAAGGAAGCTAGCCTGCTGCCACCCGAAGCTCCTAGTGGAGAGAAGCTGAGTCGGTTCCAGCACTCAGAAAGATGCTCCCTCGTCGCCTTCCCAAGCTCCTAAGGCAGAGAAGCTGAGCTGGTTCCAGCACGCGGCAAAATGCTCCCCCGACGCCTTCCCAAGCTGCTATGGCAGAGAAGCTGAGCCATTTCCTACACCTGGGAGGAAGCTCCCCCACCACCATCCCAAGCTCTTAGGGCAGTGAAGCTGAGCCAGTTCCAGCACCAGGAAAGATCCTCACCCAACACCTGCCCAAGCTACTAGGGCAGAGAAGATGAGTCGGGCCCAGCACATGGGAAATGCTCCCCCACTGCCTTACCAAGCTCCTAGGGCACAGAGTCTCAGCCACTCACAGCACCCGGAAGAAGGCTCCCGCCCCCCGTGCCTTCCAAAGTCCTCGAGCGTAGAAACGGAGCTGGTCTAAGCACAAGGAAGGAAGCTCCAACACCGCTATCCAAAGCTCCTCGGGCAGAGAACCTGAGCCGGTCCCAGAACCTGGAAATAAGGTCCCCCACCGAAATCCCAAGCTCCTTGGCTAGAGAAGCTCTGCTGGTTCCAGCACCTGGAAGAAAGCTCCCACAGCTCCCTCACAGTCTCCTATGGCAGACAAACTGAGCCATTCCCTGCACCCGGATGGAATCTCCCCCACCAACATCCCAAGATCCTAGGGTGAAGAAGCTGAGCTGCTTTCAGCACCAGGAAGAAAGCTCCCCCCCCGCCATCCCAAGCTCCTAGGGCAGAGAAGCTGAGTCAGTCGAAACACCTGGAAGGCAGCTGAGCTGGCCGCCATCCCAAGCTCTTCGGGCAGAGAAACTGAGCCCGGCCCAACAGCCAAAAGGAAGCTACCCTCCTCCCGTGCCAAGCTCCTATGGCAAAGAAGCTTAGCCCGTCGCAGCACCCAGAAGGAAGCTCCCCGGCTCCATCACAAGCTCCTAGGGCAGAGAAGCTGAGCCGGTCCCGGCGTGCACAAGGAACCTCGCCCACTGGCATGCCAAGCTCCTAGGGCTGAGAAGCTGAGCCTCTCCCAGCACCAGGAAGGGAAATCCCCCAGGGCCAAACCAAGCTCCTGGGGCACAGATGCTGAGCTGGACCCAGCACCTGGAAGGAAGCGAGCCTCATGCCAATCCAAGCTCCTAGGGCATAGAAGCAGTGCTAGTCCAACCACGAGGAAGGAAGCTCCACCGCCGCCATCCCAGTCTTCTAAGGGAGAGAAGGTGACCCGGTCCCAGCAACCAGAAGGAAGCTCGTTCGTCACCACGCCAAGTTCCAGGGTAGAGAATCGGAGACAGTCCCAGCAACCGGAAGGAAGATCACCCACTGAAATTACAAGCTCCTAGGCTAGAGAGCCTGTGACGGTCCCAGAACCCGGAAGGAAGCTACACCGGCCCCATCTCAATCTCCTAGTGCAGAGATGCTGAGCTGGTCCCAGCACCTGGATGGAAGCTAGCCTGCTGCCAGCCCAAGCTCCTAGGACAGACAAACTGAGTCGGTCACAGCACCTGGAAGGAAGCTACCCCACCACCATGCGAAGCTCCTGAGGCAGAGTAGCTGAGCCGGTTGCAGCCCATGGAAAGATGCTCCCCCGCCGCCTTCCCAAGCACCTATGGCCGAGAAGCGGAGCCATTCCCTGCACCTGGAAGGAAGCTCCAACACCACCATCCCAATCTCCTAAGGCAGAGAAGCTGAGCCGGTTCCAGCACTGGGAAATATGCTCCCCCGTCGAATTCCCAAGCTCCTAGGGCAGAGAAGCTGAGGCAGTTCCAGCAGGGGGAAAAATGCTCCCCCGCCGCCTTCCCAAGCACCTATGGAAGAGGACCTGAGCCATTCCCTGCACCTGGAAGGCAGCTCCCCCACCACCCTCCCAAGCTCTTAGCCCAGAGAAGCTGAGCCGGTTCCAGCACCTGGAAAGATGCTCACCCAATGCCTTCCCAAGCTACTAGGGCAGAGAAGTTGGCCAGCCCCAACACATGGAAAAAGCTCCCCCACTGCCTTGCCAAGCTCCTAGGGCACATAATCTGACCTGCTCATAGCACCCGGAAGGAAACGCCCACCCCCGGCCATCCCAAGCTCCTGGAGCATAGAAGCTGAGCTGGTCCGAGCACCCGGAAGGCAGCTCCCCCACCGCCATCACAAGCTCCCAGGGCCGAGAAGCTGAGCCAGTCCCAGCACCTGGCAGGAAGATCCTCGGACTAAATCCCAAGGTCCTAGGTTAGAGAAGCTCTGCCGGTCCCAGCGCCAGGAAGTAAGGTCCCCGCAGCCATCGCAAGCACCTAGGGCAAAGAAGCTGAGCCAGTCCCAGCACCTGGAAGGAAGCTGCCCCACCACCATCCCAAGCTCTATGGGCAGAGAAACTGAGCCCTTCCCAGCAGCCAAAAGTAAGCTCCCATCCTGCCCTCCCAAGCTCCTAGGGCAAAGAAGCATAGCACTTCGCAGCGCCCAGAAGGAAGCTCCCCAGCCGCTTTGCCAAGCCCCTCGGGAAAAGAAGCTGAGCCGGTCCCAGCGTGGGGAAGGAACCTCGCCCACTGGCATCCCTAGCTCCTAGGGCAGAGAAGCTGAGCCTCTCCCAGCACCGGGAAGGAAGATCCCCCGCTGAAATCCCAAGCACCTTGTCAAGAGAAGCTCTGCCCGTCCCAGCACATGGAAGGAAGCTCCCCCGCCGCCAACCAAAGCTCCTATGGAAGAGAAGCTGAGCAGCTCCAGGCATGTGGAAGGAAGCTGGCCCGCAGCCATGTCAAGGTCCTAGGGCATAGACACGGTGCGAATCCCAGCATGCAGAATGATGCACCACTGCCTCCATCTGAAGCTCCGAGGGCAGAGAAGGTGACCCGGTCCCAGCAACCTGAAGGAAGCTCGCCCGGCGCCATCCCAAGCTCCTATGCCAGGGAATCTGAGCCAGTCCAAGCAACTGGATGGAAGATACCCTTCCGAAATCCCAAACGCCTAGGCTAGAGAAGCTGTGCCGGTCCCAGCCCCTGGAAGAAAGCTCCCCTGGCGCCATCCCAAGCTCCTGGGTCACAGATGCTGAGCTGGTCCCAGCACCTGGAAGGAAGCTAGCCTGCTGCCACCCGAAGCTCCTAGTGGAGGGAAGCTGAGCCGGTTCCAGCACTCGGAAAGATGCTCCCTCGTCGCCTTCCCAAGCTCCTAAGGCAGAGAAGCTGAGCTGGTTCCAGCACGCGGCAAAATGCTCCCCCGACGCCTTCCCAAGCTGCTATGGCAGAGAAGGTGAGCCATTTCCTACACCTGGGAGGAAGCTCCCCCCCCACCATCCCAAGCTCTTAGGGCAGTGAAGCTGAGCCAGTTCCAGCACCAGGAAAGATCCTCACCCAACACCTGCCCAAGCTACTAGGGCAGAGAAGATGAGTCGGGCCCAGCACATGGGAAATGCTCCCCCACTGCCTTACCAAGCTCCTAGGGCACAGAGTCTCAGCCACTCACAGCACCCGGAAGAAAGCTCCCGCCCCCCGTGCCTTCCAAAGTCCTGGAGTGTAGAAACGGAGCTGGTCTAAGCACAAGGAAGGAAGCTCCAACACCGCTATCCGAAGCTCCTCGGGCAGAGAACCTGAGCCGGTCCCAGAACCTGGAAATAAGGTCCCCCACCGAAATCCCAAGCTCCTTGGCTAGAGAAGCTCTGCTGGTTCCAGCACCTGGAAGAAAGCTCCCACAGCTCCCTCACAGTCTCCTATGGCAGACAAACTGAGCCATTCCCTGCACCCGGATGGAATCTCCCCCACCAACATCCCAAGATCCTAGGGTGAAGAAGCTGAGCTGCTTTCAGCACCAGGAAGAAAGCTCCCCCCCCGCCATCCCAAGCTCCTAGGGCAGAGAAGCTGAGTCAGTCGAAACACCTGGAAGGCAGCTGAGCTGGCCGCCATCCCAAGCTCTTCGGGCAGAGAAACTGAGCCCGGCCCAACAGCCAAAAGGAAGCTACCCTCCTCCCGTGCCAAGCTCCTATGGCAAAGAAGCTTAGCCCGTCGCAGCACCCAGAAGGAAGCTCCCCGGCTCCATCACAAGCTCCTAGGGCAGAGAAGCTGAGCCGGTCCCGGCGTGCACAAGGAACCTCGCCCACTGGCATGCCAAGCTCCTAGGGCTGAGAAGCTGAGCCTCTCCCAGCACCAGGAAGGGAAATCCCTCAGGGCCAAACCAAGTTCCTGGGGCACAGATGCTGAGCTGGACCCAGCACCTGGAAGGAAGCGAGCCTCATGCCAATCCAAGCTCCTAGGGCATAGAAGCAGTGCTAGTCCAACCACGAGGAAGGAAGCTCCACCGCCGCCATCCCAGTCTTCTAAGGGAGAGAAGGTGACCCGGTCCCAGCAACCAGAAGGAAGCTCGTTCGTCACCACGCCAAGTTCCAGGGTAGAGAATCGGAGACAGTCCCAGCAACCGGAAGGAAGATCACCCACTGAAATTACAAGCTCCTAGGCTAGAGAGCCTGTGACGGTCCCAGAACCCGGAAGGAAGCTACACCGGCCCCATCTCAATCTCCTAGTGCAGAGATGCTGAGCTGGTCCCAGCACCTGGATGGAAGCTAGCCTGCTGCCAGCCCAAGCTCCTAGGACAGACAAACTGAGTCGGTCACAGCACCTGGAAGGAAGCTACCCCACCACCATGCGAAGCTCCTGAGGCAGAGTAGCTGAGCCGGTTGCAGCCCATGGAAAGATGCTCCCCCGCCGCCTTCCCAAGCACCTATGGCCGAGAAGCGGAGCCATTCCCTGCACCTGGAAGGAAGCTCCAACACCACCATCCCAATCTCCTAAGGCAGAGAAGCTGAGCCGGTTCCAGCACTGGGAAATATGCTCCCCCGTCGAATTCCCAAGCTCCTAGGGCAGAGAAGCTGAGGCAGTTCCAGCAGGGGGAAAAATGCTCCCCCGCCGCCTTCCCAAGCACCTATGGAAGAGGACCTGAGCCATTCCCTGCACCTGGAAGGCAGCTCCCCCACCACCCTCCCAAGCTCTTAGCCCAGAGAAGCTGAGCCGGTTCCAGCACCTGGAAAGATGCTCACCCAATGCCTTCCCAAGCTACTAGGGCAGAGAAGTTGGCCAGCCCCAACACATGGAAAAAGCTCCCCCACTGCCTTGCCAAGCTCCTAGGGCACATAATCTGACCTGCTCATAGCACCCGGAAGGAAACGCCCACCCCCGGCCATCCCAAGCTCCTGGAGCATAGAAGCTGAGCTGGTCCGAGCACCCGGAAGGCAGCTCCCCCACCGCCATCACAAGCTCCCAGGGCCGAGAAGCTGAGCCAGTCCCAGCACCTGGCAGGAAGATCCTCGGACTAAATCCCAAGGTCCTAGGTTAGAGAAGCTCTGTCGGTCCCAGCACCAGGAAGTAAGGTCCCCGCAGCCATCGCAAGCACCTAAGGCAAAGAAGCTGAGCCAGTCCCAGCACCTGGAAGGAAGCTGCCCCACCACCATCCCAAGCTCTATGGGCAGAGAAACTGAGCCCTTCCCAGCAGCCAAAAGTAAGCTCCCATCCTGCCCTCCCAAGCTCCTAGGGCAAAGAAGCATAGCACTTCGCAGCGCCCAGAAGGAAGCTCCCCAGCCGCTTTGCCAAGCCCCTCGGGAAAAGAAGCTGAGCCGGTCCCAGCGTGGGGAAGGAACCTCGCCCACTGGCATCCCTAGCTCCTAGGGCAGAGAAGCTGAGCCTCTCCCAGCACCGGGAAGGAAGATCCCCCGCTGAAATCCCAAGCACCTTGTCAAGAGAAGCTCTGCCCGTCCCAGCACATGGAAGGAAGCTCCCCCGCCGCCAACCAAAGCTCCTATGGAAGAGAAGCTGAGCAGCTCCAGGCATGTGGAAGGAAGCTGGCCCGCAGCCATGTCAAGGTCCTAGGGCATAGACACGGTGCGAATCCCAGCATGCAGAATGATGCACCACTGCCTCCATCTGAAGCTCCGAGGGCAGAGAAGGTGACCCGGTCCCAGCAACCTGAAGGAAGCTCGCCCGGCGCCATCCCAAGCTCCTATGCCAGGGAATCTGAGCCAGTCCAAGCAACTGGATGGAAGATACCCTTCCGAAATCCCAAATGCCTAGGCTAGAGAAGCTGTGCCGGTCCCAGCACCTGGAAGAAAGCTCCCCTGGCGCCATCCCAAGCTCCTGGGTCACAGATGCTGAGCTGGTCCCAGCACCTGGAAGGAAGCTAGCCTGCTGCCACCCGAAGCTCCTAGTGGAGGGAAGCTGAGCCGGTTCCAGCACTCGGAAAGATGCTCCCTCGTCGCCTTCCCAAGCTCCTAAGGCAGAGAAGCTGAGCTGGTTCCAGCACGCGGCAAAATGCTCCCCCGATGCCTTGCCAAGCTGCTATGGCAGAGAAGCTGAGCCATTTCCTACACCTGGGAGGAAGCTCCCCCATCACCATCCCAAGCTCTTAGGGCAGTGAAGCTGAGCCAGTTCCAGCACCAGGAAAGATCCTCACCGAACACCTGCCCAAGCTACTAGGGCAGAGAAGATGAGTCGGGCCCAGCACATGGGAAATGCTCCCCCACTGCCTTACCAAGCTCCTAGGGCACAGAGTCTCAGCCACTCACAGCACCCGGAAGAAAGCTCCCGCCCCCCGTGACTTCCAAAGTCCTGGAGTGTAGAAACGGAGCTGGTCTAAGCACAAGGAAGGAAGCTCCAACACCGCTATCCGAAGCTCCTCGGGCAGAGAACCTGAGCCGGTCCCAGAACCTGGAAATAAGGTCCCCCACCGAAATCCCAAGCTCCTTGGCTAGAGAAGCTCTGCTGGTTCCAGCACCTGGAAGAAAGCTCCCACAGCTCCCTCACAGTCTCCTATGGCAGACAAGCTGAGCCATTCCCTGCACCCGGATGGAATCTCCCCCACCAACATCCCAAGCTCCTAGGGTAAAGAAGCTGAGCCGCTTTCAGCACCAGGAAGAAAGCTCCCCCGCCGCCATCCCAAGCTCCTAGGGCAGAGAAGCTGAGTCAGTCGAAACACCTGGAAGGCAGCTGAGCTGGCCGCCATCCCAAGCTCTTCGGGCAGAGAAACTGAGCCCGGCCCAACAGCCAAAAGGAAGCTACCCTCCTCCCGTGCCAAGCTCCTATGGCAAAGAAGCTTAGCCCGTCGCAGCACCCAGAAGGAAGCTCCCCGGCTCCATCACAAGCTCCTAGGGCAGAGAAGCTGAGCCGGTCCCGGCGTGCACAAGGAACCTCGCCCACTGGCATGCCAAGCTCCTAGGGCTGAGAAGCTGAGCCTCTCCCAGCCCCAGGAAGGAAAATCCCCCAGGGCCAAACCAAGCTCCTGGGGCACAGATGCTGAGCTGGACCCAGCACCTGGAAGGAAGCGAGCCTCATGCCAATCCAAGCTCCTAGGGCATAGAAGCAGTGCTAGTCCAACCACGAGGAAGGAAGCTCCACCGCCGCCATCCCAGTCTTCTAAGGGAGAGAAGGTGACCCGGTCCCAGCAACCAGAAGGAAGCTCGTTCGTCACCACGCCAAGTTCCAGGGTAGAGAATCGGAGACAGTCCCAGCAACCGGAAGGAAGATCACCCACTGAAATTACAAGCTCCTAGGCTAGAGAGCCTGTGACGGTCCCAGAACCCGGAAGGAAGCTACACCGGCCCCATCTCAATCTCCTAGTGCAGAGATGCTGAGCTGGTCCCAGCACCTGGATGGAAGCTAGCCTGCTGCCAGCCCAAGCTCCTAGGACAGACAAACTGAGTCGGTCACAGCACCTGGAAGGAAGCTACCCCACCACCATGCGAAGCTCCTGAGGCAGAGTAGCTGAGCCGGTTGCAGCCCATGGAAAGATGCTCCCCCGCCGCCTTCCCAAGCACCTATGGCCGAGAAGCGGAGCCATTCCCTGCACCTGGAAGGAAGCTCCAACACCACCATCCCAATCTCCTAAGGCAGAGAAGCTGAGCCGGTTCCAGCACTGGGAAATATGCTCCCCCATCGAATTCCCAAGCTCCTAGGGCAGAGAAGCTGAGGCAGTTCCAGCAGGGGGGAAAATGCTCCCCCGCCGCCTTCCCAAGCACCTATGGAAGAGGACCTGAGCCATTCCCTGCACCTGGAAGGCAGCTCCCCCACCACCCTCCCAAGCTCTTAGCCCAGAGAAGCTGAGCCGGTTCCAGCACCTGGAAAGATGCTCACCCAATGCCTTCCCAAGCTACTAGGGCAGAGAAGTTGGCCAGCCCCAACACATGGAAAAAGCTCCCCCACTGCCTTGCCAAGCTCCTAGGGCACATAATCTGACCTGCTCATAGCACCCGGAAGGAAGCGCCCACCCCCGGCCATCCCAAGCTCCTGGAGCATAGAAGCTGAGCTGGTCCGAGCACCCGGAAGGCAGCTCCCCCACCGCCATCACAAGCTCCCAGGGCCGAGAAGCTGAGCCAGTCCCAGCACCTGGCAGGAAGATCCCCGGACTAAATCCCAAGGTCCTAGGTTAGAGAAGCTCTGCTGGTCCCAGCGCCAGGAAGTAAGGTCCCCGCAGCCCTCGCAAGCACCTAGGGCAAAGAAGCTGAGCCAGTCCCAGCACCTGGAAGGAAGCTGCCCCACCACCATCCCAAGCTCTATGGGCAGAGAAACTGAGCCCTTCCCAGAAGCCAAAAGTAAGCTCCCATCCTGCCCTCCCAAGCTCGTAGGGCAAAGAAGCTTAACCTTTTGCAGCGCCCAGAAGGAAGCTCCCCCGCTGTTTTCCCAAGCAGGTAGGGAAAGGAAGCTGAGCAGGTCTCAGCACGCGGAATGAACACCCTCCTCCGAAATTCCAAGCTCCTAGGCTAGAGAAGCTGTGCTGTTGCCAGCACCATGAAGGAAGTTCCGCCAGCACCATCCCAAGCTCCTAGGACACAGATGCCTTGCAAGGACCAGAATCTGGAAGGAAGCTAGCCTCCTGCCATCCCAAGCTCCTAGGGAAGCGAAGCTGAGCAGGTCCTAGCACCCAGAGGTGAGCTAATCTGAAGCCATCCGATGCTTCTAGGGCAGAGAAGCTGACCTGCTGTCAGCACCAGGAAGTAAGCTCCCCCACCGCCAACCCAAGCTTCTAGGGAAGAGAAGCTGAGCCAGTCCCAGCACCTGCAAGGAAGCAGCCCCGCTACCATCCCAAGCTCTTTGGGTAGAGAAATTTAGCCATTCCCAGCAGCCAAAAGTAAGCTCCCCTCCTGCCATCCCAAGCTCCCAGGGCAAAGAATCTTAGCACGTTGCAACATTCAGAAGTAATCTCCCCCGCCGCTATCCCAAGCTTCTAGTGCAGGGTAGCTACGCCAGTCCCAGCAGGCAGAAAGAAACACCCCCGCTGCCATCCCAAGCTCCTAGGGCACAGAAGCTGAGCCAGTCCCAGGACCTGGATGGAAGCTGCCCCGCTGCCATCCCAAGCTCTTTCGGCAGAGAAACTGAGCCCATCCCAGTAGCCAAAAGTAAGCTCCCCTCCTGCCATCCCAAGCTCCTAGGACAATGAAGCTTAGCCCGTCACAGCACCCAGAATGAAGCTCCCCCGCTGCTATCCCAAGCTCCTATGGCAGAGATGCTGAGCAGGTCCTAGCATGTGGAATGTACCTACCTCACCGCCATCCCAAGCTCCTAGGGCAGAGATGCTGAGACAGTCCCGGCACCCGGGAGGATGCTCCCCTGCTGCCATCCAAAGGTCCTAGGGCAGAGAAGATGAGCTGGTCCAAGCATGTGGAAGGAAGCGGCCCCGCAGCCATCCCAAGCTCCTAGGGCATAGAAGCAGTGTGAGTCCCAGCACACGGAATGAAGCTCTACCACCTCCATCTCAAGCTCCTAGGGCTGAGATGGTGACCCGGTTCTAGCTACCCGAAGGAAGCTCGCCCGTCGCCATCCCAAACTCCTTGGGCAGAGAATCTGAGCAAGATCCAGGAACTGGAAGGAAGATCCCCCACTGACTTCCTATATCATATTTACTTTCTCCTTTTGGTACTTTTTGTTTCTTAAGATATATACTGATTATGTATCTCCCCACTATATTTTAGGCATAATTAAGCAGCTATTGTAACTTAATTATATTCTTAGAATTTGTATCACAATGTTATTGTCTCTTTACCTAAGAAAGTAGGACTTAGTTTTTGCACCTTTAGTGTAACATCTTTAGTTTTCAGCAATAGTAATACCTTCTATTGCTTGCCCTGTAAGTTGCTGCAGGTAGGGTCTTCAAATTTAGACACTATGCTCCACTTCCATAATTTTTGCCAAATACATCACCTGTACTATTATCTAATAATTAATTTTTCTTTAAATTCAGAGCCTTTACCTAAATTTTATCTATAATGAAACTATATAATTATCACAAATGTATCACTTTCCTTACATAGGTTCTAGTAAATATTGATGCACTGAAAACACAATTCTGTCTTTCTATTCTTACTTGCCCTTAACTGATATAAAGATAGCAAGAATAATAATTATTATGGGAGTATTAAATGTATGGTAGCGCAAATCTGAGATTCATGCTTTGTGTAATAAAATTAATTGAAAGGAAGTCTTGAAAGGAGTCACCTTTTTATGATCTAATGTTTGCTACTTAATGTCACTTTGTTGACTTCCTGTAATCATCCCCTTTATAGAAATGGCCCACTGTGGGAAACATGCTTTTATTGCAAGACCTCAAACAAGACATAAATCTGACCTGAGCTCAACTTCCCTCTCCTTAAATGTTTGACATTTGGCACATTAATTCCTTAAACCTTGATTCCAAATCATAAAAGGATGACCACTTTGAGAATTATATGAGGTAACACTCACATGGTGTTTAGTCTCTACCTGGAACTTACTGAAAAACAAGAATATCGAGTACATGTCAGTCAGTCTCATTGGTACTCAGGATACAGAAGAGCACATGAATTAGAAGCACTCTGGTTCTATGGAACTTATTCTTCCAAGGGAAAATCACCTATGAACATCTAATGAGCAAAGTCATTTCAGGCAATGATAAGAGCTCTGAAGTTAAGAAAACAAGCTGATATGAAAAGAAATGAACTGTAGTCAAAGAATGTTAATCCCTATACAGCTAATACTTGATACATAAGGACAGTATTGAGAATATATTTGTTAACTAAAGTAAATAGAGGCAAAACTAAATAAATACATGGCTCAAGTTCTTAATTTCTGTACTGCTCTAAGATTTGCTTTCTGAAGTTACTTTCTACAAAATATATGATCTTCTGATAAAAACAAAGATCACTCTTCATATTATGCAAATTAAATACAGTTGGGGATTTATCACTTATTTTTGTCATTTTTTTTTTTTTTGATACTGGGGATCGAACTCGGGACCTTGCGCTTGCAAGACAGGTGCTGGAACCACTGAGCTAAATCCCCAGCTGGTTCTGCTTTATTTTTAATCTCCAGTACTTGCGTTATTATGCTCAATGGGTTTGATCATAGAAAAGGTTGAAATTATTCCCATTATAATTCAACATTTCCCTACACATAGTTTGGGAAAAAAATAGTAATTTTTTGTATTATTATTTTTACATAGATTATGTTCACTAGAAAATTTCTCAGAACAAGTATTTTTGAAGCTATTTCTACAAATTTGCAATACAAAATGTAAGCCAGTTTTTTTTTTTAATTAGGACTCTTTTATAGACTGTGTGGAAACAGGAACTTCTTTCCAAATTCAGCAATCAGCAAGGAATCCCTAGATGGGCCAAGAATCAGAGGTCAGGTTGTAGATAATGACAGAATGAGAAATCAAGATGGAATAATTTGATTTTGTACCTAAAAAACAGGATGGATTTACTTATATAAAAATAAGTTCTGAGATTTCAAAGACCTACTATTTGGCTGTGAAAGATAAAGCTGCTCATTTGAGGTGATGCAGACTAACTTTGGAGGGCAAGAACAAATGTTTCTTCCTTTTCAGTTTCCTCATCCTTTAGCCACTCCAGTCATTTGCAATGGTGTTGAGTTCTGTTGCTCTTACTCTGTTGACATCTTTCCAAAGTCTGATGGCATGATTATTGGAATTAAGATTCTGAAGAATCACTCAAAAAGAGTGTCTAGCTGGGGAACAAAGATATCCAATTAGACACTGTTCTCACTGTCTTTCATCTTCACTCATAATTGATTCCTCCTTTCCCTTCTTAAGTAATGAGGAATCCTTTGATCTCTATGAAAGAAGGGAAGATCAAGCTGGCCCCACAAATGAATGTGTTCCACTCTTCACTTCTTCAAAGATCCAGTTAAATTTGCTGTTATGCTTCAATGTAATGAACAGGCACAAAAGAAAATTATCCTCACTGAAAACACCATTTCTTTCTTCTAGGTTTTTGTTACATTTTAAATCAAGGACATTCATGTAAATTTTACTTTTTTCTGTGGCAACTCATAATATGAGGCTTTCAAAGTGATGCCATGAAGATTTTTTTTCCTATCAGAACTTCTACCTCTAAAAACAAGTACTTTTGTGATATTGGCCCATAATTTGCTTTAGAAACATAATGAATTCTGTTTCCCAGAACAAGAGTTATAAATGTTTGACTAGATGATGTAGTGGAAGTAGCTGAGATCTAGTTTTGATCTTAACATTTACCATTTAATCTTTGGCAATTGAAATCTGAATTCTGAATTCTAAGCTTCATATCTATAAAACAACAGTATCTGTCTATAGTGTAATGTGTACAGAGTGAAATTTGTAAGAACATCTGCACTGCTTTCTAAGTTCCACAGTGAGCACTGCTGTGTGAGTTGTGTTACTGCCACAGTACTGGAGGAAACACATGGGCAGCCTGAAAGGGATCATAAAACATTGCAATGGTTCAACTTATTTTTAGTGCTTACTAATGCAGTCTTTTACATTCATATGGGCCAATGACATTTTGAGAGCTTAAATTTCATGCTCAATGTCTTAATTCTGTTCTACCCAAATCTATGGAGTTGATCACTGAAATTCCAACTGTAAGAATTTAGAGCAGCCCCAACCCATGCCTACCCACTCCATCAGGTTTCATGGACGTATCTGGCCAGGTGACTCCTTTGAGGATCTCATGAAAATTTATTCATAGCAGCAACGACACAAGTGATACTTCATCCCTAATATCAACAGACAAATCTGTACAAACATTTACCTCACTTCTCTTTTACACCAACTACCTAGCAAGACACGCTTTATCTACAAAAGTATACTGGAATTTGATCAAATGTATGGATGACTACATCATGCAGAGAGCTATCCAAAATGCAGAGCACTGCAGAGGCAGTTAAAATCCAACATCATGAAATAAAAAGCAAGACTAACATTGCATTCTGTTGGGTAGAGTATACTGAAGTTAAGAAGAGTGGACAGAGAAAATGATGTCAGAAAGGGAACCTAAAGGTAAATGATATGCTGATGGTCATTTATATGTGTCAACTTGGCCAGGTCAGGATATAAAGTTTGGGGGAAAAAAACCCTACTCTAGATGTTGCTTGAAGGTGATGTTCATATGTAACTAACAATTAAGTTAGTAAATTTTAAGTAGAGCAGATTCACTTCCAAAATGTGGGTGGGCCTTACCCAATCAGTTGAAAGCCTGAGGAATAAAAATAGGTTCTCCAAAGAAGGAATTTGGCCTTAAGAATGCAGCATAGAACTCTGCTTGAGTTTCTCAATGCCTGGACTGGCTGTAGAATTCAAACCCAACACTGCAACACCAAATTTACCTGAATTTCTCTCTTGTTGGTCTGCCTTACAAATTACATGTCAGCCACAGCAAATTTAAGTGAGTGAGCCTATTCCTTACAGTAATCCAACACCCTCTCCTCCCTTTTCTTCCCTTTCTCTCTCTCCCTTTCCCTCTCTCTCTCTCTCACAAGCACATGTGCATGTTCACCCTTTCTATATAATACGTATGCACACACACAGGAAGACACATATATTCTGTTGGTTCTCTTTCTCTAAAGAACCCTCATGAAGGAATGCCAAGATTATTAGAAAAGAAGGGGACTTTCCTCACTTATTTTTGCAATACAAAAAGGTGGGGAAGTAAACCACATTTCAAATTGTAAAATTATATACTGCATATTTCAAAAAAGCCATGAGAGGGGATTTTGAATGTTTATACCATAAAGAAATAATAAATGTTTAAGGAGACAGATACTTACCCCAACTTAAATACTATACAATGTATACATGTATCAAAATATCACATGATACACTGTAAATATGTACAATTTTTATGTGCCGGTTAAAAATGAATTAAAGTAGCACCCCAAAAGTAAATAATTCATAAATTCACTCACTAAAGACTATTTTTAAATCTCATCTGTTTCCACTTTTCCAACATTGACTACTCTTTGCATCCCAAACAACTGTTGTACTTGAAATCATACAGCAGCGTGATTCTGCATTCAAGATGGCAAATTTCTAAATAAAAGTTGTGTTATTTTTCCTTGTAAATTTCTAACTGTACCTCAAGCAAAATACTTTATGATCTTAAATTGTAGCCATTTACATATTTCCTTAAAAATATCCATTTGTGTGCTTTGGAAAAGGCATCTAAAACCTGTTGTCCATAAAGACATAATGGAGCTATAATTCACATTTATTCTGGGAGGCCCAAGGCTTCACTTTTTAAAGAAAATGAAAACATAGGAATGACCCTTTAGAAAGTAACATAGAGTTGCTTAAAAGAAGAGAAATCTTTGCTGTGGATGTAGTCTGCACATTTGCACACAAGCCAACCAAGAAAGAACTGACCCAACTGTCTAGATGTGCCAAGCCCTTTGGATGCAGAAGCTGCGATCTAATGAGATGAACCTAAAGCATTTAAGCACTTGTATGCCACATATTTCAAGTTGGCAAAACCTTTTATTCATATCTGGAAATAAAATAATGAAATAAAAATTACCAAAAAAGGTTGAGCAGTTTGTTCAGGGTTCTGAGTGAACAGAGTAGGGATCCCAGTTTGCCACTAGGAGGTGCTGTGAGAAAACGTACAAGAACTGCTGAAAAGCCAAGGTTGCGGACTTCCTCAATCCCTAGAACCTATGGATCACCAGGGTATTACTCATTTAAAAGTATTCCAAGATTAGAGAATCATGGAAAAGGGTATTTATTGGAAGAGACAGAATGTGTGTTGAATTTCAAAAATGTTAAAGATTTTAAAAATTTGTGCCTTACAGATCACGTTTCACAAAAATTAGATGGGGAAAAAAAAGGCTACAAAAATTCAAAAGAGGACTGGCAACATTACTGAAGAAAGCACATCACTTTTTATTGGGAAATGGGCTCTTACCATGTGGATTTTGGCAGGGGAAGAGGAAATGAGGGCAATTACCTAACGTATAATTTTCCAATAAAATAAAAATTAGAGGAGGAAAAAAGCCAGGAGACATTCTTGTTGAAACACAAATATGAAATAAAATGATCCAGAGATTTTTAAGCTGGAATATAAAAAAAATCACCTGCAGGCCACTTTTAAGAGACAAGCCTGTACACATATCACTCAAAAATATTAAAAATGTATACATCAGACATATACAAACCAAAAAAAGAGCTTATTTATAAATAAAATTTGAAGCAAAACCATTAATAAGAATAAAATCTAGAAAGTACAATCCATGGAAAGGCTATAGCTACTATAAATTTGTATATAAAATAACTTAAACTAAAACAGTAACATGTAACTACAAATCTCAGAATTACAACTTAAAATAATCATAATGACACACTGAACAACTCTTAAGAGGTGCATACTTGGACAAAAATACTAAAAGACTAAAAACAACTTAAAAATTAGAATTTGTGAGATGTAACTAAAGTAGTACTTGAAAGGTATTAATGGTCTTAAATATATTACAAATAAAGGATTTAACCACTTAATACAAGAAACTAAAAAAAAATGAACAGTTAAAAAATTGAAGAGAGTTATAAAAACAAAACACAAATTAACCCAAGAAAGTTAATGGGGATGATTTAAAAACTTGTTTCTTTGAAAACAAAGAAAATGGGCAGGCCTCTAAGAAATTCAAGGTGGATAAGTAATACACAGATTAAGGTATAATACCTATCATGAATACAGTAACGCTACTGAATGGATCAGATTTATATGTATAACACAGAGAAATAGCAAAAACATGTTAAGAAAAAAATTAATTTCTGAATGATAAAAATATCTGTAGTTCGATTCCTTTTCATTGAATGTTTTGTATGTGTATATATCATACAAATAAACACATGTTTATTTGTATGATATATAAAACCCAGGGCTTCACAAAACTTAGGTTGCACTCCACATCCTCAGCCTGACCTGCTACTTTTGAGGCCATATTTTGTGGATAATGATACAATAAGATTAACTATAACATCATAGTATTTCATAAAAATAATGCAAAGTATATTGCAAAAGCTAGCATTTAAAAATAGTTTTGAAATAAATAACATAATACACACATGCTAGAAGTTTCTCAGGCCATAGCTGCAGCAGCCTCTGAATGCTTGGATGACGCAGCACAATGAAATGAGTTCTGGGAAACCAGTTCCCTAGGAAGTCCTTCTCAAGCATGGGTCCTGGAGACTCAAACAAAAGGGTGACACTTTTGCACCTTTTAGTCTGCAGAGGGTAGGTCTTGCTGATTTCTAAGATGTTCTAAAGGTATTTTTCTTCTTGTCCTTGTACAAAGTACTTGGTTTCTTTTTAATGGTGCTAATTTTTTTAATAGTCACACTCACCTTTGCCGTTTGCCCCCAATTCTCACTACAAATCTGGCTAACAGCAGCCAGCAGTACCTATGCCACAGCCTGAATGCTGGGCTATCTTGAAATTTCTTTTGGCAGATCAATTATCCCACTGCCCTTAATTTCAGTCTCCTGCAACGTCTCAGGACATGGGCAAAATATAGACAAATTTTTTCCCAGAATTTAGCACACATTGACCTGTAGTCCAAATTCCAAAGGACTAGTTTCCGACTGAGACCTCTTGAGCCTGGTTTTACCATTAGCATGCTAATCTTCTGAGCTCTGACCAGATCCACCCATCAGCTTTGCTTACTGCATTTTAAAGCTTCTCTACCTCATGTCTCCAAACCTTTCCAAACTCCTGCAGCAATTAACCTAACTGAAGAAAAGAAACTCCTCTGTAATAAAAAACTATACTACTCTGAAAAGAAGAGATTGAAAAGGACATTAGGAAATGGATAAGCAAAACCAATATTGTCATCTTACCAAAAATGATATATAAATTTAATGGAATCTCAACTAGAATTCCAACAGCATTCTGCATAGAACTAGAAAAACAAACACAACCCTAAAATTTATGTGGAACTAGAAGAGGCCTAGAACAGCAAAAGCAATCCTGGGCAACAAAGGCAAAGCAGGAAGCATCACAATCCTGGATTTCAAATTATATTACACAGCTGGAATGATGTTTTTAAAAGACAGCATGATACTGGTGTAACAATAGACATAGGGATTGATGGAACAGAATCAAGGATGCAGAAGCAATTCCAGGTACTTTTACCCATCTGATCTATGACAAAGAGGCCAAAAACCTATGCTGGAGAAAAGATAGACTGTTTAACAAATGGTGCTGGTAAAATTGACTATCCACATGCAGGAAAATGAACCTAAACTCATATGTCTCACCCTGTTCTAAAATCAAATTGAAATGGATTGAACCCCTTGTTATAAAAACAGAAACAATGAATCTGCTGGAAGACAAAATAGGTTAGATAAGAGGAGGTCCCTGATTCCAGAAAGGTGCCACTATAATTGTAATAGTATTACAATAGTCACATTATGATCCATTGCTTGCAAAAGTTTGCATGGAACACTTTCATGTATATAATAGTCTTGTACAGGTTGAAACCAGAATGAGGGTCCCAGATCACTGCATGCTTGATTTCTCCTCTTTCCACTCAGCGGTAACAGACATCATAAGACTATTTGATGCAGTTGAACAGAACCAATATCACTGAGAATAAATGACTTGACAACATCAAATGCCCTTTTCAGAGGATAAACCCTGTGAAACCATTTACAAACTATAATATTATTAGTCAGTTATTCTCTGTTAGTCTCAATTTCTTCATTGCTAAAATATGACTAAAGTAATATTTAAGTGTTAAGAATGCACAAGGATTAAGAAAGATAATGGATGTAACAGATTTGTAAAAAATTAGTGCAGTTTGTAGAGGATTCCCTGAGACTAGAGCTAGTCTAATTTGAAGTAGCTAATTATAGCTAAGTGCCAATAATTCATTTTACATGATGGAATTCAGATGTAGAACCTGAGGACTGGTATCTTTATATTTTTGACATTTTAAATTCTATGGCATTTACCTCATTTACCCATAAATTCTATGGCACAGAGAAAATCTGTAAGCAAAAATCTATTTCATCAGAAGTTGAACCAGGTCTACAATCTCAGAATATTTATTTTGAGACAACATTTTTGTATTTGGACCGTAAAAACCAAAAAGTGCATTGAATCCAAGCCAGTACAAGACAGTGGTCTACAAAAAGGTGCAACTTCAGGATGACACCATGGCCCCACCTGACATGGGCCCACTGAATTAGTTACAGAAACTTAAAATCTCCATAATCACATTTCACTTTTGCTTTCCTTTTCTTATTTCCTATGGTTCAGTACTGAAAGTATTTTTCCACAGTCCTCACAGGATTTTGCCAAATTTGGATTAAATCCATAAATAAGTGAGTTTCTCAACTGAAGAACAGATACGAGGTGCCTGAAATTACAAAAGCATGTGAGATCATGATTTGAGGCCATGTGGTTTGGTTACTCATGGAATGAGCAATGAGCAGCTTTCCATTCCTTCTTCAGCTTTCCTTTTCCTCTTCCCATCTGTCCACATTTGAGAAAAGCATCCCACAAAATCTTTTTCTATTCCCATCATAAGAAATTATATTTTTAATACATTGCATACATTTTTATTGATGCAATATAAATTGGGATAATATAAATTACTGAAAATTGGATGGTTTAGACAACTATCACTCATATTAACACTTTGGTGGGGGCACAGTCAGGCAGTTCTAGTCTCACCTCCATCACTCATGGGTGATGGCAGTCAGCTGGCAGCTCAGCTGGGTTTAACTTACATACTTGTCATTTGGAGCTGTTTCTTAGCTCATCTTCATGTGTTTTTGTGCTGCCAGGGATCAAACTCAAGGCCTCACTCATATTAGGCAATCACTCTACCACTGATCTATGCCTATAGCCCTAGTCCCCAGGCCTTCAGCAAATTAGTCCAGTCTTCTTTGTGTGCTGGAGCCAGAGTTTCTAACAGCAAAAAAAAGAGCAATGCTTTTCAAGGCTCTGCTTGCTTCATTACTAATGGTCATAGTCAAGAGTCCCATAGTAAAGCCCAGAACTAATGTTGGAGGGGACTTCACAAGTAAGACAAACTGCAATGTTTTAAGATGAAATAACATTCACTGTAATGGAGGTCTATTACTGTAATCTACTACACATAATAATCAAATCTCAAGGCAGCATCACTACCATACATTCTTTATCCATCAGCCTTTAGCCATCCATTCTTTACACTAACATTTCCTAATGGGGATTTATTCCAAAAATGGTGGAAAATATCTTTGAAATAATAATTTTTAATCATAAATTTTTCCCTCAAGTGTTCCTTACCTCCACCCTTCTCCCTGTAAGACAGCTAGGTCATTGCCTCCAGGAAGATAAATTATAGCAGAAACATGAAGAAACAAAAGAGCTCTCTGTTCCTTATCATTTAAAATATCTTCTCTCCTAGAAAAACAAAAGCCACTTGTGGCACAAAGATTGAGGCTAAAACAACAACAACAACAACTACTACAACTACAACTACAACAACAACAACAGCAACAACAAAACTCATGGGTAAAGCCCAAAACTGTTTCCTGGATAGAAACAAAAAGAAGCAAGCGGCCCTCCTTGAGTACATAGCTAAACAGTACATTTAGGGAATACAGAGCTGTGTACATTCATATATGATAATAGAGAATATACAAGGTGGGATTACAAGGTCTCCTGTAGAGTCAGGTGTGGAAGAATACAAAAGGGCTATCTGCTTGTTGGAGAGCTGGAAGATCCATCAAAAGTCAAAAGCCTGGGGCCAGGGATTTAGCTTAGTGGTTCCATCACCTGCCTTACAAGCATAAGGTCCTGAGTTTGATCCTCAGTACCAAAACAACAACAACAATAGCAACAACAAAAACCTGTCAAAAGCCTGAGCTCATTGCAGAGTTCCATGGAGGTCCATGTCAGGAAATCAAAGGGTCTGTACTGGAAAGTTGAAGAGTATGCACTGGGAGCATCGAAGAATTCCAAAGCCGATGGCAAAGCCTGGAGCTCCCCTATTGATTGGTGCCACTCAGGGTGGGACTTCCTCCTTCAGCAAGTCAATCATCCAGACACACCAAGAAATGTGTCAAATCGATCATCTAGGTGTTCCTCATTGCATAGGCAAGACATCTCATCCTTCTTAACTATAGTACTTCCACCTTATTACCATTGTGCATCATCAACTATAGTAAAAATATAAAATGGAAAGTTTCAAAACTAAAAAGTGATTAAATTTTTAAGTTTCACACCATTCTGAGTAGTGTGATAAAATCTCATGATGTAGATTCCTACCAGGAGAACTGTCCCTTTGTCCAGCATATAAATACTGGGTATGATATTCACCTTTCAGTCATTTAGTAGCACTTTAACAGATCAACTTTATCAGGTCAATTGGAGCATATCACAATGCTAGTATTCAAGGGACCTTTATTTTACTTAATGTTGGCCCCAAAGCATAAGAGTAGAAATACCATAAAGTGTTTCCTTTAAGTGAAAGGGGGAGATACGTATTTTGAAAGAGACCACTTTCACATAACTTTTATTACAGTGTATTGTTATAACTGTTGTATTTTATTATCATTTATTTTGTCAATTTCTTATTGTGACTAATTTATAAATTAAACTTAGTTAAAAGTATAAGCATATAAGAAAAACATTATATATAAGAGCTTTGTCATTATCCATTGTTTCAGGCATTCACTGTGGTCTTACAATGTATCCACTGTGGGTAAGAGTAGCTACTGTACAATCCTCAACTCTCCTTGAATGCCTAGTGAGCCCTTGTTTCAGAAATCTCACAAAGTGCCCCCTGATGATTTCAGCTCAAATTGATTGTTCTCATATTACACACAAGCACCTCCTGGACTAGGTATTGGCTTACATGCTGCTCTGTACCACCCAGAATAATACCAGTATGCTTACATATCATCTAGAAAATTAAAATTCCTGTGATAAGTGACCATATTTTGCAATAGTTTTATATTATATTTAATGCCTACTAATAATACAGTCAGCCCTCCATATCCACGGGTTTTGCTTTAATGGATTCAATAAACATGTAGATTGAAATTTTTTTGAAAATTGTATCGATGCTGAACATGTACAGACATTTTTCTTGTCACTATTCCCTAATCAACATAGTATAACAACTATTTATATAGCATTTGCATTGTATCAGGTATTATGATTAATCCAGACATGATCTCAAGTATATGGGAGGATGTACAGGGGGCTATATGCAAATACTGTGCCATTTTATGTAAGGAACCTGAGCATCTGCACTTTTGTTATCGGCAGAGGAATAACTGTACATGTATAATGAATAAGTATACTTTTCGAAGAATTAAGGAATTTTATGTAGATTGATTATGTCCACATTTTAAAACAGAAGAAGGAGAATAATTTCAGACTTGGAAACAAGATATTAGTTTGACTAATACATCTTTTACATATGACTTCAGAGCTTTTACTTGTTTACAGGTTATGGGATATACAAACTATTTTTTCATAATGTACAAAATAGGATGTTGATGTAATATATTTGAGGATAATTGCATGTTTGTTTGAAAATTATTTTAAATATCAACAATTTTGGAAAGAAGGAGACACAAAATATGCCCTGACAATAGATCTGTGAGATTTTGAGCCAGGCAGGAAGATTTGCAGAAGTTTCTCAAATTTGAAGAGAGATGGAAATAATAAGAAGTGAAGAAAAGCTGACGTTCAACTGATTTGTGAATTTTAACTCATAGTGGAAATTCTTGGCATGGAAATGGTTAATAAATTTTAGTTTTTACCAAAGGTACTTAAGCACAGTATCTCCTAAGAAAGGCAACTTATTTCTTTGCATAACTTTTTATTAGTATATGTTTGGAATATATAATAAAAACACTCATCATGGGGATCTGATGCAAATACATATCACATCTTGATAGTTTTTACCTCCCTTTCCTCCCCACCTTACCTCCCTGCTCTTTCCTATCCTCTGTCTCTTATTTTGCTCTTTCAATATTCATATTTTGAGTTTCTCACATAAAAGAAACCATGCCACAATTAATCTTTGGTGTCTAGTTCACTTCACTTAGCATTATGGTCTCAAGATGCATCCATTTTAATAAAAGTGATGCAATTTATCTTTCTTGTGTATACATTTTCTTTATTCATTCATCTGTTGATGGGCATATAGGCCACTTCCAAGATTTAGCTATTAGGAGTTGTGCTGCTATAAACATGGATATGCATATGTCACTGTAATATGTCTTTCTTTGGGGAAGATACCTAGAGGGGAACAGCTGCGTCAAAAGGAATTTCTAATTACAGTTTTTTGAGGACTCTCCATACGTTCTTCCATTGTGGTTTTACTACTTTACATTCCCACCAACAACATAGAATTCCTTTTTTCCCATAACTTCACCAGCGTTTGCTGTTTTTGATTTCTTGATGATGGCTATTCTTTCTGGAGTAAGATGGTATCCTAGGATTGTTGATTTGCACTTCTCTAATAGCCAAAGATACTCCACATCTTTTCATGTACCTATTGATCATTTATACTTTTCTTTCAAAAATTATCTATTTATTTTAATTTTCCATTCTTATTGGGTCTTTTATTTTGGGAATGCTAAATTACTTTTTAGTTCTTTATATATTCTAGAAGTCCTCTGTTTAAGGAGTGGCTGGCAATGTTTTCCGTATTCTGTAGGGAATAAACAACTCTGTTGTTTCCTTTGCTGTGCAGAAGCTTTTTAATTTGATGTGATCCCATTTGGTTCTTGATGTTATTCTTTACCTATGCCTGTCTTTAGTTTTACCTATTTTATCTTCTAGCAGATTAAGTATTTGTTTTAATATTTAGATCCTGGGGGCAACCCACTTTCCAGTCCCCCTCTGTCTCTCTTAGACAGAGAAAGCTGTCTCTCAGAGAAAGCTATCTTTCTCTCAATAAATTTTTCCTACTCTTAATCTTCATTGTTCCTAGAATTCATTCCTTGATTTTAGAGAACACAAATTCACATTTCAGATATCTAGCAGGTTTTGGAGTTACATCTATTCCCACTATATTAGTATCAGCCTGGTGTGGTGGTGCAGGCCTGTAATATAACCACTTAGGAGGCCGAGACAGGAGGATCACCGTGAGTTCCAGGTCAGCCTGGGCTACATAGTGACTTCAAGGCCAGCCTGAAATACATAGTGAGACCCTGTCTCAAAACACCAAAAAAAAAAAAAAGAAAGAAAAAAGAAGACATTGTATCATTCATATCCATATTTCTACCAGCACAACTCATCATAGCTAAATCTTGGAAGCAACTATATGTCCATCAACAGATGTATGGATAAAGAAAATATGGTATTTATGCACAATGGAGTACTACTACTATGCCATACAGAAGGATAAATGAGTCATCTGAAGGAAGATGGATGTACCCAGAGACCATAATATGAAGTGAAACAAATCAGACACACAAGCTTAAATATCGCATGATTTCTCTTATAGGAGAAACCCAAATTATAAAAAAGAAAATAGCAAAGTAAAAGATCATAAGAGGGAGAGAGATCTTTGTCAAAGGGGAAGGGGATCAAGAAATGGAGGGAGGGGAAGGAGGGGAAGGAAAGGGGATGCACAAAAGAATTAAGGAGTGTTTTGTGTGTGTACCAACTCCACACTTGGAATGTAATCATTGTGTACTGCAGACATTTACTAATAAAATAATTTTTTAAAAAATATTTAGATCTTCGATCTGTTTTTTAAAGTTCCTAGTGAGATGGGTCTAGATTCAATCTTTTGCATATGAATAGCTAGTTTTCCCAGCACCATTGTTAAAGAGGTTATCTTTCCTCCAATGTATGTTTTTGGCTCCTTTGTCAAACATCAAATGGTTGAAGGTGCCTGGATGTTTCTGAATCCTCTGTTCCATTCCATTGATTCACATGTCTCTTTTTGTGTCAGTAACATGCTGTTTTAAATCACTGTACCTTTGTAATACCTCTTGAAAACTGGAATTGTGATGTCTGCCTCTGCTCTTGTTGCCCAGGATTGCTTTTGCTATTCTGGGTCTCTTCTTGTTCCATATGAATTTTAGGATTGTTTTCTCTAGTTCTGTGAGGAATGCTGTGGGTGTTTTGATTATGATTGCATTAAAACTCTGTATTAGTTTTGGAAGTATGACTATTTTAACAATATTGGTTCTGCTTATCTAGAAACGCGAGATCTCTTTCCATTTTCTGATGTCCTCTTTGATCTTCTTTTTCAGAATACTGTGGTTTTCATTATACACATCTTTCACGTCTGTTGTTAATTCTAAAGTATTTAATTTTTCTTGAAGCCAGTTGTTCAAGTTTCCTGATGTTAGGAATGATCCAAAGGCTCAGATGTCAAATCTCATTTTAAAAACTGAAAATATTTGGTATTCAAATCATGTGACTTTTATAATCATCTCTTTTCAAAGTAAATGTCCAGTCACTCTTTGGTTTTTCATTTGTCTTCTGAGTGTTCAACCATTCTCCACATTCTCTGATGATGGGAATCTGCCATTTTATTTATTTTTTTCTTTTTGCGGTACTGGGGATCAAACTCAGGACCTTGCGCTTGCAAGGCAGGCAATGGCACCACTGAACTAAATCCCCAGCCCTGAAATCCGCCTTTTTGATACAGCTCACCAGATCCCGCTCTCAGCCAGCTTCTGGCTCTTCCCTCTCTAGGGCTGCAACCTTAGCGCAGCTCTGTGCATAACTGATCCCCATTTCTCCTGCCTGTGCCTTGGTTGTGTGGTAAGACTCCAATTGGGTTTGTTCCATGTGATTCCCTGCCAGTTTCCCTAAAAATGATTTTTAATTCCCTATCAGTGTCTGCCAAAGGAATGCTGAAGAGAAAGAGCTTTTCAAAGAAAAGCTGGCCAGGAAAGAAAAATAGATTTCAAAGTTTTTGCAGCAGAGCCATGGATGGTTTTCTGACATGGTACCTTAGTTTTTGCAAAAATAACTTATACAAAATATTTAAATCACAGGAAAATTAACATGTAAAGGATGTGTTATCATTTTCCAAATAGCCTTAAATACCAATTCACATGAATTTTCTTGGGTTTGGAGTGCACCATCGTAAATAGAAATGGGAACTGCACTCATGGTTACTCAAAACTCACTGAACTTCAATTTGCTGGTTTTTACCGTGAATGATGCTACCTACATCTCATTGGACAAATATACTATTCAGCACAAGCATGTTTTATAGTAATCTTGATAAAAAATAATTATATCCAGCCCTCAGCTGGAGTGCCACCTCTCAACTCAGCATTCATACCCCTACCAGTTTAAAGAGGGGAGAAAGAAGAAAGTACATACATCCTTAAATCCAGTTGGGTATTCTTGTATGCCAACATGTGGAAATACTGGTTAATATACATCTAAATATACAAATTCAATTGCCACATGAAACCTAGTTTCTCTGTTTTTAATCTGATATTCTCATTTCTAAAACTATCAAAATGTATTTCATTACCGAATTTTAATAATACCTTCACACAAAGCAATTTTATTAAAATAAACATATTTCTAATATGTCTGCTTTATTCTATTTTATTGTTGTCTTTATACAAAGATATTCACATTATAAAAGGTAAAATATAAAATGGGTGGGTAGATTTTTGTCCTCAGCTCTATACTTGTTGACTCCCTGAATTCTCAGAGTGAATTTACAGAGCAAAAATATCTTAGTAGTTAAGATTTTTCTGATCACTTGAGAATATTCTGAATTATATAGTGATATCCTCATGGGGTTGCTAAAAGGATGCTAAAAATTATCCAAGACAATGTCGGTGAGAGAAAATGCTCTATGATTCTGAGCAGAAATCATTACCATGTGGGTCTGCTTCAGGCTCTGTCCCTGTCCCTTCTTTTGTTTTGATGGCTTTGTTACTGTTGACCACACTGAACAAATTTGCTGATACAAATTTTTTCCTACCAAATTATTCTAATAACTATTTCAGAAGAAGTATAATCTATTTCTCAATAACCCTGGAACAAATGCTAGAAAATGTAACCCAGAAAATGATACGGTGCAAATTGGTCAATCTGGGAAATTTTTAGGAGTCTTAATGTGACAATCTCGGTTTTTTTAATGTGATAAAAGGTCTGGGTATCGAGCATTATTTTAATTCAGAGGCATGGATGGAATTGAGAAGATCTGTACAAAATGGAGATTGCCTAGTAATTAGAAAATGAAAAAGAGAACTTTCACTATAATATGAACAATATATGGGGAAAAAGAAGTTCCAGTTTCTTTCTGTACTTCATAACAAAAAAGTAGTACTTTACCCCAAAACTTCATATTTTTCTGCTCAACCAGACTATAACTTGCTCAATGGAGAAATTTTATTAGCTACCTGGGATAGAGTATTTTTAATTATTTATTAAATGTATAAATGAGTGAATGTTGTATGAGATTTTTTTACTTTTAGGAGTAGGTAAACTAAAAATCAATAAATGTTTTGAGACCTCAGAGATAAAGTTGATCCTAGTCAATCCATTTTTGATTTCCTGGACACTTGTGAATGAATGGGTTTCTTCCTTGCCAGAACTGACATCCAGCTGATATTTGGCTCAACACCCTAGCAGACAAAAAGAACTGAGCATCACAAAGCACTATCTCACAATTGATACTTGAAGAACATATTTCCTTAGTATTTTTGTGTTTCTAAAAGGCTTTCTGTTTACATGAAATTTAATTTGAGTTGGCAAGGACAGTTATGATACATAGACTAACATTATATCTTAACTGCCTTTAATTCCTAAAAGTGAGAGGGTCCCAAATACTTTGACATCTATAACAATCAGCTATAGGGCTGGGGATTTAGCTCAGTGGTTCCGCCACCTGCCTTGCAAGAACAAGGTCCCAAGTTTGATCCCCAGTACCAAAAATAATAATAATAATCAGATATATTATGATGAAAGGTGTTTTACATAAACATACATACACACACACACACATATATATATATATATACTTAAATCTATATGAATCTCAGAAATCAAAGTGGATTTTTAATGAAAAATACCTTGCAAATAACAGTTTTTCCTAGCACTGCTAGTGACTTTTATTGATAATATCATCCACTGTGTCTAAATTTGCTGCTTTTATAGTTAAATGCTATAAAAAGAAATGAAAAAATGCTATAAATTAAGAATTTGAAAACATATAGATACATAGTTATTTTCAAGTGAATATCTATATTCTACAAGCAAAGATCATTTTTATGTCATGACAGGATAAAGGATATGTAGAACACAAACCCTTGATTATAATTGTTTTTTCATTCATTCATATCATATAAAGCCAGTAATAAACTTTTATTAAATATCTTGCTGTTTCAACAAAGAACTGTAGTACTTAAAATATAACAATTTAGACAAGAAAGAGAAAGACTGATAATTCAGAAAGGATCCAGAGGCTGGTCCTTAGCACCAGAGGATGTTTACATAAGGGGAGGGGAGAGTTTTAAAAGGAGGAAGTGGGTCTTTGTCTCTTACCAAGTTGTATTTTTATACTACGCTTTTATTTCTTTTCATCTCATATATTTAGTTGTAGTAAATTCAGAAGAACTGGCTACCAAAGATATATTTAAAGAAGCACTATGTAGTGAACACTTTATCTGTATCAGGATTGTGATTATTTATATTTTCCTTGTTGAAATAGATTTAGTTGATAAAAATAGGGCTCAAGGATGAAATTTTAGTAATTTCCATACCTAACTATGCCAGTGAATAAAGCATCTGTAATACCTCTCTGCAGTACTCATGGTGAGAAACTGCTCCATAAAAAAATAAGACAATTTGCAAAGTCAATGAATTCGCAAATACATCTGTAGAAAGTATCTAGTCTGAAGGAGGAGAGAAAATTGAAAACATTAACAAAGCTCAAGGGAGACTGTGCACAATATTAAAAGGTTTAATGAAAGAAGAGAAAAAATATTTGGAATAATAATGGTCAAAAATGTCTTAAATTTGGCAAAGGACAAAAATTTACAAATTCAAGTTCAGAAAAATGTGAAACAAAATAGATTCAAAGAACATTATTCTTTGAGACATTGTAGTCTAAACACTAAGAGCCAAAAATCATTTTACTTTGAAAGCAGTCAAAGTAATATGAAAAAAAATCACATACAGAGGATAAATGTTGAGAGAAATAAAGACATTTTCAGATAAAAGAAAGCAAAATCTGTTGACAACAGACCTACACTATAAGAAATAATAAGGAAAGTTTCTGCAGTAAATTTAAAAAACCAATAGAACTTTGGATCTTTATGAATGAATGCAAAGCATTATAAATGTTTATGTACATTAAACCTAAAATTGACATTTAAAATGTAAAGATCTTCCTTGGATGGAAGCGGGAAGAGGAGGAAGGCAAAGGAATTAAGATGTATTATGTACATGTACCGATTCCCTACAAGGAGTGTAAACATTATGTACTACAAGCATTACTACTAATAATTAAAAAAAAGCATAAAGGTGATCTTCCATGAAAAACACCGAATGTCACTATTTGTCACAACTGAAATCAAGCAGGCAGAGACAAGGGCATGCTTCCATACAGGAGAACAGTCTAGAAGTCTCGTCTCCCTCTAGCAACACATCTGGTACTTGGAAACAAGCCAGAACATTCTCATGGCTTTTGCCATTGATCAGGAAATAATTTTTTGTACTACTCTGTATTCTGACTTCAATACTATTTTGTGTAGTACTGAACTGCTGCAAAGAACAAAGTGTCATACAAAATATCTAGAAAATCTTATGAACATCTTGTCTTCAGAAATCAATAATGAAGCTAACATTTTGATTTTTTTCTCCAATAGCAAAAAATGCTACTTTCTTAAAAATGTCATCCCTCTCCACTCATTCAAACCTGACATTCCTCAGAGTGAAAGACACTTCAGAATTCCTTTGTATTTGACCTAATAGCTAAATACAATGCCTGACCCTAGAGTGGATTCTCTACTGGGAAGGGAACATTAGGATCACCTGATAAAATTGATAGATTAAAATATTATACCAATGTTAAATGTGCTGAAGTTGATAATGGAATGGTGGTTATATAAAATAATATACTTATCTTTAGGAAATACATAAGTATTTAAGGATATATACTTATGCAAAGAGGTAAAGGGACAGGGATATGTAACTGACCTTCAAAGCAGGTGTATGTCTACACATACACAGAAAGAGACAGAGGCAAAAAAAGTAAATACATAATAAAGCAAATGGAATAAAAGAATACCAAATAGGTGAATTTAGATAAAAGGGAATTTTGTATTCTTTGCATGATTTTGTATTTTTCTGTATGTTTAGATTTATCTCTACATAAACAAACATATTTACAATAATAATTTTTTAAACTATGGTAATACCTGGAAACACCACTCTGTTTGAAAGCCATGACAATTTAAAAAATAACTTAATTTTAATAAGAAATACCTACTTAGGAAAACTACTTATTACAATAAACTACTATATTTTATGGAGATTTTAACATGCAATATTTCTTGTAAGCTTAAGTCCTGTAGCTAATATGAATTAGTCTTCCTGTATATTACCTATAATTTAATTTTTACATATGCAAATATATACATGTACACATAAATCTTCTCTGCTTCTCTCTCTAATACACGCACACACACACACACACACACACACAAACACACACAGACAGAGGCACAGTTCAAAATATCCTTGGTGAAGATTTAGAGAGAAATGCTTTTTTGGTGGTCTTTCTCTTTGGCTATGTTGATGTACCTGATCAAATTCAATAACCCAAAATATAATAAAATAAGTTAGCTTATAGATTATTTTCAAATCAATCTATGTTGTTAATATTTTCAATACATGTTATGTGGCTTATAAAACCATATGGATAGACTCAGCTAGATAAATTACGAGTTAAAAATAAGCAAAAATATTTCAAGAAAAGAAGACATGGCCCAGGTGATAATAGCTTGTTCTACCATGTACTAACTGTGTAGCACACTTAATCCTCAAAGTATTCTTGTCTGGACAGCTAGGCCTAGCAATTTCTAAGGCTTGAGGGTGGGGAGAAGCAGTTGCTTTCAGCTTGCTTAGTAACCTACATTTAAAGGAATTTCATATGAGTTTAAAGAATACCATTAGCTCCAATCTATAGGTTGGAAAGAAAGGAAAGATGGCAGTGGAAACTAGAATTTCTGAAAAAGTAATAAAAACTTGATTGCAAATTAGAAAACATATGATAGGAGCCAGGGTAAATCTGAGCAAAAAGTTACATGAAAATAATCTATTTCTATTAAGAAAAAGGGGAATAGGTACAGCTGCTAAATTTTTTTTCCCATATTGTAGGTTGTTAGCTCTGTTGGTGGTTTCTTTTGCAGTGCAGAAACTTTTTAATAAGATGAGATCCCAGCTGTTGATTCTTTCTGCTAGTTCCCATGCTGCTGAGGTTTTGTTCATGAAGTCTTTTCCTATGTCAATGTCTTCAAGAGTTCTACCAAACTTATCTTCCAGCAAGTTTAGTGTTTCTGTCTTAATATTTAGATCTTTAATCCTCTTCAATCTTAGTTTAGTGCATGGTGATAGGTATGGGTCTAGCTTCAATCTTTGGCAGGTTGAAATCCAGATTTTCCAATACCATTTATTAAATAGGCTATCTTTCCTCCAATGATGGTGATTGGCTCCTTTTTCAAAGATGAGGTGGTTGAGCATGTCTGGAGTTGTTTCTGCATCTTCTAATCTATTCCACTGATCCTCAAATCTGTTCCTTTGCCAGTACCATGCTGATTTTATCACAGTAGCTTTGTAGTATAGTTTCAAGTCGGGGGTTGTGATACCCCAGCCATGTCTCTGTTGCTTAGAATTGCTTTTGCTAGCCTAGGTCTCTTATGGTTCCAAATGAATTTTTGGATTGTTATCTCTAGCTCTGTGAAGTATATTGTTGGAATTTCAATTGGCATTGCATTGAATCTATATAGTAGTTTTGGAAGTATGGCCATTTTCACTATATTGGTTCTTCCTACCCAGGAGCAAGGGATGTCTTTCCATTTTCTTGTATCCTCTTCGATCTCTTTTTCAGACTGCTCTAGTTTTCAGTGTAGAGGTCTTTTGCTTCCTTTGTTAGATTGATTCCTAGATATTTCATTTTTTGGGGTGCTATTGTAAAAGGAATTGTTTCCCTAATTTCTCTCTCAGTGAGTCTGTTGTTTGTGTACAAGAGGGCTATTGCTTTTTGAGTTTGACCTTGTATCCAGCTACTCTACTGAATCTGTCAATTAAGTCTAGAAGTCTTTTGGCAGAGTTTTTTGGGTCTTCTATGTAAAGTATCATATTGGCAGCAAATAATGACAGTTTAACTTCTTCTTTTCCTATCTTTATTCCTTTTATTTCTTTCTCTTTCCTAGTTGCTGTGGCTAATGTTTCCAGAACTATACTGAACACTACTATCTAGAATATATAAAGAACTGAAAAAAATCAGACACCCCAAATTCAAAGACACAATTCAAAAATGGGCATCTGAAATGAACAGACATTTCTCAGACAAGGAAGTAAAAGCAGCAAACAAATATATGAAAAAGTGTTCAACATCACTTGTCATTTGAGAGATGCAGATGAAAACAACACAGAGATTCCACCTCAACCCAGAAAGAATGGCTGCTATCAAGAAATCAATAAATAACAAATGCTGGCAGGGTTGTGGGGAGAAAGGAACCCTTCTCCATTGCTGGTGGGAGTGCAAACTGGTGCAACCACTATGGAAGTCAGTATGGAGATACCTCAAAGAACTAGGACTAGAGGTCCCATTTGACCCAGCTATTCCCCTGCTGAGTATCTTCCCAAAAGAATTAAAAGAATCATACCACAGTGATATACGTGCACCCATGTTCATAGCGGCACAGTTTGTAATAGCTAAAGCTTGGAAGCAGCCCAAGTGCCCATCAACTGGAAACTGGATAAAGAAAATGTGTGTTCTTTTTTTATAAAATGGAGTACTACTCAGCCATAAAGAATGAAAAACTAGAGTCATTTATAGCTAAATGGATGCATATTGAGGCCATACTCTTAAGTGAAACAAATAGGACACATATGTGTAAACACCGAATAGTTTCACCAGTGTGAGAAACTGGTAGTGTAAACAAGGGTTAAAATGATTAAAATGAATGATTGATAATTTGAAATAGGAAAAAAGGTCCAAAGACGAAGGAGTGAAGGGAGGGGAAGGGGAAAGGAAAAGAGGGAAAGGAAAAACTATGAGAAAAGAAAAAAAAATGGAAATGAAATCTATGTAAATAGGAAAGGGAGGAGGGGGTGAAGGGAGCACAGGTAATGGGCGGGGGGGGGGGAGAACCAAGATACATCATGTACAGGTAGAAACACCCAATGATAAATGTAAACAAATTGCATACCTAAAAGGTACCAATAAAAGAACAAAAAAAAAAAAAAGAAAGAAAAAGGGGAATAGTGTGGGGGCACTGGTTTACAGAGATTTTCATTCTTTTACCACAGATTAAAGAATAAAAATATATACATTGACAAATACCTTTGAAGAAGAGAACCCCATTCTTCCTTAAGTTTTGAAGAACTGCAACTTTAAAACTGGAAGAAAAAGTTAAGCTTAAAATTCTTATACTAACATTTTAAGACCATCATTCCAGATGCAAATATCTGCAGCTTACTTTACCAATGTGGATGTAGGTATAAGTGGCATTCTCCTTTAGCTGGGCTTTTGACAGACCCTGCCTTCTACAGGTGGCCTTAAAAGTGAGGGGAAGCAGACCTTGGAATGGAAGAGAACTTGGTTTGGAAATTTCAGCACTTGACTGCAACAATGTGATGCCAAGCTATGCCATCAAGGGCAAGTCACTTACCTGCTCTAAGATTCAATGTCCACAACTGAAGGGGTTGATTGAAGCTCAGAGTATCCTTGTAGCTTAAAAGTACCATGCAAATTTGAAAAATACTATTATTTGGATTAAATCAGACTTAAGAAATTCAGCATTTGAATGGAATACCCCTGCCCCAGAAACAAGAATATCTTTTTAGGGAGAAAAATACCATAACAATTATTTTTAATACAACTTTCAGAATTGTGATATGTTAAATGGGTTCCTAGAAAATTTACTTATACTCTCATCAAGATCAATCTGCCTGCTTCTAAATTACCAATGATTAATATTTTTTCAATCCACCATAGCATATGCAAATTTGAAATATTTTATGAAACATTAATTTATGGATTTATCAATACCTTTTTAAAAATTATGGTAAATTACCTATGACATAAAATTGATCAAGAGTGACATCTAGTACTTTCACAATATTGTGTAATCACACACATTATCTTGTTGCAAAACATTTTCATTATCTCAAACAACCCTATACTCATTAAGTAGTCTTTCTCTCTCCCTTTCCTCAGTCACTATACCATATTTTGTTTACCCATTCATTAGTTGATGAACATTTGGTTTGTTTCCAAGGTTTGGATGATCTGAACAATGCTACTATGAAAATGTGCACATTTTACATGGATGGATGTTTCATGTCTCATGAGTCTCTACTGAGTTTTAGGGCAATCTTATTTTGGAACCATCAAGCTTTCCTGTAGGAGCTGCCACATTTTATATTACTATCAGTAAGAGCTCCATTAATTCTCTACATCTTAGGATGTGTTTTAGCAAGAGAGTGGGCCATACACTTAACCTCCAACCTGCATATAGATTAGTAATTATTCATGCTAACTTGCAAAAGAGTAATAATAGTAAATAGCAAAAGCACTATGTGCCGGGCATTGTTGTAAATGCCCAATATATATTCACACACTCCCTCATCAAAGACTTCATGTATTTCCAACTTAAACCACTTCCCTTTACCTCCAACATGGAGAAAACACATTAAACAATAAAAAGATAAGCTTTAGCGAAATCTGCGGTGGAAAAGATGACTTACAGAGAAAGGAACACACATATACTTCTTCTCAATAAGTTTTGGATACTTTTAAAGTCAACAGCTGTATCATAGTATTGTAAAAAGTTGGAAACATTAGTTATCTGTCTCAAATTCGTGGAGATGCATGAGGTTTTGGCAGAGAGGAACAAAGAGTCTTGAGTGCATATGAAGAAAATTCTACTTATGAAACAAATATAAAACTTCATGTGTAGTTATTTAGAAAAGCAGATTCAAGAATATTAACTCAAGGTGTTCAGGGTAAGGACCCACCCACCCATATGCATGCCAGCCTAAGAACGTGGAGTGAAAGTCCAACCTGCAGTCTACAAATCAATTGTGTTTTAGGTTCTCTAAAAGATACCAGATATGATACCTATTGTCTATAGACACTAGATATAATAATCTGCTACACAGAAATTCATACATCTCAGGATTTGATGATATAATTATTTTTGTTTGCATAATTAAATATTATTTCTTTAGGGAATTAACTTGGGATTATAAAAGGAAATTTACAAACAATTGGACTATTCAATAGAATTTGCTGAAGAAAAATTTATTCTTGTATTTTCAAAATCCTGAAAATACCTGAGCATTATGGGGGAGGAAGTTGAGGGGTGGCTAGAGTCTTGCTCCCTTAGCTTCCTTGCACAGCCCAGCACACTCACTACCTCCAAGTAGCTCCTGGAGCACTGCTGAAAATCCACTGATCAAAACTGTTACGTTTTAGATCTAAAATGGCCCCCAAAGTCTTATGTGTTTCAAAGGTGACTGGAGATAAGAGTAGTATAGCTGGCTTACTGTTGGAAGGTGGGGTCTGGTTAGAGGAGATGGTCACTGGGCACCTGGCCTGGAAGGGTTTATCTCTCTCCACAGCTCCTTCCCTCTCCATATGCTTCCTGTCACCATGCCGTGAGCAGTTCCCCTCCATCACTGGAGGCTGGGCTACCTTGGAGGCAGCCGACTATGGATGAAACATGAACCAAAATAAACCTCCCCTTTTTTAAGTTGTGGGTTGTCCCAGCAACCAGGGAAATAACTAAGACAACAACCTGAAGAAATTTCACCAGTAGTTCCCACTGTTGACCCATTTTACACATTTGCACACAAAACTTCTGAGGAAAGTACAAGCCGAACAGTTGTCATTACGAGAGGTCTAAAAGTGTATCAGAGGCTTAATATACAGTTTAAAATGTTTTTCTTTTTATAAATAGTTCCAGGTAAAATTTAATTACATTTTCCTATCTGTCCCAGACAATATAAAATTGACTATGTCCTTCCACAGCTAGCCTTTATGACCAAACTGTGGAGCTTACCTGAAGGTCATCACAAAGTTCTCCATGGGCCAGCCCAAGAGAAAGGACTTCCCAGCATGAGTGTGGCCTTCCTACTCATTGTCCACAGGGTCAGCCATCCACAGGCTGTGCAGTGTATTTAGTGTACTGGATTTGGTATACCTAGAAAGATAATTAAGCAAGATCTCAGTTAGTTTGTTTCTTAACTTTGAGAACGGCTGTGCTGATGCTAGAACACCAGTTCTTCCAGTCCAGAGCAGAGCATGCCTCACTGATCTCTGTCACCTTGGTGGCACAGCTCAGTAGAGAGCTAGATGGGTCTTAGCAAAGGGTGCACTAAATGAAGCCAGCTAGAAAGGTGTGGGCTCAATTTATCAATGGCAACAAACAGCTGGAGACTGTCTGGGCTACTTCTGTAAAGGTTGAATATTCAATATGGACCGTACTCTGTATTTTAAAGACACTCCTTTTTTAAAGAAATATTAATTCATTTATTCCCTATGTCTTGACTACTTAACTATATATATATATATATATATATATATATATATATATATATATATATATGTGGGGCTGAACAAAGATTTAAAAGTGCATGATTTATGTAAGCATGGTTTTTCTTCACACGGATAAAAATACATAACCTTAAATTAGAAAGACATAAAGTACATTTCAACTTTACTTTTATAAGATTTTTATCATCATTAGAAAGCAGGTTAAATTTCCTTTCTTAGGATTTTGTTCATAACATATTCCCATGGATTCTGGTTAAACTTAAAAACTGTATCCTACACCAGATCGGCTTTTTAAGGTGTGTTCAGTGCCCAGTTCTCTCTGTTGAGTTGGAGGGTGATCAATTTTGTCAGCAGTGACAGTTTCTGCTTATTCCACCTTAGACCTAGAAGGTCCTACATTTCTTGGATGTAGAAATTGCCACATCTCTTGGCTTAATTTACAAACTGAATGCTCAAGTTGACCTGAGATTTACCACATTCTAAGTCCTTTAAAGGATATCAAGGGAACATGGACACAGAATCCTGGAATCCTCTATGATTCTGAACCACTACAGCTAAATGCCACCCAGCAGACCTCACGTGGAAATAGGAAAATACCCAATTCATGGGGAAAATAAGGCTAAACTCTTCAACAAGATTTATGAAATGAAGATAATTTTGCAGGAACTACATGTGAAAGATAATCTGGATTTATAGTGAATGGCACATTGGATATAAGAATAACAAAAAAGTGCCTGTGATATAAAGTGCCATCTCTGTATTTTAATTTTCTTTTGACCGCATGACTTTGTATTTGGGAGATGTTTATGAGACACAAGCAATTATTAGATAAAATCATTTTTCTAGATAGCAACTCTAAAGATTCTATCAAACTAAAAATACACTGCCAATTAGAAATACAGACACACACCTGATTTTAGAGATTGTTTAATTTTTCTAATTAAGTATCTATATGTATCGACATTTATGAAACTGCGTGGAAACTGTCACACTGAAAGTCATTTCAATAATTATCCATTTAGTTCAATAAAGTGTTAAGATTATCTACAATCTTAAAATCAAACCAAGGAAATTATATAAAAGCTAAAGGCATGCTTTCCATTCTATAATGTTTATAGAACATTGGGCACCTGCCTTATGCTAAGCAATCATCTAAATATTTTAGGGACATTATTTCACTTCATCATCAAATAACTACACCAAATAATCTCTAATGGCCCTTTCTTATAGATAAAGATACTCACAGAGAAAGGACAACTAACTGCTGAACGCAACAGAGAGTGGGTTTGAACCCAGGCAGCCTGACAACCAGCCTTGGCTCAGAACCACTGGGCAGCCACGGGCGCTGACTTACCTGCTCAAGCTCCTGCCTGGGAGAACAGCTCCATGACAGGACCCCTCATCTCCCCACCCATAGCCTCCTTTCTCCTCCCTGAGCCATCGACTTTTCTGATGGCACTATTCTTCAACTTTGGAAATGTAGGGATGAATCTCATGGATTGTATCGACAAAGCCAGATACTGCCTCAGAAATACTTCAAATGTATTGCAACATACCTCTGTACTCAAATGGCTTGTCTTAGGATCCCCACTGTGTTTCCTCGCTTTCCATCACTGGCTCTGTTTGATTACTTCAGTAAATATGAGAAAGAGTGAGTCTAAACTGTCTCAAAGGAGGAGGAAGAGGAGAAGGAAGAAGAGGGAAGATGAGGAGGGAAAAGCAGAGGAGAAAGGAGGGAAAGGGAAAGAGGAGGAAGATCATCTACCTCAGGCTTTATTTCACATGAAAAGTTCAGTGACCCTTGGAAATTTATAATATTTTAAAGTGACTTCCCTTAGATGCTCCGGAGTAAGTGTCATGGTAGATTCCATAAATATTTGTTTGTAAATTCACTAACATCTTCATCTTTTGACCTAAGCAAAATTCACTTTCTAATATTCCCAATGGATATAGAAAGTATATCAAAACACAATTTTGGGAACTGATTTTCTGAAATAAGAACATGATTCAATAAACTGATACAAAATTTGTAACATAAAAACCTCTAGCTGGGCACAGTGGTGCACATCTGTAATCTTAGCATTCTGGGAGCCTGAGGCAGGAGGATCATAAATCTGAGTTCCACTTAGACAATTTAGTGAATAAGTGAGAGAGACCCTGTCTCAAAATACAAAGAAGGGCTTGGGATGTAGCTCAGTGCCAAGTCCCTGAGTTCAATCCCCAAAACTGAAAAATAAACAAACAAACAAAAACCCTTTTGAGTAATTATCTTAAAAGTAGTATGTGAAAAATTAAACTTTTGCACACCTTTTAGAATAATGGGCCAATCAAAATGAAATTCAGTTCTTGAATAGATTCAACATAGCAAAAGGAAAATCTTTATATAAAATATTTTAAGCACAACATTGTGGTTTCTATAAAACTCAAGTTGTTAACAGTATTGGGGATAATATGTGGCTTCTAGCAAAAAAAAAAAAAGGTCTACTGTCCCTAAATATTATAATTACAAAGGTTAAAAAAAACAAAGAGAAGGAAAACACAGTTCCCCTAAGACTGGAGGGTGCACTGTCATGTATCTCTCAGGCTGAACCCTGAGAGGTGCGATGTACTGTAGTGTTGGGGTCAGGCTGGCCTGGACTTGAGGTCCTCCCTGCAATTTCCCAGGGCATCCACTTGTGCCACATTTTTTTTAGCCTTTTTCAGCTTCTGTTTCATATATAAAACCTGAAGAGGATAATAATACCTGCCTTGGACAGCTGCTGGGAAAGTTACACGAGACACCTATGATGCTCCTAGTATGGTCCTAAGAACCCCTCCAATAAATTTCAATTTCCTATACTTTCTTTGGTTAAATAAAGAGAATGGTATAGAATCTAAAGTTTTTAAAACCACGACTTGTCCTTGGACAGTGGCTATGGCAGAGCACTTCATGTAGACTGCATGCAGTGCTTTGACAATCTTTCTCTCTGTCCTCCCTGGGATATCTTCTCTGCTACAGCTATATCTGCAGGCAAGTTCTCCACTAAACATTTTATTATCGTATCTTTGCCTCTACTTTTTTGGATGGATGGAGTTCTCATTAATTTCTCCATTCACTAAGCAGTATATTTCATTTTTCACTGGATTCCAAGCAGAAGGGAGTTAAGTCATTTACTTACCACAAAGAAAAAGTCAGTTTCAGTGATGAGATAGAATCTAAATGGCTATGGAATCCTCAGTGAAATCCAAAAGGAAAGAAATGATAGAGGCAGCAGCACCACATGTTGGATAAATGCTTGTGCTTTAATATAAACAGATCTAGTTTTGAATGTGGACTCCATTAACTATTAGTGCAGTGACTAGATGGAGGAAGCCATTAGACCTCTGAATACCAAGGCTCTGTCTAAAACAAAGAAAATAGGGCAGATGTAAGGGATGGACAAGACGAGGTATAAACAAGGTTTAGCATAATTCCTCACAGGTAATATGTCCCTGATAAATCATACCTGTTATCATTGTCACTCATATTAAATACACAATTTTGTAAAATCAGTGCTTTGTCTTGCATGTCATCTATGACACAGAATAGCTCAGAGACAGAGGGAGGAAAACAGTTTTATTTTTCTCTAGTGACTAAAAACTTTCTGGATGAGATTTTATTGGCTGAAATATTCTTTGTCTTTCATGGTATTTCAGAAATAATGAAAACAGAGGTGGAACAAATAAATAGCCAGGCCAGTAAATTCTTTCCATCTCCATGTCTTCAGACTCCAATCACCATTTTTTAAGCTGAGTACTAGTTGTATTTGCACTCAAAGTTGAGAGGAAAGTGTACCAAGTGGGTTTTGTAACCAACACATATTCCAAATCTTTCTCCTCCATCCTTCATTTTCACAGCTCCTTCCAAGATGGATAACCAGAAATAATATTCACTGGTTATCAGGAATACTGCCTCACTTAGCTAGTAATCCTACTTCTACTATTGCCTGCCCTCCAATCCATTATCTAAAAATAGCAAGAACAGTACATAATACATTGATATGGTCACTTCTCTAGGTAAAAACCCTACAGAATAATAAATATCCCAACCTCTATCAAGAAGCTGTGTTATCAGATCCCTGACAAATTCTCCAGCTTCCTATCAGCCTTCCCTCCAAAGGCCACACTGTTCCCACCTCAGGCCTCCTGTCCCCTTGGCCTAGTCTAGGAATGGTGGCTGCTTCTCATGACACAGGCCAAGTTTTAATGTCTTACCTCAGAAGGGTGCTGTTAGATGACCTCTCTCAAACACTGACCCATCTTCCATCTACATGGCACCTAGCTTATCAAAAGCACTGATTATATGAAATTTTCCCTCTTATTTTATGCTATCTTTAAGCCCCAGGTAAAAGGGTCCCTGCATGTCACATTCTTGAGTCTATTCTCGACAGGGACCCAGCATAGAACAGGATACCCATGCATTACTATTAAACAAGTGAAGATTCAAAACATTTGCAAAAACAACACAAAAAAGAAGAAAAACATGTAATGCATTTTATGATACTCAGGAGAGTGTGTAGTGCATATGTACTGGGGCCTCGACACCAACAAAATGTCACGGAACCAGAAGAGGTGCCATTTCTTCTTCTTCAGCCTCTAAGTTTCATGAGGCTACAGATCAGCAGAGTTCAGCTGGCATCCCCTCTGAGGATGTGTTTTCCATCTGGAAGTAAAGCTTTTACCTGCTCCACATCAAATACCATGAAACAGCTAGGTGACACAATGCTAAAAATTATAGTTTCAATTTTCCAAACAAGGGTCCATCACTTAAATTCAGGGGTCATTTGTTTACAGCTGTAAGAGGTGGAAGATGACTACTGAGAACTGATCATTGGGTTTAGCAATGTGGTGTCACTGGAGTAATGGTTGTGCAATGATGCTCGGAGGAATGCTAGTTTTGAAGATTGTGGTAGCACAACAGCCATCCCTTCACATCAAGATCCTCACACCCTAATCCCTGCAACCCATGAATATGTCATGTAGCAAAAGAGAGTTTGCAGATGTGATTAATGTTATAAATTTCAAAACCTAGAGGAATTCCGCTAATCACATGAGACATTAATATTAGAGAATATATTCAGATTGAGCCAGAGAGATTCTGTAGAAGAAAAAATTAGATAGAAAGTGTTAGACTCGACCTATTGCTGGCAGGAGCCACATAGAAAGCATGAGCAGGAATACAGCTCGACCCTAGGAGTAAAAACCAGCTCCCAGGTGATAGGCCCTCAATACCACAATCTCAAGTAAATGAATTCAGTAAAAAAATTGAATGAGTGCACAAGGAGGTTTTCTCAGTCTCCAGCAGGGAATGCTACCTGGCTGACATGTTGGTCAGTCTTCTAAGACCCTAAGCAGAGGACCCAGAAAAGCACATCCTGGATTCTGACCGACAGAAGAACAGCATAAAAAAATTCATGTTGTTTTAAGCCACTACATTTATGAAGATTTGTTTTAGCTGTGTATAAAAAAATGAATACAGATTTTGCTTCCTGAAAGTAGGTGCTGCTACAATAAACACCTAACAATGTGGAAGCAGCTTTGGAATCAGCCAGCAGTACAGGAAAACTGCAAGAATTCTGAGGGACATGACAGGGAAAAAGCCTAACTTGTCTTCAACAAACTTCTAGCAGAAATATGGACATTAAAAACTCAGCTATGACAGCTCCAAAGCCCAGTGGAGCATTACAGAAAAAATCTACCATACTTTAGAGGAGACCTAAATCTCCACAAACTAACTGTTGGAAGAAATATGGATTCCAAAGTCGCTGCTGATGAAGACTCAGAAGAAACATGTGAAAACCAGAGAGAGGGAAATTCCTATTATAAGTGGGCAAAACTGTGTCCTGTAGTTATGCAGAAAACAAACCTTTTTAATGGTGAACTTTGATAAATATGTGAAGAGATTTCTAACTAAAGTACTGGAAGGGTGGCTTTTTATATTTGTTGTTTTTTTCTCATAGTTAAATGGGAAGCGAGAAAGATAAATTGACAAGAGTTGTTAAACAAAAGAGCACCAGATCTTGATCTTGATGATCTGGGAGATTTTCAGCCTGTCTAGATGCAAGAGGTGCTAAAATTAAGAGGGTGCTTCAGAAAAGTGTGGCACAAAGAAAAGGCTGTGTGGTGGTGTAACTTGTTACTAAAACTTCAGAAAGGTGAAGAGATGAGAGTATTCAGACACACAAAGAGCTCTTTAAAGAGAGTAAAGGAATGTTTCACAGATAATCCTGAATCTAACTAGTAAGCCTCTAAAAAGCTCAAGGGCCCATATTGCCCTCAGCCACGACACAGGAAACTGAAACACAGATGGAATTACCTCATTAATATTGGTGGACTTGCGGGCCTAGTCCGGACTCGGCGCCGCTGCCATATTCCCGTGGTGTGTCTTTTACTTTGTCCCTTCTCCGGGTGCCAGATCGTCCTTCCTGAGCCATGTCAGAAGGAGTGGACCTCATCGATATCTGCGCGGACAAAGAGTTCAAACAGCACCATTCTACTTGTGCAAGCTGGTTCTTCCCATTGGTCTTCCAATGGGTGCACGTAAGGATCTGGAAAGAGCATGAAAAGAACGGACTAGAGAAGGAGAGTTCCCCGGTTGGACACCGACGTCTATATGACCCAACAAAGGAGGCTCATACGTATCTTCTCTTTTTTCTTCCCTCTAATTGGCCTAAGTGTAGGTTTTAAAAAGCATAAGTATTTGATTTGTCACTGTTGAGATTTAAAGCAACACAGAAGTAGAGCAGTGGAATAATCTTGTACCATTGTACAGCTCTACTAGTTAATCCTTTTCTCTGGCGCTGGTAATTGAATTCACAGCCTTGCACATGTTAAGCCCAAGCTCCAACACTGATACATCCCCAGGCTCTGATTATACTTTTTAATAGAAGTTTTCCCACATCTCCTGCTAAAATGTAGAGTTATCTACATATGGCTACTAATTGTCTTAAATACATGAGAAAATTTTTAAGATGTCCAAGAAGCCAAATTATGGCCAAGAGAGAAAGGTTGCATATGTTAATTTAGTTATAAATCCGTTACTTTCCTGAGTTTTACACAGTTCCTTGAATCAGACTTTTGATACCTTTTGTAAATTATGGGCTTGTGTTTTGTTTTGTTTCTTAACAAGAAAAGGCTCCCTTCATTGTCTATTATTAATTAAAAGCTTTTTTCCCTTGGCTTCCTTAAAAAAAAAAAAAAAAAAAGATTTGGCGGACCTGACTTCCATCTGGTAGAGTGAGGACCAAGGACAACCATGGGAGACCTACAACATTCCTGAATATTCTGTATCAGTACAGACATTGCCAGCTTGGACTGAAAGGAAAAAAATAAAAGGAGGCAGACAGACCCCCAAATTCTGGCAGAAAACAAACTGATAAAACTATTCAGAGTTGCAAGCACACACTATTTTTTTTTTTTTTTTGGTACCAGGGATCGAACTCGGGACCTTGCACTTGTGAGGCAGGCAGCAGAACCACTGAGGTAAATCCCTGGCCCCCACACACTATTTTTTATGAAAATGTAAAAATGGCACAGAAAGCAGGGGAAAAATAAAAGGAGGCAGACAGACCCCCAAATCCTTCTGGCGGAAAACACACTCATAAAACTATTCAGAGATGCAAGCACACACTACTTTTTATGAAAATGTAAAATTGGCAAAGAAAGCAGTGCCAACAGTCAGGAGGGGGACCCAAGAGATGCAAAGGACTGTTCCTGAGGTACCTTAAGATACTCTATTAAACCTGATGATACAATATACAGTACACCTCGCATATACCCAGAGACAACAAAGACTATTTAAAATTGAGACTACCTATGTCCTTCACATGGAAAAATTATTGATGATGCTAATGAAGCATGTAAACTAGAAAAACATAGCACCTATTAATAGAGCTATAATGAAACTTATAATGTTAAGTCATTATAATAATTCTTATATAGTTCTCCATAAATATTTGCTACTAAATAATTCTTACTAACAGTAATAGATATGCCCATCATGAAAACCTTCCAGTATATTTTAAAAGTAAAGTCACATTTCCTTAATATTTTAAACTAATTTATGTCTTTAAAAATGTATCTCAATATAATTAATATTCTGCCTAAGCCATCAGACTACACTCTTCAAAGAAGTCACAGGTACATATAAAAGTTTTTACTACCAAACATTTAAAATCTGATTTAAAAAAAAAAGACAAAAAGGAAATAAGATATTTTGTGGCCCAACATATATTAAAAAGAACACATTAAGATCTGTGAAGTAGTTATTACAATTTGGTTTCAAGTTAGCATGGAAGTTTAGATAATGAAGGCTCCTGAAAAATTAATTCCCATCTTATCTAAATCAATATCAAATTTTAGGAAAAGGTGCCCAAAATACCAAATAATATTGGAAACTTCAAAAAGTTTTCCACAAAGAAGTGCTTAAAGCTACAACCACTTTCCAATAGGGCTCTGAAGGAACACAAAGTAAAACTAACTAGACTGAACAGAACAAAAACCCTCTCTCATAACTAAGGAAGACATTTTCATAGAGCTGTGGAAATTATCCCCCATGAATCCCAGAGAGTGTCTCTCCTGAGAATACAAAGCCTGCTCAAGAGGGCTCTGTAGTAACACAAAGTAAAACTAACTAGACTGAAAAGAGCAAAAACCCTCTCTCATAACCAAGGAAGACATTTTCATAGAGCTGTGGAAATTATCCCCCGTGAATCCCAGAGAGTGTCTCTCTTGAGAATACAAAGCCTGCTCTCCTGAGCCCAATGGCACTAAACACCATGAATGCGAATGAGTTTCCATGAAACCAGTGCTGAAGCTGAGAACTTGTTCATCTACTTTAGAGGAAACAACACTGAACACTTCCTGTGAACACTAGTCTGTTCTGCTTATCAAAAATAGTGTTAGACTACCTCATGTAGTAAAGCCTCGAATGAAGAGCTCAGTGAAGAAGATGGGCATCCTTTTTCCTTCATTTCTTAGCACTTGAAACCGGTCCTGTCTATAGCACTTGGCAGAGCACTGTCCACTAACTCCTCAGTTGTGAGAATTCTCCAGTACTTAAGGCCACTCACCATTGTGACATCATACATACAGAGATGATGACGTAACTGACAAGCACTACACGCGGTTCCCTCATTTGCCTTCATCATTTAAATTTTTTAAACAATCTTTTTGAGATAATTGAAGGCTCACATGCAGCTGTAAGAAATAACACAGAGAGATGCCATTAGTCTCTTATAGTTTCCCACATAGTGATACATCCCCAAACTATAGTGTGTTATCACAACCAGATGTGTTAATCTTTTATTGTTATGACCAAACATCAGAGAATGGGTACTTTTTTTTTTAAGAAAAGAGGATTATTTAGCTCACAGTGTGGGAGGCTAAAACTTCAATATCAGGCAATCGCCTTGATGTGGCCCTGGTAGAGGACCCTCTTTGTTGTGTGGATGGCATTATGGCAGGAGAACACGAGAGCTCAAATAGTGAGACAGGAAGTCAGTCAGAGAAGAGAGGGGTCAATCTTGCTCTTTTACAGTTCTCTTACAAGAACTACCCAGAGCCCTAGGAGAAGTAAATTTCTTCAGAGGGCAGCACTCTTGAGCTAATGACCTTTCCAGTGGACCCCACCTCTTAAAGGTCCAACCATCCCTTAAACATTGCTACACTGGATATCAAGCTTCTAACCTGTGAAATCTTGGGGGACAAATCACACCTAAGCCATGGCACCAGGACAGTAATATTGATGCAGCCAAGAGACAGGACATATCTGATAGTACAAAGATCTTTTAGAGTACCCTTTTACATCAACTCCCTTCCAACATCCACCACCTTTTTAATACCAAGCAACCACTAGTCTGACCTCTATGGATGGTCTCCTTCCTCTGAAAAGGTCTCTTTCCCATGGAGGACTGAAATTTGACCTTACTAAAAGGGTTTATGGCTTCCCTTATAGTTTCCTTTAATATTATTTGAATACATATATTTTATTGCCCACTAGACTTCAAGAAAAGAACTTGTATCTGATTTATCATTTTGCACAGACCTTGGCACATTGAAAAAAATGTTTAAAACTTTATTGAATAAATGAATAAAAAGTTTTCTGGAATCTATAGGAAAAGAAAAAAGATGTTTTTGGTCTCTCTTTCATCTACTTTGCTCACTTAACCAACAGTGTTCAAACCTGCTGTAGCAAAAAGGCACTTGGATTGGTTTGGGCAGAAGAAATAAAAGGGGCCCAGGCTTGCTCTCACAAAACTTATTTGAATGGGAGGGACTGAAATTGACTGTGTAACCCCAGATTCTGATGGACATCGCAAAGAAAAACAAGAATAAATTCAGAGAATAAAGGGTGATCTAATTCATTACAGATTTTGGAGAAGGGAGGCAAGGAAGGCTTCCTTAAATAATTCATTTGAAATGAGCTTTGAAGAATAATTTGGAGTTAACTAGATAGGGAGAGAAGGAAAGAGAGAGAGAGAAAGGGATAGCAGGAGAGTATGTTAAGGGAGATATTTCATTGTTTCATGAAGGGGACACAGAATGTGAATATATGATGTTTCAGAGTCACAAAGGAGTTCGTTGGTTGGAGACACTAACAGAAGTACAGAAAACAAAAGAATCCTGAACAGGTGGGTAGGGGCCACAAATGCAAGTACCATTAGTCCTTTTAGATACTGTTAAAGCCTCACATATCAAAACAAACCAGTATAGAGATGACATAGAGACTATAGTCTCCCAACACTTCCTGCAGCTTTCATATTTTATTAATGCATATTAATTATAAATATTAATGGTGCTCAGTCTGTTATTTCCATACATGCCTACAACAGGCCCTACAACCTCTTTCTCCTCCTACTCACCCTTTCCATTCTGTAACAATCATTATTTTTCTTCAGGTTGACTTATTTTAGCTTCCACATATGAGCAAGGACATGTGCTACTTGTCTTTCCAAATGTGGCTCATTTCATTTAACATCCTCCAGTTCTATTTATTTTGCAGAAAATGACAAGATTTCATTGTTTTATGGCTGAATAACACTCCACTGTGTATACCACATATTTTGTATCAATGAGCACCTAGGTTGATTTCATATCTGGGCTATGTGAATAGTGCTGCAATAAGCATGGACACTTAAGCACCGCTTTGGTATGCTGATTTCATTTCCTTTGGTTACAGACCCGGAGGTCATAGGTGTAGAGCATATAGCAGACCTACATTTAGGTTTCTGAGGCACCTCCCTACTGTCCTCCATCATAGATGTACTAATTTACCTTCCCACCAACAGGGTATGAGAGTTTCTTTTTCTCCATATTTTAAACAGCATGATTTTTTTTAAATAGTAGCCATTTTAACTGGAGTGAGATCCATTTTAACTGGAGGTTATCTCCCAGGAGTTTTGATTTTCATTTCCTTGATGTTTGAAGATTTTGACCACTATGTTTTCATATATTTGTCAGCCACATTTGTATTTCTTCTCTTTGGAGCCATCCAGATCATTTGCCCATTTTTAAGTTGGATAACTTATTTTTTTTTATTTCTGTTTGCTGAGGTTCTTGTTTATTCTGCATGTTAACACCCTGTCAAACAATTATTTGACCAAATATTTTTCTTCTATTCTATAAACTGTCTCTTTACTCTGTTGTTTCCTTTACTGTGTACAAGCATTCTTTTAAATGTAATCCCAGATGTCAATCTTTACTTTGTTTCCTGTACTTCTGGAATCCTATCCAGAAAAATGTTTGCATGTATCAATGTCTTAAAGTGCCCCCTATGTCTTTTCCAGTCATTTCAGAGTTTCATGTTTTACATTTAGGTCTCTTATCTATCTTGAGTTGATTTTTGTACAGGGTGAGAGATGATAGAAGCTTTTAAAGGGACAAAACTAGTCTGGGAAAAGCTTCATCGGCTTTAGAATCATGGAGGCTCACTGGGTAGCACTGTTTGGCTTCCCATCAAAACATCTGTCAGAAGTTATTTAAGTTAAGAGACTTAAGGGACAGACTTATCTGGTCTTTTCTCAATTTCCAGATTGTTACAAGGCAACTCTTCCATTCTCTGCCTTTCCCTTTCATAGAGGCTAGAGACCTCTGTCCTAGAATTCTGTCACTGGTAGTAAATTCAGATCTGAATTAGAATCACTTGGGGACTGTCTATATCCTCACCCCCTACTGGTTCTCAGTCCTCAAATGCAGAAAAATTGTCTTAAACAAAACAAAACATCATTTTTGAATGACTCCTATTGTAATCAGGATTATGAATGGCTAGTTTTTAGGTGTTCTTTAAAAAAGATGTGATATTCTGTACCATCTTTCCTGGTAATGAAGCAAAGAAGAGAGAATATTATCTTAGAAATACCAAAGGAGCTTTTCTTAGTCCTATGTTATAGGAACTCGTCCTAACTACTTTTCTCTTGTTGCTGAGACAAAATACCCAACACCCAAAGTTAAAGGGAGAAGATTTATTTAGCTCACAGTTTGTAGAGGTTTCAGTCCATAGTCAGCTAGCTGCTAGGCAGAGTGGCACATGGAAGAAGGGCATCACAGAGGAGAAACAGTTCATGGTGTCCACATGGTAGCAAAAGCAAAAGGAAACCTTAATAGCAGCTTTCTACCCCTTTTCCTTATCCAGACTACTGGGATTAGAGCAGTGCCAAACCAATCAGTGTACTAGTTTAGTAATCACACACCCTTAATCCCAGCATTACACACTCTAGATCCAGCCATCTCTGAAAAATCCCCATCTAAGTCTGCATGAGGCTTGGAGGGGACATCCAGACACAAACCGTAACAGACCTCTAGATGTTTTAGCTAATGCTTAGTTTTTTCCAAAATATCATCGCTGAGAGGATTCTGGAAAGAGTGGGAAGTACCAAGAGTCTGTCTCCCATCTAGACAACAATTGCATGGACAGAATCTTTAGATCTAAAGACACAAATAGATTGAAAAGTGAACAGATGCAAAGAATATTCCATGGCCATGTAACCAAAGTTAACTAAAATAAGAAAACAATTTAAGCGCAAGCTTAAACACAAAGTACTGAGTTCAATCCCTGGTACCAAAAAAAAAAAAAAAAAAAAGTCTTTAGAACAAAGTAAGAGAAGGACAACAGAAAAAGAAGGGCAATATATATATTTAAAAGGTTCAATACAGCAAGAAGATAGAGCAATTATAAACATTTAGACATCGAATTATATAAAGAAAAAACTGACAATTAAAAGGATAAATGGACAGCTCCTCAAGAACAGTTAAGACTTCAAAACCCCAACAACCTACCGAGGTCCACAGTCGCGCAGAAGACGCTGAATCACCCCGCTGCCAACAGGCAGGTCTGCCATGCCCTACCTAGGTCCTGAGTCGCCCGTGAACTAGCTCAAACAATCAACAAATGGGATCTCTTCTTATTAAAAAGCTTCTGCACAGCAAGAGAAACCACCAGCAGTGTGAAGAGGCAACCAACAATGGGGGAAAAAATCTTCACCTGCTCTTCCTCAGACAAAGGTCTACTATCTCGACTCTATAAAGAACTTAAGAAGATCAGAACTCCCAAATTTAAAGACCCCATCGAAAAATGGGCATCTGAAGTGAACAGACATTTCTCAGACAAAGAAGTAGAAATAGCAAATAAATACATGAAAAAATGTTCAACATCACTGGTCATTCGAGAGATGCAAATGAAAACAATGCTGAGATTCCACTTCACTCCAGAAAGAATGGCTGCTATCATGAAATCAACCAATAACAAATGCTGGCGGGGCTGTGGGGAAAGAGGAACCCTGCTCCACTGCTGGTGGGAGTGTAGACTGGTGCAACCACTGTGGAAATCAGTACTGAGATACCTCAAAGAACTAGGACTGGAAGTCCCATTTGACCCCGCTATTCCACTGCTGGGGATCTTCCCCAAAGAATTAAAAGAATCATACCACAGTGATATATGTGCACCCATGTTCATAGCAGCGCAGTTTGTAATAGCTAAAACTTGGAAACAGCCCAAATGCCCATCAACTGGAGACTGGATCAAGAAAGTGTGGCTTTTTTTTATAAAATGGAGTACTACTCAGCCATCAAAAATGAGAAATTAGAGACATTTATAGCTAAATGGATGCACATTGAGGCGATACTCTTAAGTGAAATAAATAGGACACACATGTGTGAATACTGAATAGTTTCTCTGGTGTGAGAAACTGAAAGTGTAAACAAGGACTAAAATGTATAATAGGTAATGTGAAATAGGAAGAAACGGGGCAAAGGGGAAGGAAGTGGGAGGGGTAGGGGAAAGGATAGAAGGGAATGGGATTAATATGAGAAAATGGAAAAATAGGAACAAAATCTTTGTAAATAGGGAGGACTGGAGGGGTTGAAGGGAGGGCTGGGCAAGGTTGAAAAATAAGAACCCAGAGAGACTATGTAAAGGTGCAAATTTCCAATGATGAATGTCATTATATTGTATACCTAAAATGTACCAATGATTAGAATGAATAATCGATAATGTAAAATAAGAAGAAAAGGTCCAAAGGGGTAGGGGTAGTGGGAGGGGCAGGGGAAAGGAAAGAAGGGAAAGGAAAAAATGATGAGAAATGGCAAAAATGGAAATAAAGTCTTTGAAAATAGGGAAGGGTGGAGGGCGTGAAGGGAGGGCTAGGAATGGGGAAAAAATAAGAACCAAGATGCATTATATAAAGGTACAATTCCCAATGAGAAATGTAATTGTGTTGTATACCTACAATGTACCAATAAAAGAATTTAATACAAAAAAAGAAAAAGACTTCAAAACCCCACTGTCAACCATGAATTGAACACACAGAAGTAAGAAAAGTAAGAAAACAGAAGACTTAACATAGTAAATTAACTGGATTTATCAGATGTACACAGAACACTTTACTTGACAATAATAGGTAGCCATTGTAGAAAACAATAGAGTGGTTCCTCAAAATATTAATAACAGAGTAATTGTATGGCCCGGTAATTCTAGTTCTGGGTATATTTCGAAAAGAATTGAAAGAAATATCTCAAAGAAATATTTGTATACTCATGTTCATAGCAGCATTATCCACGATACCTAAAACATGGAAGCATCCTAAGTATCAATGGATAAATGGACAGACAAAATCTGGCTTATACCCAGTCTTCAATAGGAAGGAATTCTGACATAGGCTACCACATGCATAACGTTGAGGCTATTATACTAAGTGAAATAAACCAGTCAGAAAAAGACAGATACTGTATGATTCTATTTATACAAGGTACTTAAGAGTAGTCAAAATCACAGAGACAGAAAGAGGGTGGTAGTTGCCAGGAGCTGAGGGGGAAGAGGAATGGGAGAATTATTGTTTAATGAGTATAGAGCTTCTGTTTTATAAGACAGAAAGACTTGAGGAAATGAGTGATGATAATGGTTGCATAATATTATGAAGGTATTTAATACCACTGACTGCACCATTTAAAATGATACTATTATACATTTTATATTATGTGCATTTTGCCACAATAAAAAATTTGGAGGAAAAAAGAAAACCTAGGCCAATAAAAATGTCAGTTATTTCTTTCACTTTAGTAGAAGAGCTTTAAACAGAATGAGATTGATAGGGTGTGTGTATAAGATCAATACCACCAAGTACAACAGACTAGGTGGCTTAAACTACAGAAATATGTTACTCTCGGTTCTGGTGGCTGGAAGGCACAGCATGGTTGATTTCTGGTAAGATCTCTCTTGCTTGGGGGCAACCATCTTCTCACTGTCATTACGTGGTGGAGGGGAGAGATATTAGGGCTTCAACATAGGAATCTGGGGAGACACAATTCAGTCCACAGCAGACTGTTTTTATTTATTTCATTAGGCCCTGAATATTTCATGCTAAATATCAAAAAGAAGAAAGAGTATAAGGTGATGATAAACCCACGATAACATTTCAGCTCATCACAAAGATAAATTATTTTCTTAATTCTATTTTTCCGTACATTTCTAAATTGACAATGATATGTCTGTATAGCAAAGGGAGCCTGTAGCTGGTGTTCACACTTGACTCAATCTCTTCTCCCTGAGATGGGGTTCTGGAACCTTACTCACAGTTGGGAGCATGTTACCAACTCCCACAGGGGAGGTTTTCATCAGCTCTCTCGGCTGATAGCAGAGGGTTATCACTTTAAGGACCCAGACCATGGGTTTTCAACAGGCTGAGAATAGCAGGCAGAACTACAAAAGGGCTCTGATGAGGATTCACCTCCTGATATCTGGTTGTTCTCACCTCTATGACAGATGCCAGGCTGTGAATTCTGGCTGTTTGAATAACACCTTCACTCTACTTATCCTAATCTCCATCCTCGGTCCCTGTCACTGTAATTTCCATCTGATTCTTTCACTCTGGATTACTTGTTTCCCAGTAACTGATATTTCTCCTTCATAAAGTGGAGGATACAGACACAGCAAGCACTTGCTCTACTACCCTTTGCTGCCCTCTGCTGACCATGACTGGAAAGTATGCTTAACCTGTTAGGCCTTTGGCCCAAAGCACAATTCTGAGATGAGTGAAGTGTGGATCTGAGATTGTACCCCCAATACTACATAAATAAGATAAATAATATTTTAAGCAATATCTTAAAAATTGAAAACAATTGTAAGAAATACATTAACAAACTATGTGAATATATCCTCAAATAGTGCTTCTAGCGTATACGTATTCATGCCTGTCATCCATCTTCTCATTAACAGCACTCTTAGGCACTTCCCTCAGTGCTGAAACCCAATGCCCAACAGTTAAATAAGGAAACATTTATTTTGGCTCAGTTTGTAGAGGTTTCAGTCCATAGTCGGTTGGCTCCACAGCAAGGCTGCATGGGCAGAGGGGCATTGTAGAGGAGAAGCTGCTATAGTCAGGGTGGAGCAGGGAAGCAGGGAGGGTGAAAGGAGAAGCCAGGGAGGGAGATACATCCTTCCAGGCCACGCCTCTCTATAGACCCACACAATGCAATCACCTTCCAAAAGCCCCACCTGTGAGCACATCAACCATATCAACCATAGTGGAAATTATGCTATTAATATTGATCAACCTTATCCATCAATTTTGAGAGGTGGTCCCCACCTAATGGGAGGTGTTTAGGTCATCAGGGCCCCACTCTCAGGAGTGGAATGATGTCTTCATTGTGAATTGGATGTTACCTCAGGAGTCCATTTGTCATCAAAGTGAGTTTGGTCCCCTCCTGCTTGCTCTCAGGTGCTTGTTTGCCCTGTCATCCACCATGGAATAACCCAGCAAGAAGACCCTCATCAGATGTGGCCCCCAACCTCTAGAACCATGACTCAAATAAACTTCCATTGTATGTAAACTACCCAGTCTCTGGTACCCTGTATCACAGGAGTGCAAAACAGACCAAGATGCTATCTAAAGTGGAAACTATAAGAAACAAGACTTTTATCATATGCTTAGGGGTATGTGATAATCACCAGCAGAACAAAGTGTTTTACAGGAGAGCACTAGAAGTAGGGAAAAGAAAATCAGGTAGAGAATTTACTTTTCATTTGGTGTCACTCTATATTGTTTGATGTTTTAAAAATTTTGTCCATGTATTAATTTATAGTATAAAAGTTCAAAGAAAAAAAAAAAAAAATCTGAAACTGTGCAGCTGTAGCTCTTGGGACTATTTCCTTCCCCAGCTGCAACCATGCTCAGCTTATTCATGGTAAGATCCTGCTGCAACAGGAAGGAGTCAAAAAAGAGCAACAGACAGAAGTTTCTGGTCTACAGTTTGGTTTTCTGGGGCCTTTTGGTGTGTGCTTAAATTCTTTATTTTTGAAGTGCTAACTTTTGGCTATTTTAACCCATGATAGCTACAACCTCATTAAAGTTTTTGCTAAACTTTCGGATATTTGTTATTTCTTGACAGGAATAAACTTGACTCACTAGCTCTGGGGTGTGTGTGTGTGTGTGTGTGTGTTTTTTCAAAAAGTCATGGCTTAGGGCCGGGGATTAGCTCAGTGGTTCTGCCTCCTGCCTCACAAGCCTCACAAGCACAAGGACCTGAGTTTGGTCCCTGGTACCAAAAAAAAAAAAAAAAGGCATGGCTTTGGTCAATTACTAGCCATCTGGGAGCAAATTGACCTGCCTAGGTAGGGATGAAGAATCTATGAAACAGTAGACTCTTACTACTATTACCAGAATGAATACAATGGGATGCATATTAAGACAATACTAAGGGAGTAGGATGACAGTCATTCTTCCATTCCTCACGTTTTCCTGAAGAAGAGTGGGTGCCTTCCCTCCTAGAGAGAACACACTGGAGAAATGTGGGAGTCCACAACCTCATATCAAAGTGCCCAAAGCATGAGATTAGAAACAGAAATGAAGAAACCAGGTCATCTAAATTTTCTAAGTAGGAATAATGTCTCATATTCCACTCACTGAGAAATAATTAATACACATGAGTTTTCCGGAGGAATCACCCCCAAGAATAACAAACCACACACACGTGGGAGCACAATTGTTTATGGGCAATTTCTGCTCCATGAATATAGCAAACTGGCCTCCCATGGTCTCAAACATGCTGAGTTCAGGGCCTGGCTGTCTACCACACAACCATCAGCCACACTGTTTGGCTGGCAACAGCTGTGTCAAACAAAACTATACAACTGGCTTAAATCTGGGACTGACCTTATTTTTATTTACAATGACTTCTATAGTACAGCTGCAGTTTATTCTATCACTACTGACCCCTTGGAAAGCTTAACTAATTAGATTTGAATTAATCTAATTTTGAAGAGGCTGAAGAAGTCATATCCATTCCTGAGTCAGCCCAGCATATGGCCAAAATTTTAGGAATCTTGGCATTTACGTAAGACCTCCTGGCTGAGAATGAGCCAACTGTATTAACTTGTGAATGGAGGGATCTGGACTTTTTAACTCCTATGTTCTTTTCATTTGAAAGTGGATTCAGTTTGGGGGAAGTTTCATATTGCACAAATTTGAAACTTGTTTGTGATTGACCAGTCTTTGCATCCATTCCATGGACTCTGGTGTGCTATTTTGGATATGACTGGGCATCATTAGTAATAAAACATAGAATAGTATTGTGGTTAAGATTAAATTGCCCCCAGAAGTCTCCTTGTTCAGATAGGGCTTTTGGAAGTAACTGGATTGTGAGGGCTCTAATTTAATGCACTGATAACAACATAATGTAAAGGCATTATTGGGAGGCAATGGATACTTAGGAGGTGGTGCATAGTTGATAGTGGTTCATCAGGGTGTGACCTTGGGGACTCATCTGTCCTGAGTATCCTCACTGGCTCTCTCCTTTCTCTGCTTCCTAGCTGCTGTGAGGTGAGTAGCTTTCCTCGACACGCTCTTCTTCTATGCTATTTCTGCTTTGCCATAGGCCTAAAAGCAATGAAGCCAGATGACTCTGGACTGAAATCTCTGAAACTGTAAGCCAAAGTAAATCTTTTCTACCTTAAATTGTTTTTCTTAGGTATTTGGTCAGAATGATGAAATGCTAACACAAATAGGGAACTGATTTTCAGCTTCTGGTGCTCTACGGAGTCCTGTCTGACGCATTGCTAGAGTCCTTTGTGGGCAAAAAGGCAAACTACTCAACAGCAGTTCCAAAGTCTTACTATAGAAAGGTTTTAAGAACACACAGTCCTGTGGCATACAGACTTCCCTGCGAAGAGCCACCCTGGCTTACTTCTGAATTTCTTAAGTCCAAGGGGTTCTGATGTTTCCCAGCCTCCCTTCACAGGCATGTTGCATTAAACATTTTTCTATATCTGTATATCACCTGTACTAACAGTGATGTATTTCTTTATTCAGTGTGCACTTTTGGAATCTCTGGCTTAATCCTTTGCTCATGATAAACAATGTGTTAAAATGTGCTAGTTATATGATTCTATGAATACAGATTGTGAATGTGTGTGTGTGTGTGTACAATTTCTTAAAAATGTCTGTCAGCCTGCTTTCTAAAATCAACTTACTCAATGCCAGTCGGAAACACACTGTAATATAAGTACGAGAAGAAAAAGCTGGCAAACACTTCTAGGAATTCTTATTCTTCCACCCTTCAGGTTTCTATTCCAGTCTTGATGATAGAAAATGGCACTGGAGGAATATTCTGGGCCTAATTTTCCACCCTCTCTCACTCTCACTCCAGCACAAACAGCAAAGAAGGAATCTAAGACTTACAGGAGCTCCAGGACAGTGCTAATTCTGCCTGTGGCAGCTCAGCGGGCAAGTCTCACTTCCAGGTTGGAGCTGGCTGGAAGAAGGCAGAAATTGTCAGCAAACTCCATTTCTCCCTTAGTCTAAGCTTCACTCTCCCATCCAGCCTGGCTGGAGAAACCTAGTTTGGATAGTAATAGATAAATTAAATTTCAATCCTCCTTCTCCTTTTATTTCCCAAAATTGGTCAAAGCCCACAGAGTAAAAGGGTTAGGATTTCACGTTAAACACAAACTTGAACACATCATTTGATTACAAAAACAAGACAGATAAATGAGTGAAGAAAATACTGATGGAAGAAAATAAATATAGTAAAATATCCTGTTTAAATATTAATGGCAGTGTGTTATGAAAAAGTGTTTTCTATAAATAGTTAATCCATCTTAAAACAACAGAGATTCCACCTCACTCCAGAAAGAATGGCTATAATCACTACTTATATAATTGTGGAATTGTGAAAGTATTGAAATGCATTATTTTTTTTGTTAAATTCTTTTATTGGTACATTTTAGGTATGCAACACAATTACCTTTCTTGTTGGGAATTGTACCTTTACATAATGCACCTTGGTTCTTATTTTTTCCCCATTCCTAGCCCTCCCTTCATGCCCTCCACCCTTCCCTATTTTCAAAGACTTTATTTCCATTTTTGCCATTTCTCATCATTTTTCCTTTCCCTTCTTTCCTTTCCCCTCCCCCTCCCACTACCCCTACCCCTTTGGACCTTTTCTTCCTATTTTACATTATCGGTTATTCATTCTAATCATTGGTACATTTTAGGTATACAATATAATGACATTCATCATTGGAAATTTGCACCTTTACATAATCTCTCTGGGTTCTTATTTTTCAACCTTGCCCAGCCCTCCCTTCAACCCCTCCAGTCCTCCCTATTTACAAAGATTTTGTTCCTATTTTTCCATTTTCTCATATTAATCCCATTCCCTTCTATCCTTTCCCCTACCCCTCCCACTTCCTTCCCCTTTGCCCCTTTTCTTCCTATTTCACATTACCTATTATACATTTTAGTCCTTGTTTACACTTTCAGTTTCTCACACCAGAGAAACTATTCGGTATTTATATGTGTGTCCTATTTATTTCACTTAAGAGTATCACCTCAATGTGCATCCATTTAGCTATAAATGTCTCTAATTTCTCATTTTTGATGGCTGAGTAGTACTTCATTCTATAAAAAAAAAAATTTCATTATCCAGTCTCCAGTTGATGGGCATTTGGGCTGTTTCCAAGTTTTACCTATCACAAATTGTGCTGTTATGAACATAGGTGCACATTTATCACTGTGGTATGATTCTTTTAATTCTTTGGGGAAGAAACCCAGCAGGGGAATACCAGGGTTAAATGGGACTTCCAGTCCTAGTTCTTTGAGGTATCGCCATACTGATTTCCACAGTGGTTGCACCAGTCTACACTCCCACCAGCAGTGGAGCAGGGTTCCTCTTTCCCCACAGCCCCGCCGGCATTTGTTATTGGTTCATTTCATGATAGCAGCCATTCTTTCTGGAGTGAGGTGGAATCTCAGCATTGTTTTCATTTGCATCTCTTGAATGACCAATGATGTTGAACATTTTTTCATGTATTTATTTGCTATTTCTACTTCTTTGTCTGAGAAATGTCTGTTCACTTCAGATGCCCATTTTCGGATTGGGTCTTTAAATTTGGGAGGTCTGATCTTTTTAAGTTCTTTATAGATTCGGGATAGTAGACCTTTGTCTGAGGAAAAGCAGGTGAAGATTTTTTCCCACATTGTGGGTTGTCTCTTCACACTGCTGGTGGTTTCTCTTGCTGTGCAGAAGCTTAATAAGAAGAGATCCCACTTGTTGATTGTTTTGTGCTAGTTCATAGGCAACTGAGGTTTGTTCATAAAATCTTTTCTACACTGATGTCTTCAAGGTTTCTACCTAACCTCTGTTCCAACTGGTTCAGAGTTTCTATTTTAATACTTAGATCTTTAATCCATTTCAATTTTAGTTTAGTGTAAAGTAAGAATTTTTATTTTTTCCCAGTACTGGGGATCAAGCTTGGGTCCTTGCGCTTGCGCAGCAGGCGACGAAACCACTGAGCTAAATCCCCGGCGAAATGCATTATTTCAAACTGTGCTTACTTAGAAGAAATCCAAGTACAATGAAAAATATTGTCAAAAAAAAAAAAAGATGACTATTATCAAGAAATCAATAAATAATAAATGCTGGCAGGGCTGTGGGGGGAAAGAAACCCTAGATTGTAGATTGGTGCAACTACTGTGAAAAAGTGTGGAGATTCCTCAAAAAACAAACTAGTGGTTCCTTTTGACCCAGCTATTCCTCTTCTTAGTATCTTCCTAAAAGAATTAAAAGCATCATACCACAGTGATATATGCACACTTATGTTTACAGCAGCACAATTTGTAATAGGCAAATCTTGGAAACAGCCCAAATGCCCATCAATGGATAAATGGATAAAGATGTGGAACTTTTTTTTTTGGTACCGGGGATTGAACTCGGGTCCTTGCACTTTCAGGGCAGGCGGTGGAACCACTGAGCTAAGTCCCCACCCCTGGAACTTTTTTATACAGGGAGTACTACTCTGCTATAAAGGATAAACCTGAGAATTTCTAGATAAATGAGTGCATCTTGAGACCATACTTTTACATGAAATAAATTGGACACACATGTTTAAATACATTGTTTCTCTAGTGTGAGAAACCCAAAGTATAAAGGAGGACCAATATGTATAACAGATATTGTAAAATAGGAAGAAAATGTTTAAATGGGAAAAGGAACAAGGTAGGGGGCAGAGGGAAAGGAAGAGAAAAGAAAAAAAATAGAAGGAAAAAATGGAAACAAAGCTTTTATAAAGGAGGGAAAAAAGGGTTGAGGGGAAGGGATTAGGTAAAAAAGAATTAAGATACATCATGTACAGGTATAAATTCCCTATGATGAATGTGACTGTTAATGCATATCTAAGGTGTACCAATAAAATTAATTTTCAAACATGTCAGTCCTCAAAAAATAAGTCACCCTGTTTTAATTTCACACTAAAAATAAAAAATAAAGAAAAAGTGAATGCACCTTGATACTCAAATATTGAGATTACAAATTCTCATTTCTCTAAAACCACACCTTCGGGTCCAAGTCTCTCACCTCCCCAAAATCCCAACCTCCAGGTACCAGGTATAAAGTGGCTTAATGGTGTCTGGCATACAGATGAGCAATATCTACAAATATCCTTTCCCAGATCTGCAAGATATAGACTGTACAGTCTATTTTTCCAGAACTATACTATTGCCATTGTAAACATAACAATCCAAAAGCTTTTAGATATACAATATTTTAGACAATCTTTAAAACCACTAGTTTCTTTTTAATTTTTTTTTTTTAAGACAAGGTCTATGTATATAGTCCAATCTGGCCTTGAAGTATGTGGCCTTGAACTCTCAATGATCCTCCTGCCCTGCCTCCCTAGAGCTGGGATCACAAGTGTGCACCACCATGCCTGGCTGGCCACTAGTTTCTTGACTTGGTCCCTGAGACTGCCATTTCAGAAAGTCATTCATATCCATGTCCACACACCCACTGGACATGTCCATATCTAGACAGTTTTTAAAGATGTTTGAGATGCATGGAAATAAAGTATGAATTATCCAGATTATACTTACAGCTTTCTCAGCAAAGATAATATCCCAAGGCAATAATGATGTTGATCTAAGTTCCTTTGAGCAAACAAGGTTGCACAGCGAGACAGTACAGATAAACATACATAAAAATGGGCGTTGTACAAATAAATGAAACTGTTTCTCTGGCATAAAAACAAATCAGATGTAGGACAAAAATAGGTGACATGGTAACATAAACTGAGTTCTGTAATTAGAGGGTCAACATTGACACATTTCTCTCTAGGCCTTTTCTAGCAGTCTTGTTGCTAGAGCTACAATGTTTTTGCCAGAGTGGAACAGAATTGTCAACTCTAATGGAGATTAAGTAGTTCACCCAACTAGATTTTTTAAAAGAAGCATTAGTGAATACTGCTGGCTTTCAAAGCCGTAATTATGAAGAATGGAAAGATTTCTAAAGATGGTAGAAAACACAAATAATAAAATTTGAAATTTAGCAGTTTCCATTCCACATTCTAATATTTTATTATAATCAACATAAAGACATCTTAAAATGAAATTTCATACATTTAATGAGTAATAAATTATTTTTAAGTTAAACTGAAACTTATTCTCCAAAGATCCTGAATAAGTTTACTTAATGAACAATTCTTCTGATCAGCTGGAAAACTATATTTCATGACTTCAAAAACTTTACATTAATTTATTCTTCAGTCACTATAGATAGGGTACAGGATAAAGTCCTCTTTGTTTGGTTCTTCTCATTCAGTGGTCAGTCACCCAACAATGATTTATCTGAGGAAAATTTAAATACAATTTACCCACTAAGCCATGCTCAAGTTTTGCAAAGCTCATTTTCCATGCCTGGTGACACTATTATTCTACTTCAGCACTAACACAAGAGAAATAAAATGAGACATATAAAGTACTTAGCATGTAAGAAAGGGGTGTTTTTTCCTCTGTGTACTTATATTTTTGTATAAAATCCAATGTTAAACCCCAATAATAAAAGCTAAATATTAGTCATTAGAGTAAAAAAGAATTTCACCTTTATTTGAACATTATAGCTCTAGTGACATCTGGTGGAAAATACAGGAGTTATAAAGTGGCATTAGATAGCTATTCTGATCTTTTATGTAGAATAAATTTTAACATTAATTTTACATACTAAGCACTAAACAAAAATGGAAGGTGAAGAAAAGAATGCCTAGAAGGACATTTTACTTCATTAATAATTTTTTTAGTCTGTTTCAAAATACATAGGTTAATGAACACAGGAAACTAGTCCATTCCAATAATAAAAAAATATTTATTCAACATGTATGCTTAGGTGAAAAATAAGCAAAAGAATTTATGGATCCTTTATACTGTTTTAAGTCTCTTTTTATTCATTACATGCCAATGAGCCTTCCTTCTCAAGCTTTTAGATCATAATTAACTATATGGTGTCCTACATACTACCTAGAAGTAGCCAGCTGTACTGCAGATAAAATGGAGATACTGTGCGACAATGATGACACTTTGTGAGCCTGAAAAGGTACAAACTAAAATGCTATGAGCTAGGTAGGGATGGGCTTGAATATTTGTGACCAGAAGAGCATGCTGTGATCTAATAATACTGTACGTGGTTTGAAAACTAAAATTCTTGGGCCTAATCCAAGCCACCTGGTTTTTGTTGCTGAAACAGAGCCATTCTCATTCATTGACATGATGTCTGTAGTTGCTTTCAGTGCTCAGTTATGGACATATTATCTCTGGTTCCTTTCAAGCTACAATGACTGACTTAAGTAAATGTAGGAGAAGATTCAATATGCCTGAACTATGTGCCATCTGACCATTTACAGCTTCCACTCCTTAGTCCATAAGATTTCTCTCATCAAACATTCAGATGCCCCTTATCCCTTATCACCACAGAATACTGTTAAGCTTCCATATCTGCAATTGTGCATCCTTAGATTGAACCAATTTTAGAGTGTATTTTAATAATTGGTACCTGTACTGAACAGGTAAACTTGTCTTGTCATTTTTCCCTAAACAATACAGTATGAAAACTACATAGGATTTTTTTTTTATATTAGACATAAGTAATCTAGAGATTTAAAGTGGATGAAAGGACATGTGTGTTATATGCAAATACTACAACATTTTATAGAAGGGACTCCAGCAGCCCCAGATTCTGGTATCCAATCCCCTGAGGCTACTTAGAGAATCAGAGACTATTTGGGCTCATGGATGTTTTGATGTGGCCATAGACTAGACCAGTGGAAAATTGTATAAATATAGTGTAAGTTTTCAAGCTAAACCTCCATTTTTGGCTAGCTACTGCCCCTTCAAAGAATAAAATGAGAACAGGACCACTGTAGTTGATTGGGACTTGGATGAGAAAAAGAAGAGGGGGTATAGTGTTGATGTTCTATGGTTTTTTGTTATGCAGCCAAAGCCAACAAATACAAAAGGTTAAAACTTCTGCCTAAAATAGAGACTGCCAAAAAAAAAATGTATACACACTTCAGAAAAACTTGTATAAATATTTTAATATTTTCATCTACGAGGGATCTTAAAGTATACTGTATATTGCAGAAATCCATTACACTGCCAGCCCTTAGAGATGAAACTGAAAATGCCTGTGCAGCAATCTCAATGGACACTTTGACCAAGACTACCCAAGCAGCAGTTCACTGTGCTAATAAATTTCTGGAAGCTAATGGCCACTGCTTTGAGCACTTCTTGTAACTGTAGAGGCCAAAGGTAAATTGTATTAATTTCATTTATACAAGTTATTCTTTTCCTAAACTGTGTGTACACCTTTGGCAAACTCTATACTCCCATGGAGGTTTAACTTCTCTAACTGAAGATATTGGAAAGATCCTGAAAGGGTGTGGTTTAGTCCCTTCTAGGCTATTTCAAACTTTGATCGGATCAACTAGAACATTTCCTTTCTCTACCTAAGATAAGCAAAACTGAGTCACAATCAGGCCTGACCTAGAGATCCACTAGACTGTCTCAGAATCTTACCTTTCCTATGTTTAACATGGTATGAGAGCCTGTCAGTTTTTTGGGTGCTGGTTTAAATGTCTTCTTCCTAAGCTGAGCCTCGAAGAGGGAGGGACAAGGGCAACTGGGGTCACAGACTAAAGCTTTCCCAATCTAGCTTTGCACATGAAGTTCACAACTGGACTCCTTACTCAACTGCAAAATGTGTATCCCTTAAGGAGTAAGAGAAATAATGGCTCCTCAGAAACTTCCCAAGAGTTAATATATTAACCAATAGTTAACATGTAAATGACAGTGGGGAGGTGATCAAACTACATGCTCAACTTTTAAAAACATAATTTCACAGAATTTAGTCTTACATCTCAAATTGTTAGAATGCAAACTTTTTTAGTGTCATTTTCTTGAAATCATCAAGCAAAACATCAGCAATCCATTTGCTTCAGAAAGATACTCAGGGTCTACAAATTTGTCACTGAGAACCCTGCAAGCTGTCCTTATTCTTCGGTATTCAACCTTTCCTTTGATTCTCTATGCCACTAATATTCTACCATGGGGAGATCTGTCCATGGCCAGTTTTTGTTTCCAACAAGCAAGAGTGGTACATGACTACAATCCTGGTATTTGGGAGGATTGCTGCAAGTTCAAGGCCAGCTTGGGCTACAGAGTAAATTCAAGGTCAGCTTGAACTCTATATAGCAAAACCCTGTTTCAAAACAAAACAAAAAAAAAACCCAGGCTGGGGATTTAGCTCAGTGGTTCCGGCACCTGCCTCAAAAGGTCCTGAGTTCGATCTCCAGTACCAACCCCCCTCCCCCCACAAAATATCTTTTCTTAAATACAAACTGGAAAAAACCTCCTGAAGTTTCAGAAAGGCCAAGACCTTATTTGTTTCATCTTGGCACTTTGCATATAGTATCCTGCGCATTAATAGATGCTAAATATGTAATGTTGCATAAGTGGATACAGACTATGTACATGTACCTAGCAATGAAGGTTATATGACAAATATAAAGACCTTAGGAGAGTTTTTAATAGGAGTGTTTTAAATTATTACAAAATAAGTAAGATTTAGAATAGGAAAAAGTTTTTAGAAGTTTGTCTTAAAATGACTTTGGAAGAATGAGAATTGAGTAGAAAGAATATACTGCTAAAGAGTAGCTCAGTTGTTCCACCACCTGCCTTGCAAGCCCAAGGTCCCGAGTCCGATCCCCGGTACCAAAAAACAAAAACAAAGAGTATTAAAGAAGACAAAGAAAATAAGTCTCGTGCTTAACTACATAAGGAAAACGAGGCTGACAGTGAATCTAAGTGTACAGAAAAATACAACCCAACATTTGCTAAAATGAACAGCAAACTATTACAATGATGCTGATTGTACATCTACTTTATGAGATGAAGAAAGTTTAATCAGAACTTACCCAGTAGACTCAAAGTACCTCATAACTTGCAACTTTGTATAACTGTAGGCTCTAAAACTTAGTAGGCATAAGAAATCATTTGCTATACTGAATCCATTCTACCATTTACCTGTTAATAGCATACAAATATCAAAATATTTTAAGACAAATTTAAAACAACAGATTTAACTTTATTTCATCATTGTCATTTAAAGCTTGATTTTGTTAAAAAGCATTTTCAAACATTCAGAAATTCTGTATTATAGGAATTAAACAATACAAACATTGCTTTATGGGTTCAAGTTATATAAATTAAAATCAAATAATTACAATTTTTTTCAATATTGGAACTATACAAAAAAATGACAAAAAGACCCAATAAAGCAACATTTCATTACTTTCAGGATCTACAAAAAGGTTCTGAATTTTCACTTTCCTTGCTGTTTTATATTCACGTATCTCTCTATCCAGCTTAATCATTTAACCAAAATGAGTAGCTTTATAGCAAAGTAGCTTTTTAGAAAAAGATTCTCCATCTACAATCACCACCTTCAAAGGAATTCCCATTACAATATTGATGAAATCTGCTGGTTCCTGATGAACAATGTGCAGTATCCTCATTATGTTAGCCTAATGGTAAGTCAAACAGGCACTTAAAAAAATGGAACAATTATGCACAGTTCATTAAAGTATAATGTTGGTTTTTCCCATCTAAAAATTAACCAATGAAATAAAACATCAACTGTAGTTGACTTGGTTTCAGGAAAACCACATTTGAGAATTTTTTTCCATTACATTACTTCCCTCATCTCATCCTCAGTCATTGACAGGAATTTTGTAGGCCACCATGCTATTTACTTTGTGGATTGTGGTAGTAAATGAACGAAGACGGACTTCCTCAGAATTGGTAATGAACTGTGGTCCCGACTCTTCCCATTTTTCAGGTACAACCAAATCTTTGTCTGTATAAATCAGGAGGTCAAATGAACCTAAATTGGGGAAAAGATCATTAAAATACTCAAAAGTAAAACTACCCTCTCAATCTCTCTCATGGCAACACATTTTGAACCACTCATTATTAGAAAAGATACTTTAGCTTGGTTTCTAATCACTTAATTTGTTTTCCTCAATGGAAATCTTAGTTCAAAAAATATTATACTCTTCTATCTTAGCTTACAAAATGTTTTGTTAAAGAGAAAAACTATTAAAAATACAATAAGTGTATTATCACATGAGAAAATATGAATATAAGCCACTAAAAAGCTGACATCTTAGTCCTGTCACTGCTGTATTCCAGTGACCAGAATAGCAGCTGGCACATAGTAGGCATCTAGAAAATATTTGATGAATGGAGTAATTCAATAAAAAAGCAAGATACAATAATATCTATCATTGCAGGACACAAAATAAAAGTAGTGAAAGGAATTACAGTATATCAAAATGTTTAATAATGGCTGTTATGGAATACCTTTTCTTTTCAGTATTTCCAAGTTTTCTAGACTATGTATTATTTTGCTTTATAATGCTTTCTCCCCATCTATATTACATGGCACTAACAATTAAGAAAAAAATTAATAAGGGGATAATTCTTAAAGCAGTACCTTAGTCTTTTTCTCAGTAAATTTAAGTCATAGAGAAGTTACTACAACTTACAAGAAACTTCTAATAATGGAAGAAATGTCACTGTAGCTGTGATCTGTCTGATCACAGAACGAATTTCATCCTGGATAGCTTTCTGAGACTTTTCTCTGGGAGCACTATCAAAAAAAAAAAAAAATCAGTTAATTCATTTTAGGTTTAATAAGTTATTTTGCTTCCAAATTGAAATAAGTCATGCATTTAAAGGGATTAAAAAAAGAATAAAAGTATCCTAAGGACTGCTACCTTCATAGGCATTACACATCTTTTACCATTTTATTTATCCCTCTAATAATCTTTTAGGGCTGATTTTAGTAACAGGTCATTTAATGTGAGAGTACTAAAAAATTTGCCAACTACTTCAATTTAAGAAAACTTCAGTATCTCTTACAAATAAGTAGTATCTGAAATATTTAATTGGTACAGTGAGCCCTCGAGTTACATTTGGCCTGGCATATGAACAACTTAGGTTATGACCAGGATTTTAGTTTTAACTTATGACCAAAGTCTTCAGTTATGACCTGAAGGCTATCTGCTTGTGCTTCCAGATGGTCTCAGATACAGATTTAACCCTTAAAGAGTTCTCAAAGGAACATTACAACATCCTTTCTTGTGTGGGGTTAATTGACAAATCAGGGCCAATCTCTCTCTAAGGACACTGAGATCCACATGTACACAGGAGACTTTGAAGGCTGTATAGGGGAGCCTGAGTCTTCATTGACCAACCTGAGTTACAATTAGCCCTTGTGAACGAACTGAGTTTGTAAGTCAAGGGTCCACTGTATCATCATTTTCAGTAATACCTAAATATCAAATTTCCTGTTGGCTCAAATAAAACATTAACTTACATATCATATTATTTTTATAAGCTAAAATTTTCCTAAAATACATCAAAAGCTTTTGAAGCAAAGTACATTTCATTAAAAGAAATGCTCCTAAGTTTACAGAAAAGCATGCCTAGGACAATCCTAAACATAACATTAATATGGGCGCTTCCCAACTAAGGAGTGTTAGAACCTTCAGAAGTTTATAAAATGTCTTAGGGGCCGGGGATTTAGCTCACTGGTTCCACCACCTGCCTTGAAAGTGCAAGGACCCTAGTTCGATCCCTGGTACCAAAAAAAAAAAGTCTTAGGTAGTGCATGGCATTCACTGAAGTACAGCAGAGCTACAACTTAAACTGGAACATAATCCAGGATCATCCCTTGTAGTTAAAAGTACCTTTGAACGACTGATTAAATGGCCCACCTAGTGTATCTAAAAGATTATTTTTCCATATATCACCATAAATCCTCAGGTTCAAATTTCACTGATTCAAACCACAGGCAATTATATTAAAAGTATCCTAACCATACAAAGTAATGACATACTAACATAAGCACAGGAATTTTTCATAGGAGACTGAAAAAGAAAACTCACCTTAGAAACAAACTATATATGAAACTAGTTCAATATAATTAGAACTCACAGAGAAATAAAGCTAATTCTGAAAAAAAAATCAAAGTGGAACATTTTAAACCATACTTACCTGTCATCTTTTGCAGTCTTGTCACACTCAATATCAAACTGCCATCTTTCAAGGACTTCACCACTTTCAACATTTGAGATGACTACTACAAGTTTCTGAACAGAACACTTGTACAGCCAATCTGTAACACATAACAGTGCAATTTTATGGTCCACAGCATTACAAAGCCAATCTCTTCTCAGGTCCTACTTCCTGTCCTCAGCAAATTCCTATCACTGCTATTGTGGATCTCCTCTCACATGTAAGGCAACTCCTCTATCAATAATCAAGCTTGTTTTTAAATTCTTAGTATCGGCAGTGATGTAATACCAGGTGCTGAAGACAGTCATGAACACAGGATACTTTCACCTTAAAAACATAGTAGATAGGCACTAATCTTACCATCACACTAACAAATTGAAATTATAATTGCTTTGGAGGGACAGGTAGTAAAATGAGAGAAAAATGTGATTCCAGGAGGTGAGGGAAGGACTGCATGCATTTAGCTTTAAGGATTTATGGCATCAAATAGACAAAAATAGAAAAAGGAGTCTTTCAATAATCAAAAAGGATGAGAATGTGACCAGAGGACTGAACATAGGCCAGTACAAATGCAATGAATAAAGAGAATTAGCTAGGTAATTTCGTCAAAATGGGGGCCATCTGACCCAAAGCTTGGGGGATCAAATTAAAGAAATTTTACTTTAAGAACCTGGGAAGATATTACTGTGTTTGAAGCAGGGCATGAGGTAATTAGTTATATTTCAAAACCAACATTTTGGCTATAATGCACAAAGCGGACTAGAGTATAAAAAGGGAATCTAGGGGTGCTAGTTAATTAGTAATTCAAGCAAGAGATGAAGTACATAGGAGGATTAACTGGTAGAGATGAAGCAGAAGACATTACATGGTTAAAATATATTAAAAGTTCCTAGATTAGTTCTGGAGTAAGGAAAAAGAATGACTTAGGGGTGACTTTCAAGTTTCTGACTAACATTTTTCATTGGACGATTACACTATTTATTGAAAGAGTATCAACTTTGGAGATGATCCTAAATTTTGCTTTTACTACGCTGAGCACATAAAGATAAAGCTGCTGGATACACAGGTCTGGAATAAGAAGAGATTTGGGTTAGATACAAGTTTGTGAGCCAACTACGTAAAAGCTGCTAGTGAAGATATGCACATATCAAATACAACACACATAGACTGTAAAGAGAGAAGAGGGCTTTAGAATAGGCCCTAAATTGGAATTGGGATAGAACATTCAGGAGATACTCTTTTTGTAAAAAAATAAAAACATTCTTAGCATATGGACAGAACAAAGCGTACATACTACATTGTCTGTGGGGCCTATCAATTTGACACATTATCAACAACTTTTTATTACCCTGAAAATAAGATTGGGTCGCAATCTAAAAGAGATTTATGGTGGACAATAATGTGATTTTTTATTGTAATTTTAACAGAGATAAAACCAATGAGAATAATTAAAATCAAAAGTTAATAAAAAACAAAAACAAAAACAGAAAAAAACAAGATAAAGTCCTTAAAAGACTAGTGGAAATAGGATTCAAACACAATGAATAATTTTACTCTAAGGGAGAGTAACTCTTCTAGTTTAAGTAAAATAAAAAGAAGATCTAGATACACAGGAAGTGAAAAATCCCTGGAGACAACACAAACTAGCACATTGGGCAAGTCTTCCTTTTCCACCAAATTACGAGGCACAAGAGCCATGGTTGCCTAGAGGTTCCAGGCCAAATGATCTGGGTGTAGCCCTATGATCACCGATTCTGGATGCAACTATGGGAAAGTGGGCCCGTTCCTGCCAATGTGTTTGTCTGTCTGCACTGGTGAATGGAAGTCTATCTCTATACCCTCAGAGGGCTCATCTTGCTATTCTGACAGCAATGATCTAAACAGCTGAACTTTTCTTGATCTTAATCTTAGGATGACTTTAGACTCCAGTTACAGAAAATTAATAAAACTTTCTCAAACAGATAATGGAATACCATCATAAATATGTAAAAGTCCAACCTGTTTCTTCTGGACACATTAACTGCAAAAGCCATTTCTAAGGGAGTTACTGGAGACTGTTTTGCTAAGCCATATAAGATTCCTAACATAAATATTCAGCCCACTTAAAATGTAGTGGGGATGGGTAGGATTTCTTTCAGTTTGTACATTATATGCTTCCTCCCAATTGAGAAACACTGTATTTGAGATGGTGGTGCTTTCTTATATTTGTATGTAAAGAGCTAAAAAATGCCCAGATGTTAAAAAAATGTGGATGCTAGAAAAATCTGTGAAACTCAAATTATTAATAGTTAAGTACCTTTTAGTTGTTCCACCACGTTATTGAGGTATTTTATGAGCTCAGGATCAGTAGTTACAAGCAAGGTGAGTCCATATTTCTGCACTCGAGTAAAGGTTTCAGATGGATATATACCACGCTGATATAAAATGCTGTTGATGCCAAATGCTGAAAGCAAAAGAAATGAAAAAACTGTATATGCCTAAAGAAGGGTTTGCATGTCTTCATGAAAGCCGAGTAGGTACAAAGTGGCATCAAGAGGTCTTAAAATCTTCCTTTCAGGAAATCTCTGCATTTAATGCTGCAGAAAAAGAAAACTGTCAAACTGCATTAACCCGCCACTGCTAAATTGCACCTCTCTGTAATCCAAGCCCAAATTCAGATTATGACGTCAGGGATGTCCAACCAGCCAGTTGTATCCCTATTAGCAATGGTTTGTTTCCTCTGATACTCCAGTCCCTCCCTCCATTTTTCCTCCTTTTCTCCCGAAGGTTCGGCTAAAAGGTCCTGCAGGCCGGGTGCAGCAAGGCTCCTCCACACTCCTGGTGAGGGCAGAGTCTCGGTCAAAATGCACCCTAGCGCCCGCCCCATTCACTACGCGTGCTGAGACTCCGAGGGGAAGGGGTACAAGGAGACAGAGGCTGGGGAAGGGGAAGTCTGTAACTTCAACGCTCATGAAGAAAAGGCCACACGCCGAGGCCTGCCTCCCTCCCCCTCGAGCAAGGCGGCGGAGGAGCCGCTTCCGTCTCCCACAGTTGCTCCGATGGGCTCCCCGAGCCCGAGGCCGGGGACCAGGGCCGCTCGAGCTCCTTATCTCTGGCCTGCGGGAGGAGGACTTACAGAAGAACTCGGCCACGATTTCGGCGCTCCCGCGCAAGGTGATGCCTTGCTCCCGGGCGAGCTGCAGCGCCATGGCTGGCCCGCAGACTTAGCCGCGGGGTTTCACTCAGCAAACAGCGACGGCTCCAGCTCGCACAGCACTTCCCCGCCTAACGTTCGAAAATAACGACGCAGCGCGCGGCCGTCAGCCCCTTGCGCCTGCGCGCCCGACTGCTAAGGCCCGCCCCCCACAGCCCTCCCGCCTCCTTTCTTCTGGGCCTTGCCTGAGCGGCCGATCGGCGCAGGCGCAGTAGATGGGCGTGAGTATCCTCTTTCCGGTTGTCCGCCGCTCTTGGTGGAAAGTGGATGGCTGGAACAGAATTTGTGAGATTTTTGGACTAATGTTAACTGTCTGTCAGCTGAGACCGATGTAGTTGAGATGCAGTGCCCATGTACCTCTGTGGTGTCTAATGGATGGTGAAAACTTCCGCCGGATACTTTGGAAGTTCTTAGAAAAACTCCCTGCGTAGCAACCAAACCGCAGCCCCGGAGGGCCTGATTTCTGTGTGGCAAGCTGGTTTTCTGAAAAATGAGATTCAAGAGGCAGTCCGCGTTTCTGTCCCTTGTCCCCCCGAAGCAGGGCAAAGCGGGGTGGTGGGGGCTCCACCCAGGTCCACCCTACGCAACCCCAGGCGGCTGGCTAGGAATAGACCAGAAAGCCCAGCAACGCTGAAGAAATTCTTAGTGAATTTTGAGTCACAGATTAAATGAGTTCATGTTAGGATGAAAAGTATTGAAATGGTGCACAATTAATATTTATGTTAATTGTGAAAAAAATTAACCAGCATGGACGATAACTTGAAAAATGAACTGAGAAACTAACGTCTACCAGGCATACTGTTAATTACATGAGAAATGCCTGAATGTAATAGTTTTTTATTGCTGCATAATAAATAACCATAAATTAATGGCTTAAAAGCAGGACCTGTTAAGTGCTGGAAGAAAGAAGTCTGCGGAGAAGGGCATAGGTGCGTGCTCTGCTTAGTGTCACACACACAAATCAGAAAGCCTGGGATCACATCTGAGATTTGTTGTCCTCTAAGATCTCTGGTTGCTAGATTGAGGTCCCTGTTGTCTTGCTAGCTGTTAGAAGGCCAGTCTTAATGTTTGCTAAGTAGGCTTTTTTACAGTTCCAATTTCTCTATGGAGAGACCTCAGTCCCTTTTGACTCATCTAATTAGATAAGGATCATGTCAGATAATCTCCCTTTTCATGAAATTGATAAACCCTTACATTCCTAGATTCTGCCCTCACCGGGGAAAGGTTTCTATAGTATGTGGTCACTAGGAGCCAGGAATTTGAGGGATCATCTTAAAATTCGGCCTTGTACAGTATTGTGTATCACATTTTAATGAGTTTGAAGAGTAAAACATGGATGTAATGGGATACCTTGACCCACTAAAATATTTCTTACAGCCTTAAGTCTGTGTGTGTACATATCACAGTTTTTAATATGGAGAATAATGATGTTAGGGAAATTAAGGAGTAAGGAAATTGGATGTCCATCTCCTTTCACTGGGAGTTGGGCTAGGACCAAAATTCTGGTATTAGTCTGATAGATATGGTAGTCACCTTTCTCCATGTAAAAATTATCTCCAGAATTTTATGCTTAAACCCAGAACTTCAGGAAAGGATTTCCTCAGTTTCATGTTAATATAGTTTATAAATTATCTGCAAATACAAATAATTACTACTATAACCTGGAGATTCTAGAAATTAAAGAACTAGCAAAGTAGAAATTTTCTCTCCGTAGAGGAAGTATTTATGGTAATAGCTGTATAACATAAGAAGATATAAAAATAAAGTTTGAAAGGTATGTTTTGTGCCCTTTGAGTTTAGAATCTAGTTCTAAATGTCTACTTTTTAAAGAAAAGAAAAAATTGGAGGGTCATGTATTTACCCTTAGCTGTCTTCTGCTTGCCTTGGTGGCTCTTGTTTTGATTACAGTCATGTGCTGCATAATAATATTTTGGTCAGTGAGGGGTTATATTTATGATGGTGTTCCCATATGTCCAATTATGATGAGGTTGAAAAAATTCCTGTCATCTAATATTTTTACTATACTTTTTCCATGTTTAGATGTGTTTGGGTACACCAATACCTGCTGTTGTGTAATAAGCAGTACAAGTTTGTACCCTAGTAGCCAGGTGCTGTATTATATAGTATACCCTAAATGTGAAGTAGATTTGTATAAGCACATTTCAAGATACTCACACAGTGATAAAATTGCATAACAACTTATTATGACACTGTCCCTGTCACTAACTGATGCACGACTGTATTTTCCTAATCTGCTCCTTTTAGCAACTTGGCATTTCATAATCTCTTCCATCTCAGTGCTTTCCATAATGTGTTTGCTCTGGCTAGAAATTTCGTTTTTATCTGCTCAGATTTCTAGTCATTAACGCCTATGTGTTAAAGAAATTTTGCTTGAACCCTCAGACTATGTAAGAATTTGAACTAAAGTACATATTGTCAGGGTATTTCATAATGCTACTCCAGAGGATTTCTTTGATTGTTAATAATTATGTAATGATTTATATCATATTTGAAAGAAATTGAGCTGAAATAGGAGCACCTGAGGCAGGGCTTTATTGGGGAAAGAGCTGCTGGGCTGTCTAACAATGGGGAGAGAGTGAGAAACTAGGTGAGGTTTATAAAGGGTTGTATGGCTGGAGAGCATCATGGGGGTTGAGGATTGGTTGTATTGCTGGGGCAGGTGACAGAGTTTAAACTTCTTGGCAGATGAGTAGCGGGCTGGGGTGACAAGTTCAGTTATACTTTCCCAGAGAGGAAATGATCCAAGTACAAGAAGCGGGCTCCATTTTGAGTAACAGACCGCCCTGCGACCATTTTGTTTAACAATATTTACCCTGGTTTCTTGTGTCAAAGATCGTATCAAGTTACAGTATAACTAAAAACTTATGTCACATAGAAAGTATAGCCCTCTACCTTGGAGACTTCAGACCAAGTGGTAAGGCTGGTAAGGAGCTTGCCACACAGAGTTATAGCACTATTGATACAACACAAAGAGAGCATATTTTGACCTTTTTCATGATGGACTGTTATGGGTTGTTTTTATTTGTTTGCTTTTTATGGCAAATAGAACTGTTAAGGTGATTTATCTATATTGGCTTAATCATACTTACAAGGATAAGAGTATAAAGCTTAAGTTTGATTATGATTAGAAATAGCATTTCAGGAAATCAGATGACTTAATATTTGGTTATATGGATATGGACAGTTTGCCTTGGAGTTTATCTAAGCCATGACCTCCACTTAATTTCTTTAACACTTATATTATCTAGGATAGTATTTAATGGATTCTCAATAAATATTTGTTGAATAAATGAGCATTTGAATATTTTCTTAGAAAAAATTCATGGAAGAATCTAAACATTTTTCTAATTGGAGAGCAGCTTAGGTGAATGAGGCTTCTTTTGGGGAGTTTTGAATATATGAGTTGACTGAACTGGAGGTACCAGAAATTTCTAAGTTTGTAGGATTGACAAATTAAAGGAGGATTATTTGAATTATTACTTCAGTAAAATCAAAGACATGAACACTGCCTTTACAGAATGTTTCTTAAAATCTTTTTATCACTTGAGCTTTTTAACATTCTTCACAATTTCATGAAATCTTTATGTGTATTGTTTAGGGAGAGGCTATTTTGACTAGGACAAGTGTCAAGAAATTACATCCATGTGCATAACCAAGAAAACTCATATTAATTAAAGAGATATCTGTGTAGGAAATATCATAAACAGGCCTATATTTCATTTAAAAAAAAGAAATACTCATAAAATTTTCTAAAGGTAGAAACAAATGGAATCTTTGACTGAAAGCAACTTCATTAATGACTTAATCTTATAGATGAGGAAACTGAGGTCCCAAGTATTTACATAGTCTAAGATTCAATATCTGGTTAGTGGAAGATTTAGTAGAAAGTCTATAGTTAGTGAATTAGTGTCCGCTTAAATTATATCTATATGAAAACATGCTGAGCAGTGTTCCTAATTTTGTAAACTTTTTTAGTGAACTGTTTTTAGGCTAAGAACTTTTATTTAGTAACCTATAATATAACTTGTTAACAAAATGGCAGTTACTAACCATAATGAATTTTATATAGATGCACAAAGAGTTCCATGGACAGAAGATGGCACTGTTTGCATGTATAATACAGTAATAACTTTTAAAAATTTAGGGCATGTGAATGCTCCAGTCAGCATAAAACGAAAGAAAAATTAACTTAATGGTTTCTAAGGTATTTGCATATATGGAATATTTCAGAATGAAGTGTTGAACTATATTACAGAATGTTATCCTTTTAAACTTTAGCATATGTGCACACATACATATACTAAAATATATAAAAGTGAAAGTATTTATTGAAATTTAATTTGCATATTAATTTACTTTTATATGGAAAAATATTTTAGGTGATTGAGTCCTTATTCACATAGATTTAAGAGCGTTTTCTATTAAATAGGCAGGAGTTGTTTAAAAACTCTTGTCACATCATTAGAAAATAAATTTCACTTTAATTGTTAATATTATGATTTATGGTATGTCTCATAATTTTAAAAGTCTTGGTTTCTTTTCTTTTTTTTTTTGGTACCGGGGATTGAACTCAGGACCTTCTGCTTGTGAGGCAGGTGGTGGAGCCACTGAGCTAAATCCCTGGCTTGGTTTCATTATTTTTGGAGGCACACTTAAAAGCCAGATATTTTATCTTATTTTAATAATTAGGGTTTTGTTTTCAAGCTCAAATATAACTTCTGAATGGAAAATGCAAATTGTTGATTTATTTCTACCCACCTATATTAGCAATTATGCCAAGTTCTTGTTCAAAAGGGCTGATTATGTTTCCACTTCCTGATGCCAATTAGGCATTCTTACAAAGTAATTAAAAAGTCATGTATTTAAAAACTGTTAACAGGTGGTTTCAAAAACAAAGAAATTAGCAGTGTTTTTACCCACTTTCTAAAAATAACAAACGTAGGCCAGGTTTCGTGGCACATTCCTGTAATCTTGGAACTCAGGTAGCTGAGACAAGAGCATTGTTGAGTTTGAGACCAACTCTGGACTACATAGTGAGTTCAAGGCCAGCCTGAACTCCATAGCAAGACCTTGTCTCAAAGAAATAAAAGGAAAATAAAAGAAAAAGCCAAACACAATACCTTTTAATTTGGGAACTAATGAATTGTTCCTACCTTTTTATTAGTTTTGGAACTAGTCATTTAGAAAATTATAAAAAGATTAGAAAAATGTGTTTTACATTTTTCAATTATGCAAATAGAAGTGGGTTTTTTTTAATAGTTGACACAAGCATGCCCTGTGAGTAGCATGAATATCTTTTGAAAAACATTTTCTTGCTCATTCATTTTAAAAAGCCAACTTTCTTTGAAAAACAAAATGATTGTTAATTTTTCTGAAATTCCTGTTAGTGTTGTGCCCAGATCGCGAAGTCCCCAAAGACCACCAAGGAGCCGATTCCGATGCAAACACACGAGGGTCGGTCGTTTATTCAAGCTCCAGCAGGGACTCACAACCGTCACCGGCACAGCGGATGAGGATTGAGAGCACCGAATTTTAAATCACCAGGGTTTTTATTGTGTCTACAGCAAGGTTTGGGGATTTTCCATTTAGCAGTTACATGATCGGTTGATATTTAGCAAGTATGGGGTGGGGGGTGGGGGGGGTTGAAGGGCGGCTACATGTAGATTTTATAAAAAAGGAACAATCAGCTCATTGACAGAATGTTCATGGTCAGCACATAGGTAATGGGCCCGGGAGCGTCTGTTTTCTGGGCAAACAGAGGATTGAGTTAGGAGCTGTGTCCTTTTTTTTAATCTGTTGTCCCAGAGCAAGGACATTTTATCATTACTTTATGGGCACAAAGGAGACTAGGGGAATAGTTGACTTCAGTGAAGTGGAATTTATGTTTAGGCCACTTTACTGCCTTATTCTAAGATGGAGTCAAATTTTAAAATGGAGTTATTTAGGTCTCACAGTTAGCACAGTACTCATTGTTACCTGTATAGAAAAAGGTCCTCAAAATCTGGAATGCTTAATCTGATAAAACTTTTTTTTTCTTTACAAGTAATTCAGTTTAAACTGGACAAATTATCTGAATAAGTATTTTTCAGAGAAAGAAATACAAATGGCCAACAAATATATGAAAGGAAGCTCAAAAATTTTGGCCATCAGAGAAATGCAAGTCAAAAGTCTAGTGAGGTGCTGTCTCATCCTAGTTGGAATGGGTGTTATCAAAACCAAATGAATTCTGGTGAGGATGTAGAGAAAAGGAGTTCATAAATTGTTGCTGGGAATGCAAATTATTTTTGCAGTCATAATGGAGAATTCTATGCAAACTCTTTAAAAAACTAAAAGTAGTTCTATCATATGATCCAGGTATTCCACTGCTGGGAATATATCCAAAGGAAATGAAATCAGCATACCAAAGATACCTGCAGGCCCATATTTATTGCAGCACTATTTACAATAATTATGATATAGAATAAACCTTGATGCCCATCAACAGATGAATGGATAACAAATGTGGTAAATATACACAATGTAGTAGTATTTCACCCAAAAGATGAATGAAATCCTGTCATTTGTGACAAAATGGATGGGACTAGGGGACATTCTGTTAAGTAAAATAAATGAATCACATACAAAAAGAAAAATACTGCATATTCGTTCATACATAGAAGCTAAAAAAATGTTGACCAGAAAGTAGAATAATAATTACTAGGTATTGGAGGGTTGGGGAGAGGTGGGAAAAGATAATTTGCTTGGATTTAGTCACTGTATGCTATATGTATATATGGAAATACCACACTGAGCTCTTAATAAGTACAATTGATACATTTTAATAAAAATAAGAATTTTAAAAATTTTGTGCACAAGTGTTCTGATCAAAGTATAGAATGATAGTTGAAATCCAACCTACTCCTTGAGTTTCAACTTTGCTGATCAGTCAAGCAAAAGTAAATGAGACAATACACTAGAATATATACATGTGACAAATTTGAAAAGTACAGAATGTGAATAAAAACACAGTGAATGTTTAAATTTTTTAAATATTTGTTTTAGTAAGAGATACATTACTATTGATCTTCCTCAAAACTCTCTTCCTTCCTTTGAACACATGTATCCCATCTGTCTTGCCACTTTCTGAAGCAGTTCTGTAAGTCCTTTTTCATGGGTGTTTTCTTTTAGTTGCACCCTCCTGGCTGCCTTGATGTCCTGAATTGATTTAAAGCATTTACTTTTCATGGTCGTGACTTTGGGGAAGAGTCAAAAGTCACCTGGTGCCAGATCTGTTGAATAAGGTGAATGAAGACACAAACTAATGTTTTTATGAGCCTGCCTTTCCATTGGATGGGATCTGGCAGCAGCATTCTCCTCATGAAAAGACACAAAAACACTTCCAGAACTTCTTCATAAAGAATGCCAGAATGCATCTGTTACACATTCAGGGGATAGACCTCTTTATATTTGATCCTAAATTTCAAGTCTTCTCCAGAGTCCAGGCCTGGCTGCTGAGTTTCTTCATAGGAACCTGTCACTGAGCTCTAGAATCCCACCTCTGGAGACAGATCACATTGTAAACAAAAGCTAGAGGTGCAGGGGACAAAGGAGAAATAAGATGGGGAAGTGGTGTTGGGCCCTAGGCTTGGGCAGGCTTAGACTGTGTCAGGCAGGTCCTATTAGATCAAAGAAGCCATAATCTCACAGCCCTTCCAGTTGTAGGCACAGACTGAGCAATAAACTATCTAACGACTTGGAGTGGGCCAAACAGATTTCTGAAAAGGCACAACTCAGAGCCAGAACAAGGGTCTCTGAAATGTTCCAGAATGTTAGGTTGTCAACTTCAAGATATGCGGGAGTTTCACAATTAGATGCTTTTATTCTCTTTTTATATCAAAATGAGGTACAACTTTCACAGTAAACTTTTGAAATTATATTTTTTGGCAAAGTGCTCATTTTCAACTTTTTGCTAAATATTTTGTAATCTTATTAAGAATATACCATCAAGATCTAAAGAAAATTGGTCTCAGTGAACAAAACTTATGTGTATTGACATCATTTTAGGCAGCTGCAATCCTGGAGAATTGTAAACATAATAATCATTGTGACCCTCATAAGTGTAACTAATTTCAGTTGTACTATGAATTCTACTAGGAAACAAGTGGATCTTGGGAATAAAAATAATTTAACAGGTGTCTTAGTTACTTTCCTCTCGTTGCTGACACAAATACTCAACACCCAAAGTTGAAGGGGAAAGGGCTTATGTAGCTCAAAGTTTGTAGAGGTTTCAGTCCATAATCGGCTGGCTCCAAGGCAGAGTGGCATGGCAGAGGGGTGTCACGGAGGAGAAACAGTTCATGATGCCAGAAGATAACAAAGCAACAAGGGACCTTAACAGCGTCTTTCTCCTCCTTGTATCTTATCCAGACTACCAGGATTAAGGCGGTGCCAAACCAATCAGTGTACTAGTTTAGCAATCACATACCCTTAATCCCAGCATCACATACTCTAGATTCAGCCACTTATGACCACATGAGTCTTTGTGGGGACATCTAGACCCAAACCATAACAACAGACGAGATATTTTGACAAATACTTTTAAACTATGGTGTAAATATAAACATATTTGGTAGCTATTTTGATTTGGCATGAATACATAATTTTTAAAAATTATTTATTTGTGAACTGCACCTTTGTGCCATGCTTCTGAATCTGTGGTTTTCAAATTTGGCTGAGCCATGAATTACAATGGGTGACTATTCAAAGAAAAAAATCATAGCATTGACACCAGAAAATAACTGAATAGTAATTGATACAAAAAAGAAGCAACTCTTTTTTAATGAACATTCTGAACAAACTAAAAGTATATAATAATACATTTTTAAAAACCATTTGAAAGCAGACAATGCATCTAAAATAGCAAAAGCAGTATTCAGTGGTGTTGGATGGGTGGCTTAACTGCTGGACCTTTTTTCCTGTCTATAAATTGGAAGGCTTACAGGTATTCCTAAGATTTCCCAGATTTGGCAAGGTATAATTGTAATGACACTTTCTGTTTTAAGGATGTAGAATTTATGTGCTCACCAACCTTTTAATATCATGCCATTATAATATTCTGCTTTTGCAAATTATGTTTGCATGCCGTTAATTATATCAGATAGCTTTTATGGCACCAGGTAGTGGGGCTTCCCTCAAACCCCCAAATATTTATCAGTGAGGCCTTTGAAATTATTAAAAGCAATCATTCATATTTTGATTTAAGCAATGAAATAGCAGTCCATTAAAAAGAAAATGCCAATAATGATGAGACAAGTGTGTTTGAAACAAGAGGAAGTATTTTGAGGGTGATTAATGACAGTGTATCTTTTACTGTAATAACATTTTTAATTGAAAAATTCACTGTATGTATTTGATTGCCCCTTTTGGTTTATATTGAAAATGTGTCCAGAATTGTTTGATTGGCCTCTAAAAACTAAAGTCTGGATTCTTCATATATTTTTACTTACCTGTGTTAGGAATTACGCTAAGTTCTTGATCTCTTGGGAAATTGAAAATATGGAAGGAAAGGAAAATGAAAGTATAAATAAATTCTTATTTTTCATGAAATGTAAGTGCAAGGTGTTTTCTAGCTTTTCAGTGAAGGAGGCAACAAGTTAAGGAAGCTAGGAAGAAGAAAGAGTCAGATAAGTGAAAAGAGTTGGAAAGAATTTGGGGGTATTTGTGAGATGAGAAGTCAATCAAGGAGAAATACATTATTCCTTGATGAATATGCACTGACTAGTATTTATCTCAGTATGATGCAGTGTGTTTACAAGAGGAAAAAAACCAAGAACATTTGTTTACCAGGTGAATGTGGGTGGGAGTGGTCAGTAAAAAAATTACTGCACTTAAAAGGCTACAAGATGAGAACCAAGGGAATGCTATACATTGGTACCTCTGTTCGTGAATGCTTTTTTTGGTGAACAGCTGGTTCACTAACAGAGAAGCATTCGGGAAAATTTTGTTTTTGTTTGAGAACTCTGCACCAGGTAAGGAACACAAATGTGACCATCTTGTCCAGAATCATGGAATGAATTAACCGAGGCACCACTGTATTTGCAATCATTGCAAAATGAATTTAAAAATACCTAGAAGAATGTTTCTTGAAGGACATAAAACTCAAACCATCCTTAAAACTTTGTCAGGCAAAGGTGGGTGTTTTGGTGGAAATGGTTTTTAGTGAAAGTTTAATGGAGAATATGAAGTCCAGCTGAGCCATGAAGAAAAAAGGTAAGGAAAAAAAAAGCCCTTTTCAGGTGTAGATATATAGGGAGTATTATAGACCCAGAATTTAAAATCAATGGAATAAGTGTGGAAGCATCAAACTAGCTCACTTTTCTCCTGGGACAGAGTCTTGTAATCAGATCACATCTGGATCCTTTCCATAGAAAGCCTTTGTGACAGGTTAAAAGTTTGGAATCTTTCCAGGAGACATCAGAGAACCACTGATTTTTCTTTGAGAAATATAACTAAAGTAGTTTCAGTAACATTATCACAACAAATATGAAGTATAGATTGGAAAGGTAACACTCTGTGAATGAAGCACTGAAGACCTCACTATTTTAGATACTCATCAATGTGAATTCCAATGAGTAATGTAATGACCAGGAAAAAATCTCTATTTTTGCATATTAGATTCATCAATTTTTCACATTTTTCTTATCTTCCATTATCTTTGATTCTTGGTCTTCTTTAGCTCCTGCCCTTCCTTTGGCATTGTTTAATCTATTGATCTTTTGTGTGAACTTTTCTGCTTTCTCTTTAGATTTTATTCAGAGAGTAGACATGCACACTTCAGTCTCACCATAAAGAATCCCAGTAACTCATGGCTTTTGTTACTCAGTTCCTAATGTTATGAGTATATTCCATAATTCTTGGTAAGCTTCAGTAATTACTAAAGTTCATATTACATATCATCTTAAGCTCAGTAAGCTATTTGTTGAGTTTTCATGGTAGTAGGATTAAGATATTAGATTTTATGTTGTATTTGTGAATGGAAGATGAAGATACTAGTTTTTGTAACACCAAATTTCTTATTTTACTGACCGCTCAATTTTTGATTAAATATGAAAGCCTTTAATATTAAGGTCAAAATTCATATATATTAGTACTTTGGGGGAATGCAATTTACATGAGCATCTGGGTTTTGGGTGGATGTCCTGAGTCTGATATATTGTTGAGTAGCTTTCTTTGAAACACCAAAAGGTTACTATTGGTTTCTGTCTGAATAAATTGTTTTTCTATTTAATAAATTACCTATTTCTACCTTCTCTTATAGTGACTTAATGTCCACAAATAATGAACATTAAAATATATGAAGTTAAATATAAAAGGGATAAAAAAAACCCTATGGAAATCTGTCTTAGTTCTGGAATATCGACATATCTACATACAGCATGTTTTCAACACTATTTGAATCTGTAAATCTGTAATGGGCTTCCTTTGAATCTACAAAAACTGGGAACTTCCTATATTTGTTTCTAAGTATCTCAAAAACATTTTAAATTATTTAAGTATAAATTCTCAGTAATTAATGCACAATGCAAATTATACCAAAGGCAATAAAAAAGTCAAACTAATAAACTTGACTTTTTAATTATGAATGTGATATTTTATGAATTATTCATTCCTGCACTTATGCTTGAACACTGCTGCTTGAAAGCCTTTTCTTTTTTCTTCAGTGAAAGAGGACAGTCAAACTTGGTTTCATCTTGAGAGTTCAATAAGGGGTGAATAAAGGAATAAAAAGTCATCATTCTGGAAAAAATGAATTATTTGAAAGTTCAGCTGGAATAAGGTATCTTAAAAATTTTGTATAAAAATTGTATCTAACTTCATAATCAACATGATATTACATAATGTATTATCTAAACACAGCATAATGTTTCTAACAGTTTATGAATAACAACTTTTTCCAAGCATGACAGATTAAGTGAAAACAAAGGGAATGAACAAAAATGGGAGGGGCCATGAATGTGTATCTTCCTGCAGGAAGAGGGCAGTACTTTGGGGGAGTGCAATTTACAAGAGCATCTGAGTCTTTTGTCAGGTTTTGGATGGATGACCTGAGTCTGATATATTGGCGAATAGCATTAACAAAGGTCTGGTTGTCAAAGACTAAAAAGAAAAATGCAATTAGCTACTGCAATGAGGTGATGTCTGTGTTTGGGGGAAAAAAATGATACCTAACTGGCAATAGAAAATACAGAAATGATACAATCAGCAAAAAGACCAGAGAGGGTGTGTGTGTGTGTGGTGTGTTTGTGTGTGTGGTGTGTTTGTGTATTATACAGTCATCTTAACTAAGTGGGGTATGAAAAAAAAGTCATTTCTGAGGAAATGTACCTGTTCCTGAAGAAATGACCTGGTGAATTCATTAAAATTAACTCACAACAACATTATTTCACCAACCTGACATTTGCAATTTGTAATTTTTAAAATTAGAACTAAATGAAAGTATGCTTGAGTTTAAAAGAAGTTTGCTCTTTTGTTGGTCTCGTTTTTTTTCTCTCTACAAACCATGCTGTCCAGAGTAGAGAACCATATCTAATCTCCCAATTAGGTCAGGACCCAGGATAATCAATCTCCTTAACAGCCGATGCCTTGTTTCAGCAAATGAATGCTTGGTTTCAAAAGCAGTTTTGTGTTGAGAGAAGAGTGCAGTTGGCATGGGTGATTAGAACTCTTTTAAACCCTATAAAAAGCTTCTGTAGATTGTTTTATGCCCACACTGTGAACTGAAGTAAAGGCTGTAAATCTCCATCTTGAATTGAACATGGTAGGGACTTTACACAGCCTATGAGAACATCTACATGCATATAAATGGAATCATTTGAGGTCCACATTTTTACGTTCATTTGAGTTAATCTGTGATTTTGGTAAGATTTAAAACTAATGTGTTGGTCTTTAGTAGGTGAGCTTCACGTTATTAAGTATATTCCTTAATAACTTCATTACTAGATTAGCATTGTTTAAACTGAAAACATGACAGATTAACATAATTCTGGCGTTTTCCTAGTTTGGACTACCTTTACAACTTTCATTGTTTGGCCTTCCTTTGAGTTAATTTATAAATGCCTTCATACCTGATGTCTTTTCAGTTCATATTTGTCTTATATATAAATGTGTAGTATTTGGGACTGCCTTGAAATACAGAAAAAAACAGTTTATAAACAATGAATAGTAAGCCAAAACTATTAATTTTATTTTGCTAACAATTCAAATCATTAAATCTAAGATATATTGAAAAATAATGAAACAAGTTTCAATTTGGTATAACCTTAAGAATTGCAATGAAGGTCTCTATAAATAGTTTTAGATAATCGTTATTCCAAATCTGATTGGAACTTGTCAGTGATACTTGAAGTAATATATTAAACAGTTCAGGAGGCCATATAAGTACCTATTTTCTATTTTAGGAGAGCAAATTACATTATCAAGAGCATCAAATCGAAACATTTACAAGGTAGAGGAGGAGAAGAAATTATTCACCAGATTACTCTGGAATTTGTAATTTCAATTTTACTGACTAAATAAATCATCAGTTCTATCAGTTTCCATCCTTTCTTAAAAGTTGGTTCAATCTGCCTAAACTATGGAAAGTTAGTATTTCCTGTAGTGCAGGCTGATATGACACCTGAGGAAAAATTAAGAAACATGATCTTTTAGAATTTATGCTAATTACTATCGACAGCTTACATATCCGTAAAAGTATAGGGTTATATTACTTTTTAAGTGAGATTCCCTAGCTAAATTGATAGATAAGGTAAGATAATTAGATATCTATACAAAATTTTGATAATACACACATTCTGGTTGACGAACAAACAAAAAAACCCAAAAACCACTGTGACAATTCTACTTATTCTAATGTGTAATAGTAGCTTAATATGTCCTAACAGAATGGCTTGATGTACTAACAGGTCTTAACATTTTTAACTGGAAAAGAGTTTGATGTACAGGTCTGTTACTTAGCTACATTTTAGATTCAGAACATGATTTAAATATTATAGAGTGTAAGGCAGTTCCCATTTGATTTAATGAAGCTAACATTTGGTGTTTGACTTAGATTCCAGTGATTTTCAGCATCCAGAAATTTCCAAACTAAAATTCTGTCTTATCATGGAGTTCTTGAAGCTAAATTGACACGTTATTTCTTCCTTACATACACAGGAATGCATTTGTGCACACACACACAAAATATGGAAATAAATCTGAAAGAAATATACCAAGATATTAACAATATCTTTGGGTGGATAAGTTTGAGTGATTTAAAAAATCTTTATTATAGACTTGCATTTTATGATGGTTGTATAATTAGAGAAAAATATTTTCAATTTCAAATTTCAAATATATTATAATCCCACCATAGGTGGTATATTGTTTGTCAATAATATATTCATGATTTCATGAATCTCTATAAAAACCTGAAAAGGAAAACAGCTTGGTCTCCCATTGATATTGCTAGTTTGGCCAGGATATTGATAAGAACTACTCAGTGAAAGTTTCAGTGTAATAACTGTAAAGAGTATGTTGTGTTTACATCATCTTAGAAATGGTCTAAGATAAGAAACAATAAAAGTAAACAAATTACACCTACCCAAGATCTTGGGATCCCTTTACCCCCTTAAAGATTATTGACTACCAAAGAGCTTTTATTTATACAAGTTATAGCTGTTGGTATTTTTTGCATTATAAATTTAAAAATATGTATTTATTTACACATTCATTTAAAAATAACAATGAAAACAAATTCCATGGTCAGCATACATAGTACAGTTTTTCTGAAACAAAACAATATACATTTATATATATATATATATGTGTGTATACATGATGAGAGGAGTGGGAGTGTGCTACTTTTTTGTCAATTTACAGCTTTAATGTACATTCTTCTTCTTTAATGTACAGCTTAATAGAGCTGGGTTCTCTTATCTGCTCTTGCATTCAACTGGTTGCAATGTGGCATTTTGGTTGAAATCTATAAAGAAAATTTGGCTTCACACAAACATGTAATTAGAAAAGGGAGGAATATTAAAACTCTTTGAAATGATTATAGATATTCTTTAATATTACATTAATTCTCAACAAGTAATAGTTTAAGATAGTTTCATTTTGAAATCTTAACCCATATAAATAAAATTTTAAAACTTTGGAATTTAACAGTTTATCAAGGAAGATTTCTAAAAAGAGTCTAAATTTTGCTTTAAAAGTCTAATATTCAAAGAAGTATAATATTCCAATCAACAAAACAACTCCAAACAGATTCTGAAGGGTATCTTACTAGTTTGATTTTCATCAAAGTATTTTCTTAAATATTCAAGAACCACACAAATCTCTGATCCTCGTTTTAAAATGTTTAGTTTAAGGTTTATTATTGATTATATGAACTATTTCTTAAAGCCTTTGTTTTTCATCATTTTGGAGGTAACTTGATATATATTAACTGTGCATATATGAACAGCACAGAAAAAATGTTTCATCAATGATATTCTAAGCATGTGTAATCCTTGTAAGTATAAAAGAAAGTATTTTCTAAACAAAACCATTGTTTGAGCCTGAAAACCAAAAATTGATTTGCAGAAGAAAATGTTTGTGTCAGTAGTAAATGTTTATACCCCAAACTAAAGCCAAAGTACACATTTCCTTTCATGACACTTGTATGATATGTCATACATTATTAAAATTAATTTGGATGTGCCCACACATGGCTCCTTTATTTGTAAACATTTGCACAAAATATCTGGACAATTAACTAATTATTAAAACTCTTTAAAAATCCCCATTTTGAAAAATTAGGTCTAGTTGTTTCTGTACCAGATATCCTTCTTTTTTTGGTACCAGGGATTGAACTCGGGACCTTGCACTTGCGAAGTAGGCAGCGGAACCACTGAGCTAAATCCCCAGTCCCAGATATCCTTTTTTTTGAATGACAAAAGATATAATGTCATTCTTCATTCTTTACTCACAGATCAAATAGTCGTTCTAGAAGATGTGGCTATCATATATTATTCATGATTCTAAGAAAACCATTCTTTGCTCTCATACTTGCCACTTTAGATGCCACCTTGGATTCCTGTCATTGCATTCATTGTAGCTTAAAATTATTTGTACATTCAGTTAATTAGTGTCTGCATCCCTCATGAGAGAGAGAGAGAGAGAGACCAGTTTCTGGCTGGGTCCGATTGACATTCCCCAAAAGCATGCTCTGAGATCAGGACTTGACAGAAATAGCCCCTAAAAACAATAGAAAAGTGAAAAGTGAGACCAAAAAGGGAAGGAAAGCTTATTAACGATTATCAGTGTAGGTAACCAGGATCAAAGTAGTATGCTGGAAGCTTCTGGGGGTTCCTCCCAGGAAAGGTCTGAGCGAGCTTTCTTTGCCACTCTATGTCCAGGACCTAGCACACAGTTAGACACATGATAGCACTCTATTCTAGTTGCTGAACAGATGAATAAATGAATACTGATGAGCATTTGTGTACTTAAAATGTTCCAGGAAATTTTCTTGCACCTTTTATACTTCTGGGCTTCTCCATTCTTCTTAAAATGGGCTTGTAGGATGACCCTCAATTCTTTGTTGTGTGTTTTCTCACATCCATGGCTGTCCTATTTTTATCTTCACCCATGACTTTTTGTTTTAATGTCAAGCTAGTGAAGGCAAACGAGCACTCAAGACAAGTTCTGTCTTGCTCTTTACTATTTTTCTCTTTTACAGATATTCTCTTAATTAGCCTATGATTGTCTATGATTGATGAATCTAAATCTCTAATCAAACTGTGGTTCAGCATCTTACAAGTATTTCTATACATTTTGCCAGATGCACATCCTTTGAAACCCATATATTGGTCTATGAGTAAAACATCATCTTTTTTTTTCTTAAACCTCATCTTTCATACTAACCTAGTTTTTATTTAATGTGAAACATTGTGCCTATTATCTTGGTTGCTTTATATTTTTGTATTGTTTTAAGTATTCTTGAGTTTTATTTTTGAAAATCACTAGTTGGAGACTATTTGATCTTTTTGAGTTTTGCTTCTAAGACTTGTTAGGCAGGACTACATCTGTGTTTAGTTTAGAGTTAATTTTCTCCCACTGTGGAAGCAAGACTGCTCTAAATACTGACTTTTTTTTTTTTTTTTTTTTTTTTTTTGGTACTGGGGATTGAACTCAGGACCTTGCACTTGCAAGGCAGGCATGGCGCAGTACCACACAGCTAAATCCCAGGCCCCTAAATACTCTGATTTGTGATCCTTGATTACAAGGGTTTTTTCTCTCCAGCAGTTGGGTTAGGCTTTATTCTTGACTCTGTTTTACATTGCTTGACTCTGTTTTGACACTACTTCCTTCAGTCTTTCCATGTGGTTCTTTTATGTAGTGTATTAGTCCAACTTCCATTGCTATAATAACATACCTGAGGCTGGGTAAATTATGAAGAAAAGAGGACTATTTATCTTACAGTTGTGGAGGCTGAAAGTCCAAACAGTATGGTTTCAGCTTTTGCTAGGGACCCCTTGGTGTGTCAAACATGGTAGAAAGCATCATGTCAGGTGTATGTGTGTGTGTGAGAAAGAGAGAATCACATGACAGTGCAAGAGGCCAGAGAGAACCCAGGGAGTGCCAAGCCTTGCTTTTTTACAACCTTATTATAAGAATTAACCAGGGCCCTCTAAGAACTACATCAATTCCTTATGAGTTCATTGTCTCAATGACCTAACCACTGACCACTATGTCCTACCTCTTAAAGGTTCCGCAACACCTCTCAACCCTACCACACTGGGGTGAAGTTCCCAACACACTTGGGCACACTCAAACCATATCCAAAACAGCACCTGACCACAGGTCCTTTCCTCGCACATCTGCATTGATCAGTACTTGATTGAATACTCAATGGGATCTTTATATTTCAAAAGTTCTCCCTTTGGAAAACTTTGTTCTTTCCAGGTCTGGGAATTTAGCTCAATGGATTTAGCTCAGTGGTTGCACTGCCTTGCAAGTACAAGTTCCCAAGTTCAATCCCAAGTTCAATCTTGTTCTTTCCAGCACTCAGTAATGCAAACTCTAATGATCTTTACTTTTCCGAACTCTCAGTTCTGCTGCCTCAACTCAGACAGATGCCTGGGCTTTACTGGGCTCCCCTCCCCTGTGTCACAACCTGGAAACTTTCTTCAGGCAGTAAGCTAAGCAAACAAAGGACTGACTTCTAATTTCTCCCACCTCTCAAGATTACTGCCCTTCACTGCCTCATATCCAATGTTCTTTTTTAAAAATTTTATTGGTACATTTTAGGTATACAATCTAATGACATTCATTGGGAATTTGCACCTTTACATAATCTATCTTGGTCCTTATTTTGTCTCCATTCCCCTGCCCTCCCTTCAACCCCTCCACCCCTCCCTATTTACATAGGCTTTGTTTCCATTTTTTTCATTTTCTCATATCAATCCCATGCCCTATTTTCCTTTCCCCTACCCCTCCCATTTTCACATCCAATGTTCTCACTTATGCTTCACATATTTTGTTTACAATTGTTTCAAGAGAGAGTATCAATATAGCACCTGATAGATAATTTTGAATGGAAGGGAAATCACGTTGATTCATTTTCAAATGTTGCACCAGCTTTACATTCCATGTAAACCCCACTTGCTTGTAGTGTATTATCCTTTGTATATATTGCTAGATCGGGTTTATTGTATAATTTTGTATCTGTGTTTATAAGGGATATAGGTTTGTTCTTCTCCTGTAGTGTCTATCTGGTTTTGCTCCTGGGTAATACTGCTTTCTTTTCTTTTTAAAAAAAAATTTTTTTTAATACTGCTTTCTTAAAATGAACTTGGAAGTGTTTTCTCCTCTTCTAGATTTTGGAAGAAGTTGTATAGAATTTACATTACTTCTTTATTAAGAATTGTCTACACCTTACTAGTAAAACATCTGGACCTGTAGTTATTTCAGTCAGAAAGTCTTTAATGGCAAATTTGACTTCTTTAATAGATATAGAACTATTTTGGTTTTTTTCCTCTTAAGTGAGATTTGATACTTTTCAAACTTTAAAGAATTGGTCAAAAGGGGCAAAGGTGAAGGGAAAGTGGGAGGTGTAGGGGAAAGGAAAGAAGGGAATGGAATTAATATGAAAAAATATAAACAGTCTTTGTAAATAGGGAGGGAAAGAGGGGTTGAAGGGAAGGCAGGGGAATGGGCAAAAAAATAACCAAGATAGAGTATGTAAAAGTGTAAATTCCCAATGATGAATGTCATTATACTGTATATCTAAAATGTACCAATAAAATTAATAGTATAAAAAAATCGGTCAATTTTATTGAAGTTGTCAAGAGCTGTTTCTACGGAGTGCTGCAGGCAAAAGCTAGACTAAAGTAGACTTAAGTCTTTGAGGAGTTTTGGTACAAAGGAGTAGCTCTGATGTAGTGGTATTTGGACAGAAGTAGGTTCATGAGAAGGCTTTTGATTTTTTTTAATATAAGGGAAATAAAAGAACATATCACGATAAGAATAACCCAGTACAGAAGTTTGGTTGCCCATGTCTAATTCATAATGAAATTGTGTAATCAAATGAGGTAAAATGTATACACACTGGTTTCAAATCATAGACTGAAATGCAAGAGTTTTAATATTAATTTAGTTCACATTCTTTTGGTCTTTCATCCTTGCATTCTAGAGTAAAGGAGACTACTGACTTTTACTCAGTCAAGAATGGCTCCCAGCTTGAAAGGAAAAAAAACAACCCTAAAACAAACAACCTAACCCTAACCCCCCCAAGAAAGAAGTAAGATATATCATGTACTGGTACAAATTCCCTATGATGAATATTATTATGTATATCTAAAATGCACCAATAAATGTTTAAAAAAAACTTTCAAATAACCTCTAACCTTAAGTTTTATTCTGAAATGAAGATTATTATGATTGAGGAGTATGAGATAAAGTATAAGAGGAAAGGTTTGGGGGGCTCAGATTTCAGGTGTTCTAGTGCATGATTGCCTGTCCCATTGTTTGGGGGCCTGTGGTGAGGCAGGACAGCATGGTGGAGTATGTGGTAGAACAAAGAGTTCACCTTATGCCCAGGAAATGAAAGGAAAAAATGGAAGGGCTTGGGTCCCACTATTCCCTTTAAGGGTACATAACACCAGTCACTTGAAAGTGTCTCAGAAGATCCTATCGTTTAAATCTCTGTCATTTCCAATAGCGCCAAGATGGGGAACAAGTGTTTAGCACATGGATCTTTGGAGACATTCCAGAAGTAAACTGAAGTGTGTGGCAAGACATTTCTTACTGTCCTTTCTATCTCCTCGGTGCTCCTGTTTTAGATTTATTTTTTGTATTAAATTCTTTTATTGGTACATTGTAGGTATACAACACAATTACATTTCTCATTGGGAATTGTATCTTTACATAATGCATCTTGGTTCTTATTTTTTCCCCATTCCTAGCCCTCCCTTCACGCCCTCCACCCTTCCCTATTTACAAAGACTTTATTTTCCATTTCTCATCATTTTTTCCTTTCCCTTCTTTCCTTTCCCCTGCCCCTCCCACTACTCCTGCCCCTTTGGACCTTTTCTTCCTATTTTACATTATCAATTATTCATTCTAATCATTGGTACATTTTAGGTATACAATATAATGACATTCATCATTGGAAATTTGCACCTTTACATAGTCTCTCTTGGTTCTTATTTTTCACCCTTGCCCAGCCCTCCCTTCAACCCCTCCAGTCCTCCCTATTTACAAAGATTTTGTTCCTATTTTCCATTTTCTCATATTAATCCCATTCCCTTCTATCCTTTCCCCTAGCCCTCCCACTTCCTTCCCCTTTGCCCCGTTTCTTCCTATTTCACATTACCTATTATACATTTAGTCCTTATTTACACTTTCAGTTTCTCACACCAGAGAAACTATTCAGTATTTACACATGTGTGTCCTATTTATTTCACTTAAGAGTATTGCCTCAATGTGCATCCACTTAGCTATAAATGTCTCTAATTTCTCATTTTTGATGGCTGAGTAGTACTCCATTTTATTAAAAAACCACACTTTCTTGATCCAGTCTCCAGTTGATGGGCATTTGGGCTGTTTCCAAGTTTTAGCTATTACAAACTGCACTGCTATGAACATGGGTGCACATATATCACTGTGGTATGATTCTTTTAATTCTTTGGGGAAGATCTCCAGCAGTGGAATAGTGCGGTCAAATGGGACTTCCAGTCCTAGTTCTTTGAGGTATCTCCATACTGATTTCCACAGTGGTTGCACCAGTCTACACTCCCACCAGCAGTGGAGCAGGGTTCCTCTTTCCCCACAGCCCCACCAGCATTTGTTATTGGTTGATTTCATGATAGCAGCCATTCTTTCTGGAGTGAAGTGGAATCTCAGCATTGCTTTCATTTGCATCTCTCGAATGACCAGTGATGTTGAACATTTTTTCATGTATTTATTTGCTATTTCTACTTCTTTGTCTGAGAAATGTCTGTTCATTTCAGATGCCCATTTTTCGATGGGGTCTTTAAATTTGGGAGGTCTGATCTTCTTAAATTCTTTATAGAGTCGAGATAGTAGACCTTAGTCTGAGGAAGAGCAGGTGAAGATTTTTTCCCACATTGTGGGTTGTCTCTTCACACTGCTGGTGGTTTCTCTTGCTGTGCAGAAGCCTTTTAATAAGAAGAGATCCAATTTGTTGATGCTTTGTGCTAGTTCACAGGCAACTGAGGTTTTGTTCATAAAATCTTTTCCTACACCGATGTCTTCAAGGGTTCCACCTAACCTCTGTTCCAACTGGTTCAGAGTTTCTATTTTAATATTTAGATCTTTAATCCATTTTGATTTTAGTTTAGTGCATGGTGAGAGATATAGGTCTAGTTTTAATCTTTGGCAAGTTGAAGCCCAATTTTTCCAGCACCATTTATTAAAGAGGCTATCTTTCCTCCAGTGAGGGTGTTTGGCTCCTTTGTCGAAGATGAGATGGCTGAGTGTGTCTGGCGTTGTATCTGCACCTTCTAATCTGTTCCACTGGTCCTCAAGTCTGTTTCTTTGCCAGTACCATGCTGTTTTTATCACAGTAGCTTTGTAGCATAGTTGCAGGTTAGGGATTGTGATACCCCCTGCCATGTCTCTTATACCTGGAATTGCTTTTGCTATTCTGGATCTCTTCTTGCTCCAAATGAATTTTTGGATTGTTTTTTCAAGGCCTATGAAGTATGCTGCTGGGATCTCAATTGGAATTGCATTAAATCTATATAGCAGTTTTGGAAGTATAGCCATTTTCACTATATTAATCCTTCCTATCCAGGAGCAGGGGATGTCTGTCCATTTTCTGATATCATCTTCAATCTCTCTTTTCAGAGTGCCATAGTTTTCAGAGAAGAGGTCTTTGATTTCTTTCCTTAGGATGATTCCTAGGTATTTCAGTGTTTTGGATGCTATTGTGAAAGGAATTATTTGTCCTATTTCTCTCTCAGTGCGTCTGTCATTCGTGTAGAGGAAAGCTATTGATTTTTGTGTGTTGACCTTGTAACTAGCTACTTGACTGAATTTGGTTATTAAGTCTAGAAGACTTTTGGTGGAGTTCTTGGGGTCTTCTATATAGAGCATCATGTCATCTGCAAATAATGACAATTTGACTTCTTCATTACCTATCTTTATTCCTTTTATTTCTTTCTCTTGTCTAATTGCTGTGGCTAATGTTTCCAGAACTATATTGAACAAGAGTGATGATAGTGGGCATCCTTGTCTTGTTCCTGATTTTAGTGTGAAGGATTTCAGTTTTTGACCATTTAGTATGATATTGGCAGTTGGTTTTTCATAGATGGCTTCTATCAGTTTGAGGTAGAGACTATCCCAAATTTTGTAGTGTTTTTATCATAAATGCATGTTGGATTTTGTCAAATGCTTTTTCTGCATCTATGGAGATAATCATATGGTTTTTGTCATTGGCTGTATTGATATAGTGTATTACATTGATTGATTTGCGTATGTTGAACCATCCCTGCATCCCTGGGATGAATCCCACTTGATCAGGGTGTATGATCTTCTTGATGATCTTCTGCATTCTGTTTGCCAGTATCTTATTAAGGATTTTTGCATCTATGTTCATTAGTGAGATTGGCCTATAGTTCTCTTTTTCAGTTGGGACTTTTTCTCCTTTGGGGATCAAAGTGATGCTTGCTTCCAAGAATGAATTTGGGAGTATTGCTTCCCTTTCAATTTCATTGAAGAGTTTAAACAGTAGTGGCAGCAGTTCCTCTCTAAATGTCTTGTAGAATTCAGCAGTGAAGTCATCAGGGCCCGGGCTTTTCTTAGTTGATAAGTTTTTAATTACATTTTCAATTTCACTGGTTGATATTGGGTTGTTCAGAATTTTTAGGTCTTCTTCGTTCAACTTTGGTAATTCATATGTATCTAGGAATCTGTCCATTTCTTCTGTGTTGTCCATCTTATTGGCGTATAGGTTCTGGAAGTAGGTATTGATGATCCTCTGGATTTCTGCTGGGTCTGTTGTAATTTCACCCTTTTCATTCCTAATTGCATGGACTTGGGCCTTTTCTTTCCTTTTTCTGACAAGGTTGGCTAAGGGTTTGTCAATTTTGTTGATTCTTTCGAAGAACCAACTCTTGGCTTCATTGATTTTTTGTATCGTTCTCTTAGTCTCCATTGCATTGATTTCTCCTCTGATCTTTATAATTTCCTCCCTTGTATGAGCTCTGGGGTTGTCCTGCTCTTCTTTTTCTAGAAGCTTGAGGTTTAGCATCAGGTTGTTTAATTGGGCTCAGTCTGTTCTCCCAATATGCGTATTCACTGCTATGAATTTCCCTCATAAGACTGCTTTCATTGTGTCCCATAGATTCCGTTATGTTGTATTGTCATTGTCATTTAATTGAAGGGACTGTCTGATTTCTTCCTTAATTTCCTCTGTGACCCATTGGTTATTCAGAAGTGTGTTGTTCAATTTCCACGTGTTGATGAAATTTTTTGAGTTTCTTTTGCTATGGATCTCCAATTTCATCACACTATGGTCTGATAATATACAGGGGATAACTTCGATTCCTTTGCACTTCCTTAAACATGTTCTATGTGTGAGTATGTGGTCTATTTTTGAGAATGACCCATGTGCAGCTGAGAAGAATGTGTATTTGATTTTGTGGGGTGGAAGACTCTGTAAACATCTGTTAAGTTCATTTGTTCAAGAGTTCGATTGAGTTCTAGTATTTCATTACTTATTTTTAGTCTAGTTGATCTATCTATTTGTGACAGTGGAGTGTTGAGGTCCCCCACTACAATTGTATTAGTGCATATATGACTTTTCATGTCTGTTAGTATTTGTTTTATATAGTAGGGTGCACTAGTGTTTGGTGCATAGATATTTATGATTGTCATCTCTTCCTCTTGGATTCTTCCCTTTACATGGATGTAGTGTCCTTCATCTCTCTTAATCAGGGTTGGTTTGAAATCTACTTGGTTTGCCAAGAGGATAGCTACTCCAGCTTTTTCTTGGTTCCTGTCGCATGCAGTATTGTTTTTGTTTTAGATTTTGTTTCTAAAATGAGAAACAGAAAATCACGCTGATAATTTTTATTTAATTGTGAAAGCAATCATTGAAGGAATATAACAATAAACTTTAATTCCTTTTGGGGAGGAGGGGGCAGGTATTAGCAGCTGCTATGAAATAAGTCATCCAAAGGAGATCCAGTAAGACAAAAGACCTGCTGGCTGATGTATCAGTCAGCTTTCTCTTTGCTAGGACATACATAATTTAAAGGGGGGGTCGTTAATTTGGCTCATTATTTCAGAGGACTTTGTCCACAGTGAGCTGGCTCCAGAGTAGGAATATCATGGTGGAAAGGCCTGGCAGAGCAAAGCTGCTGAGCTCATGGGGGCTGCCAAGCAGAGGAAGAAAAGAGTGCAAAAGAAAGGAACAGAGATCAGATATTGACCCCAAGGTTGCATCCCCAATACCCAAACAGACACACTCAAAAAGGTGCTTTCCTAATCCTCCTGGGGGCTCTTGAGTTAACAAATTGACTATTAAGCTTAACTGTCACAGCTGAGATCAGTAAGCTATCATGGGTTTGGGTCCAACCATCATGTAAAGAGTTGGAATGAGAGTTAACTAGGCAAAACTTAGTACTGGTGTAGAATCCCAATAGAGAAAAGATTTTTAATGCTAATCTGTGAACAGTGTGACAGAAGAGTAGCAGAAGGATGTGTTGTTACAGGATGAGATTTCACATGTTGGCAGGGCCAAATTACTAGGACTTGTGGGCTACGAATAAAATATTAGGTTTTATTCTCGTTGATGCTAAAGGATTTCTGTTTTTAAAAGATCACCTAGGCTACTGCAGAAAACAAGTGATTATAACAAGGAAGAATGGAAGCTGAGAGTAGAGAGTGTGTTATGGATACAGAATTAAAATTTTTAAATTGGACTGGGTAGAATTTTGAAAATTACTAGTACATGACTTGGACATTTTTAAATCTTTCCTACCTCATTTCCTATCTGCAGAATGGAGATTATAGGAAGATTAAAATAACAAATTAAAACAAATACCAAGGTTGTGTCAGGCTCTCTGTCATGTTGCAGGAATTCAGTAAACATTAGCTATCATAGTTTTGTTATTATAGTACTCAAACTAATCTTCCTATGTCAATTTTCTTTCTATATCAAACATACCTTTACATTGTCACTAGAACTGTTTTTGTTTTTTAAGTCACAGATGGTAATCCTTTTGTACTTAAGAAATTCCTTAAGTCCCAATCAGTAAAAATTTCATGGCCTACATTTGAGATATCCACCTGTCTTGCATCTTCATTTATCACATCATTCTTTCACCATATAATATAGTCTCGGGACCAGTGTTTCTCAAACTTTAACACACATTTTATCAGGAACTTGTTAAAATGAAGATTCTGATTTTAAAATGTCTGGATAAGACCTGGGGTTCTGTGTTTCCAACAAGCTTTTATTGGATGCTTCTACTACTGATCGCTGGACCACACTGTGAGACACAGCAGTACAATAAAGCTCCTGCAAGGTTATTTTGTGTCCTCCATAACTTTGTCTCTTCTAATTAGTCTGATCTCACTGTCTAGAATAACCTTTCTAAGTGTCTTTGTTATTGAAATCATTTTCATCTTTCAAATTCTATCTAATTCAAGATCATTTTCTCCATGTAATGATCTTCATACCTCAATTCCATTTACCACCCTACCTCCCCAAATGTTTGCCTTCTCCCTTCCATGTATCTTTTGATACTGCATGAAGTTGGTATTTAGATTGTGGGTCTTCTTTGTTGTACAGTACTCCTCAGGTCAAGTGTTGTGCCTTTTGTTTCTTCAGCAAGTTTCACAGCTCCTTGAACAATAAGTGAAGCTGTTTGTGTACTTTTGAAAAATTGTGAATTACTGTTTAAACAGTGTTACTCCAAGTAAAAGAAAAAAGTTCTTTTTATCATAAACTATTGATTTAACATTTCTTTATATGAATCATCTCTTAAATTTTCTTCAGTGGTGGTAGCTGATCACCTAAAACAATAAACACTCATTATCACATCAATATATTGAGTTGATTAACTCTTAACATATCCATATTTCTTTTCCAGTTTGGAAAAACTCAGGCTTTCTCTTAGATAATGGCAGCCAAAAATCCCTAAAGATAATATACACTTTGGCTAATGATCTCTCTCAACTATGTTAGCGGAGGTAACAATGGTTAAAATGTTTTTGCCTGAAGTTGGTAATAAGAAAAAGAATGGAAATATAACTGGCTTTTTAACATGTAAATGCTGTTATATAAAAAGGATAGGTATGCTACTTAATTTATATTTTAATAACTGTAGCCAAATTTTGTAAAAATTCATTTGAAACTTCTAAAAATCATAGTGGAGCACTTGTCTGGCATGCTCAAGGCCCTGGGTTTGATCCTCAGCACTGCAAATAATTAGACTAACAAACATATAAATAAATATCATGTTTGTAAGCCAGGCATGGTGGCTGATGCCTGTAATCCTAGCACTTGGGAGGCTAATCCAGGAGGATCACCACAAGTTTGAGGCCAGCCTGGGCTACATAGTGAGTTCAAGGCCAGTCTAAACAATGTAGGAAGACCTTTATTTGTTCAATGTAGAAGTTTAGAAATCACATTGTAGTAAAAGTTTCTTCAAGGAGTTTGTGTGGAGTTGACTTTCATTCCTCAAGACTCCTCCTTCAGCCTTTATGAAATTTTCTCAAGGAGAGAAATGAGGTTTGTTCTGTCCTCACCACTACCCTTAGTTCCCAACTGGGAAAATTCTTTTTTGAAGCCAATTACAACTCCTTGCTTACCATGTAGCATAAAATGAGAGCACTCCTTAATGTGGCTAAACTAGAGCTATGGCTACGTATCAGCAGGTTGGAAGGTTCCATTTTCAGGACCAATGAGTTGTGCTTTTCCATATACACAACTCTTGGCATTGCTGATTTCAGTTAAATAGACTTTCACATTTTAATTTACATAGTGTTAACACTTTACCCTGAGAAGCCACAGTTTATGGAGACATTTCCTGTCTGTCCCCCTTGCAATTAAAAAAAAAATCCATGGGGCATTCATTTACACTTCTAAAAGTGATAAGCAGTGGTTTTATGCCATTTTCATTTGCACTGCTTCTGATCGTGCCATCACTAATTAAAAAGGAAATTTAGGGCAATATAAACAATGCTCCAGCTATACCGGAAGCTTTTTTTTTTTTTTTTTTTTTGGTCTGCTATTGAAGAAGAAAGGGCTTGTGGATCAAGGATAGGTTATGTCCTTTATGAGTTGGCTTTAGCATCTAACATTTACATCTTCCTTTGTGGAACTCTCTTCTAGTTTAGCTGCTATTACCTATCATTCTGTCCTACTTCAGCCAATAAGCGTGCTCTTATATCAATCACTATATTGGATCTTGAAATCTGAATATGATTTTAGCATGAGGAAAGAAAGTAATTTGTTAAACCTAGTAAAGAAATGACTATCACTGAATCTCAGATATAGGAGAAGGTCAGGAATAATTTAGAGGCAGCTCAGTGACCAGTTTGTTGAACAGTAATAGGTAACTGAAAAGGGAAATTTGGGATCAGATTGTCGAGAAACTTCAATTTGAAGCAAGTTGTTTGGGCTGTATCCAATACACATTGATGCTATTGATGGATTATTATTTTTTAAATGGTGGTATGAAGGCCATATTAAATTTGGGTAGCCATAGGTATGAGACACCCAGGGACTAAAGTGAGAGTTAAGACAATGGAGGTAAATGCACTATATGAAACTGAGGCTTGGAAAGCTAACCCACATGTACAGTCTAGTCCTAAACTCATAAGCTTAGGTAACCAATTATATTAACAGGAATTATTATTTCTGCAAAGGAATAGTAATGAAGAATACTGAATCTCTCAGTGCATGTCTTAAAATTTTCCCATTTGCCATACTTCTACACAGTGGGAGACAAGCTCTGGGTACAAGTAATCAGTCTAACAAAATGGTTTATTGTGATTGAGGAAATAAGCTAGAATCCAGTAGTTACTTGCTGAGGTTCAAGGCAGGCTTCAAGTTCTGCAGTTTGTATATGAGATGAAGTGATATAAGTTGACTATGGAGGCTGAGATTTTTAGGCAAGTTAACTGAACAGAAAGTAGAGATACTAAAGCCATAAAATGGATTAGGCCAACATGATATGACTATACGATTGTCTCAGGTATATTCCTAGTGCACTGGATCATGGGTTTATTTGGTGATAAAGGAGGCTATAAGTTTGAAGTAACCCAGCTGTCCATGATGGATCAAGATCTGGAAAAGCCAAAATCATCGTGACATTGAGGTTGTAAACTACTGTGTGACTCAGCCTGCAGTAGTTGGTATAGCTTTGAGGAAAAAAAGGAATGCAACAGAGTATACAGGAGGTTTCATATAATGTCTGTATTCTCTTAAATATTCTTTAATGATTTTGTGATAATGTTCAAATGTAGTAGTCTGTTGAACTCCCTACACAGAACTAAACAAATGGCTCTGTAATATATTATCTCTTGCAGTTCTCTCTGTGGATTTACTGTTACAAGCAATTTGATTTACACACTGTCCTGACAGAATTCATGTTTTCCACTTTATGTTCCTTTTCTTACAATTCCTTCTTCCTAGAATACCTTTTTTTACTTCTTTCTACTTATGTAAAATCCTCTAAAACCTAGGACAATCATTCATTTTCTCTATATTTCAGCACAAAGCAAGTTTTTTACTAATATCAGACTTCTACTTAGTCATAAACCATTTGCTTGTCCTTCCTCCTATATCATCTCTTTGTCTGAATTTTTCAAAATGACAGGTTGATTGACACTCTGCTTAGGGACTGTGCTAAGTACTAGAGAAGACCATATCTTCTGTAACAAGTTCTGATCTTATTGTTTCTTAAGTTATAGGAAATACTATACATGGGTGTATTAGTCTTCTTGGATGACTGTGGCAAAATAAAATATATAATGGGCAGCTTAAACAACAGAAAGTTATTTCTCAGTTTTATAGGGTGGGGACCCTACCATCAAAATACTGGCTAATTCGGTCCCTAACGATGGTCCAGTTTCCGGCTTATATAGTTGTGCACTCACAGGGAAGACACAGGGTTATCTGGAGCATCCTCCTCTTCTTGTAAAGATACTAATCTCATTATGAAACCTCTGCCTCATGACCTCATCTATACCTAATTACCTTCCAAAAGAATGCCTCCTAATTCCATCTATTCGGAATTAAATCTATTCATGAATTAAGAGGAGAAACAAATATTCAGTCCATAACATTCCATTCCTGGCTCCCTAAAATTTATATCCTCAAATATAAAAACCATTTAATTCAAACATCCCCCAAAGTCTTAACTGACTCTGGCATCAACTAAAAAAATCTAAGTCTAGGGCTGGGGATTTAGCTCAGTGGTTCTACTGCCTGCCTCGCAAGTGAAAGGTCCCAAGTTTGATCCTTGGTACCAAAACAAAACCCCCCAAAATAAAAAATCTAAGTTTAAAGTTGTATTCTTCTCTTTCCCATTGCTATAATAAAATACTCGACGTGTGCATTTTAAAGGAGAAGAGGCTTATTTTGGCTTATAGTTTCAGTGGATTCAGTCAATGATTAATTGGTTCTAACATACAAATGACATGGTAGAGAAGCAAAGCAAAGGAAAGCTGCTCCCCTTCGTGCCATGGCACCCAGGAAGCAGAGAGCAAGGGAGAGGAGCTGGTACAAAGATACATTCTTCCAGGTCACACCTCAAGTGATCCAGGCTTCAACTAGATGGAGGCTTCAATGAAACCCCAACTCCAAACAGCACATTCAGCTATATGAATAGCTGAACACATGAGGCTTCAGGGGATATTTTAGACATAAATCATAAAAATGCCTTATCTAAATCAGATATAGGTGATCCTTCTGGTATAGTTCATCCTGAAGCAAAGTTCCTCTTTAGTATGAACCTGTGAAATCACATAAGTTATATACTTCCAAAATACAGTGGTGGGATATGTTTATGATATTCTCATTCCATAAGGGAGAAATAAAAAAGAATGAAGGGATAGCAGGCCTCAAGCAAGTCCAAAATCTAGCAAGGGAAATCTCATTTGATATTAAGGAGAAATGACAGTATTTGTGTTCATGCTCTGCCCACCATGCACACTAGGTTGGCAACATCACTCCATAGCATGACATCCTCCTGTAGGTAGGTTGTGCTCTAACTCTCTACAGTTCATCCTTTGTAGCTAGTGTTGAGGCAGCTGTATCCTTAGGCTTGCACACTGTGGGCCAGTCTTGAGGGAAGCATCCCCAGTGATCCTTAAATTGCCTTTGTTGTCCTTCCTTCTTCTTGATGTATAACACACGCTCAGAGCTGAATATGTCTATGGTCCTGTCTTACAGAATCCAAAAATGCAATAACTTTCATTCTGTCCCACTTTTTCTGTCACCTTTAATCCAAACTGGCAATATATTTCAGGTAGAGCTCTGTATATTCCTAGCCATTAATGAAATGCATGATTATGCTCATGACACTCTTTCTTGTGACAGTTTTCTTTGAAATAGATCTCATCTTTTTTTTTTTTTTTTTTTTTTTTTTGGCAATATAGATATACTGAGAATTTTCTGGCTCCCTAGGCTCTGGCTTCTTTCTACTTAATAATTCTATTTTCAGTTTATCTTTTTCCTCTTTTATTGCATTTTAAAAGAGAAGGAACCAAGTCACCATTTCCATACTTTGCTTAAAAATCTCCTCAGTTAAATATCTAATTTTATTGTTTGCAAGTTCTGCTTTCCCAAAAACACTGAACATGAATATTACTTAGTCAAGTTCTTCATAAAGTTAGAGCAAGGATTTCTTTTCCTCCAATTTCCAATAGTATATTTCTCATTTCCGTCTGAGTTCACACCAGAAACACCTTCACTTTCATATTTCTACCTATATTCTGTCTATGATGATTTATTAATTTATTTTTCATTTTCTGAGAGCTTTATTGATGCTTGCATGACAGATTACAAGTGCTCCAAAGCAAGTCCTTCAGTGCCCTTTGTCTTCATCACCGTATCTGGCAGCAGAAATACAGAAGCCATGTTTTCTTTGAGGAAGGAAATATAAAAATGCTTATAAACCAATCACGTTTTGCCAAAAGAAAGGTACAAAATACTTCACAGAGAACCAAACTACACACTTGACAAGAGCATCTGGAGAACAAGACTAATGGTTTTGAAGGCAGTGGCACTTGGTTCCATTGAGACTAATCCTGGCCACGAGGTGGCCAAACAGCCATCCTAAGCCACCCCACTGATCCACTTCACTGGGTCCTGCCAGCTGGGACACAGGAAGGCAACTTCAAAGGCATGATCCCTACAGTCACCACAGTGGTCACATTGCACTTGCTGCAGTCTGTGGTCACTTTCCCACCTAGCTGCATAAGGGTGGGCCATTCCAGCTCAGGCTTGGCACTGAGTGGCTTTCAAGTGACACCAAATCCTTCTCAGATCCGGGGTCCACAGGTCACTCTGAAGGCCCACGGCAGTTTGCATTGTCCAGCAGGTTCAGCTGACACTCTGGTACCTGCCCCAACCCAGATGCCAATTTGTTTGGCTAAATAAGATACTCTTAGAAACACTTCAGCTGATTGTGTGTCTACAGGAAGTAACAACTTAGAAGAGACTGGACAGTGAGGTGATCCACTGAAATTCAGGGGACCTCCCCCCACTGCCTGGATCCAGGAAACTCAAAACAATCATTTGTTGCTTTTACTGAGGGATGGAGCTATGCATTACCATGGCCTCGGGACTGTAGAGAAGCCACTGACCACTCACACCATGTGCTCAGTTAGGATCTAGTCTACCTAGCACTAACCACTGTTACTAGTACGTAAAGTTGGCTTCAAGGGCTAGGGAGAGCTTAGTGCTTGCCTGGCATATATGGAGCCCAAGTTCCATCCCTAGCACTAAAAAGAAAAAGAAAAACTGGCCTAAATATCCAGAGTCACAATGCTGTCCACTTGTAAATGTGAAAAGCTCTGTCATTCAGAAAAGCTGCTGCCTGCACTCCTGCTCCTAAACCCAAGTGCAGCACACTCTGGAGAGTACGGTGGCCTAAGTGAGTCTTTGTCCTGCAATGGACCAAATGACCTTTGGCTTATGCCTCATTCAGGAAAATGCATACTGCTCTGATACAGAATACTCTAGAAACATGAAATGAAATATTCTCAAATTATATGGTTCAAGGTAACATTCTTGCTGTAAAAAGTGCAGACAAGAATTATTCAGTTCTATTTCTGTTAACTAAGAGGTATCTCTTATAGAAATTAATATCCAACCCAAATCCACTTCTGATAAAATATCATCATTCAATTGTCTAAAAACCATCAACTTTCTTAACCAATCAAAATAATAGCCAGTCCCTCCCCCTACCAACCCCTCTGGCTGGGCCTGCCCTCCGGCCCTGCCCATCCCTGTCTCCTATGAGCCCGGTGCACCAGCAGATGGCCGAGCTGACTTCCCAAAGTTCAATAACTTCCTTGCTTCCCAAAATCTTTGTCTTCCTCCTTAAGAACCAGTACTCCAACAAGCACCAACAGCGATGAACATCAAAAAATATAAAATGCTACAAATACCTAAATAAGACAGTCAAGAATTGCTATAAGAACCCTTTCCCATCCCAGAAACCCAGAGATTTCCCACCCTGCCAAGCAGTGCCCAGCAGCAAGCGAAGAAAAACAGATACCCTGGCTGACTCCACTAACAATACCTAGGCCCCCTGTAAGTGAACTAAAACCACCTGTTAAGGTCCCAGCAAGAGGTACAGCAATTTTACAAATGGGCAATATCCAATCACAGTTTCTCAGTGACCAATCACACAAGTTGCATAGGTTGCTGACCAGGACATTCAGCCTTCTAACATCTGTGGCTTCCCTGTAGTTTTCTGAGATGCCTCACACCAGAGACCCCCCCCCCCACACACAACCACACTAACACCACATCTGTCCACTGCAGAGTCATGTGTCAAGAAGAGTATGCAAAATAAGTGTTATAAAATTTATTCATGTAAGCATCCAGACACTTCTAGGTGGGCAAGATGATATGCAGATTCCACTACAAGGTCCAATGGAAAATTATGTTGGAGAGGACGAGACATCGGGCACAGATTGGCAGTGGCACGAATCCAAAAAAAAGTGAGATGAGAGAGCACTTCATCTAGGAGAAACTTAAAATAGTAATTTAAAGCTTCATGAAGCAAGCACGAGCTGGGCCACCATGGTGTCTGGAGATGCCCAGGACAGGCCTCTTCTACCCGTAGATGGAGCCGTGAAGCTCTTCTGTGGACCCCAGGTTCCCCCCCACCCCACCCCATGCCTGGCTCTTCTCCTTCAGCTCTGCAAACAGAGGAGAAATAATTGTGGATAAACACTGAGAGAAAGGCCTCTTTGGGATGTCTTTTATCTTACTTCTTTCCAACTCTGAGGGCTGAAGAGCTCCGTTCTCCAGATTCTTGGGGTCCTTCTCCTGGATTGTGAAGATCCAGTCCCTAGAGCCCTCCGGTTGCCTGGCCATCTGTTTCCGCATCCGAGTCATCATCGGAGCTGGAGTCCTCGTGGCTCTGCTCGGCCTTCCACCTCTTGTACCTGTCGATGAGCTTGGTCAGGTAGCACGTCTTCTTTGCATTGCGAATTATAAACTTGTACTTCAGCAACTCCTTCACCGTGGGTCTAAAGCTCGGGTCCTTGTTCAAACAGGCCTCCACAAACTCCTTGAGGTGCTTGCTGTAGTTTCCTTCCAGTGTGTGTGTGTGTGTGGGGGGGGGTTGTTCTTTGGAATGAGGAACAGAACCTTCATGGGATGCACCTCGGAATGGGGTGGCTCCCCTCTTGCCAGTTCTATAGCTGTGATGCCCAGGGACCAGATGTCTGCCTTCAAGTCATAGGCCAACTGTTTGATGACCTCAGGTGCCATCCAGAACGGGGTGCCCACGAAGGTGTTCCTCTTTATCTGGGTGTCCGTCAGCTGGCCGGCCACTCCAAAGTCGGCTAGCTTCACCTCTCCATGTTCAGACAGCAGAACATTGGCCACTTTAATATCTCTATGAATCTTCTTCTCTGAATGCAGATAATCTAGTCCCTTCAGTATTTCCCTTAATATGGTACTGATCTGAGTTTCATCTAAAGGACCAGGTTCTAATAGATTCAGTGCAGAGCCGCCACCAAGATACTCCATTATTAGCCACAATTTCATATCCTTCAGATAGGATCCATAATATTTAGTTACATATGGACTGTCACACTGACTCACCACTGTGATTTCTTGTTGAATGTCCTCTATCTCATCTTCAGCTTCTTCCAGATCAGTGATTTTTATGGCAACCACTTTCTGAGTCCAATTGTCAATGCCTTTGAACACCTCACCAAAAGAGCCCTTTCCAATCTTCTCTAGTTTTGTAAAAAGCTCCTCTGGGTCTGCTTTCAGGTTCTGCATGTCCGGCAGGCCCGGCTGCACTGGGGAGTGTGCCATGGTGTGGGACGGCGCTTCCTGAAGTGGGACGGCCAGGCCCCAGGCAGGGTGACCAGGCCGCAGGGCTCAGTGGCGCGCAGCAGGCCACATCCCCATGCGTGGCGCTGGGAACAGGGCGAGGGCCACGGGGGCCTGAGCAAGGAGCAGCAGGTGCAGAGTATGGGAGCCGGGTGGGCCTGGGCCCCTATGATTATTTATGTATTCTCTATGAAGATGGAAGTTCTCTCTCTAGATTTCCCCTTGTCTCTGTGAACCCTCCCTAGAATCACATTTAGAGTCCATGTTTTTGGCATATATTTCAGAACTCCAGGACTTGCTGACTAGTCAGTTCTAAGGCCACTTCCACATATTTAGCATTTAAAGCAGGACTTCACTCTTGGTACTATTGGGACCCAACAATTCTAACTATTGATGTACCCAAAGAAGAACTCCCAAATACACACACAAAAAAACTGATATAACTGTATAGGGAAATAGATAAATTCACAGTTATAGTTGGAGATTTCAATGCTTGCTCTCAATTCTTATTACAAAGAACAAATATTAGAAAGTTTTTAGTTTTGAACACCAACAACCATCTTTACCTAATTGGTATTTATAGCAACCACCAGCTAACATCAACAAAAACATACTGTTCTTCATACATAAAGAGTATTTATAGATATATAATAAGCTGAGAGATAAAATGTTAAAAAAAGATTTAAATCACATTAAGTATGTTTTCTGACAACAAAGAAATTAAATTAGAAATAAATAGAAAACTATTAAGATAAATCTCTAATATTTAGAAACTAAATAGCATACTTTAAGCCATGGGCCATCTAACAAATAAAATGGGCAATTAGAATTTTTGACTGAGTGAAACTAAAACATGAACATTGTATTTACAACATATAACCAAATAGTAAATAAAGAGAAAGTTGTAGAACTAAATACATTTTTAGGAAAGAAGAAATATCATCAATGACTTAAAATTTAGCCTTAAGAAACTACTAAATGGGAAAATTAATCCCAAAGTTAGCAGAAGAAAGAAAATAACAGTAGAAACCCATGAAATAAAAATGTAAAAATAACAGGAAGTTTAAAAATTTAACATTGATTATTTGAGACTATCAGTAAAACTAATAAAATTCTAACAAGAGTAGCCAGCAAAGAAGTGAGAAAGCACATATCACCAATACCAGGAATGAGAGAAGCATTATCACTGCATCTTATACAGATATTTACAATGCCACTAGGGAGTACTATGTATAATTTTATTAGGATAATTGGGATAAATAACGTGAACAAATTACCTGAAAGATACAAACTCATTAAAGAAGAAATAGATAACCTGATAGCTTCTTATCTATTAAATCTATTAAGGGAATGGATTTTGTAGCTAAAAACCTTCCCACAAAGAAAACGTCATGCCAAAATGGCTTCAGTGGTGAATTCTACTAACCATAATTTTATGTAAATTCTTCTAAAACTTAAAGAAGAGGGCCTACATCCAAACTGTTTTAAGCCCAGCATTACTCTGACACCAAAATCAGAACAAGATATTACATAAAAAGAAAATTACACCACTGAGTTAAATCCCTGGCCCGAGTATCCATAATAAACATAGATGCAAAAAATTCTTGACAAAATTTTAGAAAGTTAAATATAATATATAAACATGACTATATATATTTAATAATTAAGATTATCCCAGGGCTGCAAGATTGGTTTGATATTTGAAAATCTTCAATTTAATAAACCCAAATCAGTTCAATATGTGCAGAAAAAGCATTTGACAAATTCAAATATCCATTCATGATTGAAATCTTTCTAGAGAACTAGGAACAAAGAGAATTCCTTAACTGGATAAAGAGTTATAAAAACATCTACAATTAATATTATGCTTAATAATGAAAAACTGAATATTTTCCTCCCTGAGATCAGGAGTGACTGAAAGTTGTCTGATCTCACCACATCTATTCAGTATTGAAGATTCTAGCCAGTGTAACAAAGCAAGGAATAAAGCAAAAACAAACTATTGATTCATACACTAGTATAAATCTAAAAAGGCCCTGTTTTATTAACATTTGCAGATGGTTTTAGTTTCTCTAAGCTAAACATTTTTCATTTTCAATAATTTTTAAAACATGGAGTCTTATGGAAGCATTATTTTTTTATTATTTTTTAAAGTTTGCTGGTAAATGTCCAAAGTAAATTGTTTTTGAGTTGTCAATGCATGCACGATAGTTGTATATGCACTCATATGCTGCAGAATGACATTTCAGTCAGTGACAGAGTGGAGAGACGACAGTGGTTCCATAAGATTATGTCACCTAGTGAGGTTGTAACCATTTTAGTTTGTGTAAGTTCACCCAGGGATGTTTGTGCAATGATGAGGTCACCTCATGACATACTTCTTATCATGTGTCCCCTTCAGTGAGGGCTGCGTGACTGTACATTAATTGGCTGATTTCACATTAGCTAGAAGTGTCACATAAAGTACCTTTTAGACATAAATTTTGCACCTGATGTACATATATAGGCTGCAGTAAATTACTGCCAGAAATGGATAGGAAGGATGATTCAGACCAAGGAAAGTTTGAAAATAAAATAAGTGGTTGCTTAAGGGTCAAATGGGAAGTTAGTCCTTTTCTTCTGTGATGTCATCTTGCTGATTTCATCAGGTTGTAGTTTTTAAATGTCTATCTTATAATCTTTTTTCCTGTTTTCTCTAATTCTCCTATTTCCTTTCCCTCTCTCTTTTTCACTTACTATTGCTGCATCAATCTACTGAGCAGTACTCAGTACTACCTCTTGCTCAATGTGTCAAGTAAAACACTCTCATATATGAGATGTCATCTTTGCTATAGTAATTATTCTCTATAATATAGACATAAGCTCTTTAATTTGGTATATTATACAATAAATCCTGCTTTTAATATTAATTTTTCAGAATACATATAAATGCCCTCAACTGCTATTAAATAAATTTTTTTAGGTACTAAGTTCATTTCCTCAGTATTCAAAGCACCAGGGAATCATTTGTATGTGTAGAAATTTTCTTCAAAATCCAGTTTTTGATAGTTTCTCCATGAGAGAGTGGAAAAGGACCACGAACATCAAGTTTACCTATGAGATACAAATATGATGCTATGATGGAATAAATAACCTTATATTAGTTAATGAGACCTGAGAGATGTTTTACTCTCTAGTATCTTGTCCTCTGTAAGCAAGATAATGAAGCCAGGTCCAAAATAAATAGGTCTAATGAGTGACTTAATAGAAGCAAATATCTTCCTTTAAATGCTTTACCATTTTATGAATTTTCAGTCATGCTCATATTTCCAATTCTGTAACAAATTGCATAAACCTTCCTTTGGGGAGATGGGAAAAGAAAGACTATTAATGGCCACTGAGTCTCCCAAATGTTTTGAAATGTTTCCCTTCTTAAGAACCTCCTGCAGACCTGTGTTATTCTACAAGTGTAACCTCTATCAGTACTGAAAGATTCCATTGGTGTCAATGTGCTTCTATCATCTTGGTGCCACAGATGCTCTCTGAGATAATAAATCCTATTTACTAAGCATCAATTGTATGCCCAGCACTGTTCTGTATTTTTTATGTCTGTAATCTCTTCTAAAGCTCAACAATAATAGGATGTGACAGTCTTATTTTGTACAGATAATGGAACTAGAACATAGAAAGTATTAGTAACTTACATATGCTCATGCAGCTGATAAAGTAGAGATCTTTGAACCTCTGCTTTTGGCCCCAGAGCTCTCATTTTCTCAACTTCGATGTTATTGTGGCCACTGACAATATCCCAATTGCTATCTTCAGCTATTGGTAAGTATGTCGTGCCACTTTTTAAAAAATCCTACCTGGCAAAGATTTGAAAAAAGGAAGAATTGCATGTTTAGCTATGTTCTTAGTGACTTTTTTTCATCACTGAGACACCATATCCGACACCCAACTAAAAGGAGAAAAGATTTATTTTGGCTCATGCTAAGTCCATATTTAGATGGATCCAAGGCAGGATGACATGGCATAAGGACAGGGTAGAGGCATGAAGTCCAGGGAGCAGACAGCCTCAAGGGAGGAACCATGGAGAGAAATAAACTCTCCCAGCCACACCCTTAGTGAACTTCTCTTTTGACCAGACCCCACCTCCTAATAAATTGGCAGTAAGCCCCCATGATCTAATCACCTTCCAAAAGCCCTGCCTATGATCACATGAGCCTTTAGGGAGATATCTAGATTAAGAGTTATCTAACCATATTGTAAATCTCCCAAAAGCAACAATCAAATAATCAGAGGCAAACACATATCACAAGTGGTACTCACTTAAAAACAGAAAAACAAATTGTTCTAGGCTCTTTTCACTATTAAAAGGAAATCTATAGGAAACAAAAGCAGACCAAACCAATGACTTCGGTTTGAAATGTACACTGCGCTTTTCCATGCCAATTAGGCATCCAATTAGTTTTCTGTTCTAGCTCATTGTCATCCTTTGGAATCTTATCCAAAATTTTACATATCTGTTTATCATAATGCTTTTGCACATATGTGAATTAGAAACAATGGCTTCTATCAGTCATGTTTTTGCTAAATTGAATTGTTTTAGGATCAGCAAAAGGGGGTAATGAACTCATTGAAAGTCAAGTGCCTCCCAACAAGTATACTTCCTTTTTCATGGATCTCCAGATGGTAATTGGCCACAAAGGGACTAAAATCTACTTTGTTTTGTGTTTCCAGAATATTTATAATCTGTATTCTGAAATAACAATGATTGAAGTAATCCTTAGGACTTCTATCTACTCTTCAACTTTGTTGCACATACTATCTGCTCTTTTTATATAATTCTTGTTATTTTGGGGCTATTTTTTGTACAGATATAGCAGTTTACACAAATAAAAGATCATTATCTGATGTGGAGATTCATAAAATTCTTCAATCTTTTATTTTGTCTAAGTTGCTTTCTTCACTAAAATATTCTAACTAGCAATATTCTAGAAATTTTTATGTCAGGTATTTAGACATAGAATAGACTCTCAAGAAGTAAATAAAATTTATATCTGCATGGCATAGTTCCTACCATTAAAACCATTCCCTGGCTCTGATTTGATACAGGTGGGCCTTAAAGAGTTGGCCCATTTCCAAACCATTTTCTATACAAACATTCATGAAAAAAATCAGCCTCAGTTTCAATTATGGTGATTATATTTAACTGACATCAAGAATGTTTCTTTTCTGCATTTCTATCAAATGGTCCATACATACCTGACAGCTTGACCATGTATTTGAGGGAGAATAATGCTGATTGGGCTGTGTCATTTAGGATGAGAAAGAAAGCTTTTTGGTTTTCTTTAATAAAAAATATTTAATATTCTAAAATGATGCAACATGGTAGAAAACATTTGATCAAAGAGTTAAGCAATTTAGAAATCTACATTACTAAAAAAATAAAAATAAGAAAAGCAATAGATAGGTCATAAATCCATACCTACTCTATAATATGTAGCTTTTCAGATCTTTTGACACTAAGAAATAAAACACTTAACAACAAGCCTTGTCATGTAATAAAGATGTTCCAAGTACTTCAGCTTCCTACCATTATGTTTTTTCTTTGAGGTTGGAGTATGTCCATATGTAATAGATAAAATCTTAATTGTTGTGAGAAGCATTACTGCTCTGCCCTACATTTCTGCTGATTCTTAGTTTAGAGTGGAATAATTTCTAGTCTGGTCTAAATTCCTGCACCCAAAATTTCTCAATTCCTATTTGTTATTTTCGTTTGATTTTAGATGTTTTTCTATCCTGCTTCTTCTCTAAGTGCAGGACTCAGACCTGGTTTCTGGTTCCCCAAAGCTATAACACAACAAAGTTATGTGTGTAAGTGTCTTGGGTTTGAAGGTTAACATAAAGGACTTAAACTCAGAAAGAACAAAATGCAACTTAAATTAAAACAATATTTTCTTAAAATCTCTGGCCCTGCTGTCTAGTAGGAATTTTTCACTGGCCATCCTTTTGCTTAGTTGATAGCTGTTTTTCTGCATTCTTCTTTCTCCCTCTATCAGATTCTTCCATCATTCCAATGAATTTCAAATAACTGGCTACCATATCTTAGTCATCCTTCAGCCCATCAATAAAAAAAGTAGACAATTTTTCCTAAATAAAAAAATCAGTCCCACTGCCCCATTAACTGATGAGTCCAGCTACTAGCAAAAAAATCCAAACAAATAATAAATAAGTTAAATGCTTTATATATCTATTTCTTCATTTTTGTGGCTTGGGATCAAACCCAGGGCCTCAAACATGCCAGGCAAGCTCTACCACTGACAACTATATCCCTGGCCTGATTTCCTCCTTTATGTAGTAGGATCCAGAGAAATTCTTTGGAGCATGTCATGCTCTGACTGCAGGGCTGATACCCAGCTGATAACACTTGTGAGATTATCTGGCTGAAGATATTACCGGCCATTCTGACTGCTTGGTGCCTGTGCCCAGCAGTCATTAAATACTTTGACTGTTGCTGGGTAGAGTGGCGCCTGATCCTACCACTCCAAAAGGTTGGGGCAGGAGGATCACGAGTTGAAACTCAGCCTGGGTAACTTAGTGACAACTAGACTCAGACTCAAAAATTTTTTTTAAGTTTATTATCAAAAGGTCTGGAGATTTCAAAAGGCAAAAAACAAAGAAAGAAAGAAACAAACAAAAACATTTGACTATTATCTCTGGCTATTTTCTATTTGAAATAAAGGCATTAACTGTAGTTGTATGGTTACTACAACACGTTTTTATTTTTTATTTCATTCATTTCAGATTGCTTTTCTTGCTCTTAATCACAGATTGTTAATAATGATATATCTTAAAGAAATAAC